>NC_053498.1:133125142-133427742 GCF_905171775.1 Rana temporaria
AACACTGTATTTAAGCATATAAGCTCAGTTTTGTGTTGAAAATAACTGTGAAATCTAAAACTCTGGTGGGTGTAACAAGATGTCTGCTTGCCCCTTCTCACTCTATCATTACTTAAACAATAAAAGTATTGTATGCCTGCAAAGTAGCGCATGTTTCCCGTGTTTAGAACTGTCCCTGCACAAAATGACATTTGTAAAGGAAAAAAAGCCATTTAAAACTACTCGTGGCTATAATGAATTGTCGGGTCCGGATAAAAGACAGATAAAAGTCATTGAAAAAAACGACATGGGTTTCCCCCCCCCCCCAGTCCATTACTAGGCCCTTTGGGTCTGGTATGAATATTGAGGGGAACCCCAAACCAAAAAAAAAATGCGTGGGGGTCCCCCCAAATTCCATCACCAGGCCCTTTAGGTCTGGTATGGATTTTAAGGGGAACCCCACGTCAAAATAAAAAAAATGGCGTGGGGTTCACCCCAAAAATCCATACCAGACCCTTATCCGAGCACGCAACCTGGCAGGCCGCAGGAAAAGAGGGGGATGAGAGAGCTTCGTACCAGGCCGCATGCACTCAACATGGGGAGGATGTCCCCATGTTGATGGGGATAAAGGCCTCATCCCCACAACCCTTGCCCGGTGGTTGTGGGGGTCTGCAGGTGGGGGGATTATGGGAATCTGTAAGCCCCCTTTAACAAAGGGGACCTCCAGATCCCACCCCCCTATTTATTTATAAAAAGGGGAACTTAGCCTTTAACTAATACAAGATCCAGTTTATATGTATCTACGATCAGCTCCTTTGGCTAAACGGTTTGCATAGTGGTGCATTTCCTAGCTGGTCTTTTTAACTCCTCTGCACGGACAGTACACAAATATGTGACCTCTCCGAGTGGCCGCAGATTTGCATACCATTTTGTAAACGCAGCTGTGCCAAGAGCGCATGCCCTGTGCGCTCCGGGCAGTTACCGGCGACTAATAGAAAGCTTTCCAATTATGTGACTGCTGTGACAGACAATCATGGTGGTCACATAATCATAAACCCCGCCCAGCCTCCCGGCATCTGAAAACCCTTAAAGGTCCAGGAGGCTCTGGCACCAAGGGGTTTTCCTCATCACCATAGGTCATAGAAAATGAGGACTGTAGCTGTCAATTTCAGTGATATCTTTTAAGATGGTGCAGGAATTCAGGACCTCAAACATCACCAACTCCATTGGGTAGAGAATACTATGATAATTTGTTTTTTTTATTCTATTGGTCTAAGACACAGCATTGGCAAACAGGTAGGGAAGAGCTAAACAAACACCCCATGGTTCGGTTCGCAGCAGAACATGCGAACAGGCAAAAAATTTGTTCGAACACGCGAACACCGTTAAAGTCTATGGGACACATAGTTACATAGTTAATCAGGTTGAAAAAAGAACTCAAGTCCGTCCAGTTCAACCATAAAAAAATTAAATAATAATAATCTCATACAATCCCATATACCCAATTCTATACCCACAGTTGATCCAGAGACACGAACATGAGAAATCAAAAGTGCTAATTTTAAAGGCTAATATGCAAGCTTTTGTCATAAAAAGTCCTTCCCCAGGGGACATGTACTGTATATATTGTGTATCTAGATATATGGATGGATGTATATATATATATGTAGCACTACCCCCAAAGGAGCTGCTGGATATTTTTGGGCGGCTTGTTACCTCACCGTCCAGGGTATTAGTTGAGAGTTGAAAAAGTTCAATGTCCACACTTTGCACTTCCTTTTCTAAGATTCATTTGCTGAACTTGGCTAAAAGAGTAAAATACGTGATTGAAGAGATGGAAGGGTAACAGGTACATAGGTTCAGGTGTAGAATTTCAACAGGGAAACACTCCTGCTTCCAGCAACACAGTTCTCATCGCCTCTCTAGCCAGAGTGGGTTTTGCGCAGGTTTCTCTCACTAGCCTAGCAGCCGGAATGGCGCACGGAAAATGGTACAGTCTCTGCCACAGACCTTCCCACAGGTGAAGACACTTTCGGTCCAGAATCCCAGTAGCATAGGATTCAGCACCCGGATCTCTCCAGATTAGCTTCTTGCAGAATTTAAGACTAACAGGCGATCATCATCAAGCCTTTCATCATCAAAACAAACTGCACAGTGAAGGTAAGTATGTTTCTTATTTTAAAGAAAAAAAAAATAACCTTTAACCTCCCTGGCGGTATGATTCTTTCAGAAAAAAGGTGCTGAAAGCGGTACCATTATTTGCAAGGAAATTTGGCGTTTTATACTGTAGGCCTGTAATTTTTAGGAATAACTCACTTAAATCTGACCAAACAAGAGTATTGTAGGCATCCCGGGTATGACATTTTTTTTTAAAACAAAATTATAAATTATAATATAATAAATAATTATAAATAATTATAACAAATAATAATATAATTATAATAAAAATTATTCAATAATGTAATCAACTTAATCACTGAAATTTGCTCAGTTGCAGAATTGTCGCTGTCATTACTTTTATTTTTTTATGACGGATTTCCCCACAAATCGCTATCGCACAATTCTGCAAGTGATTATAATTTATTATCGCTGTTTTCTAGCTGCTCTACAGTAAAACCATTTTTGACATAAAAAGACACTTTTGGTTGCTATGGACAATCTACAGTTTGCAGGGAGAAAGAAAGGTTTTTATTATATAAAAGAACATGTAGGACAGTGGGCAGACCACTAGGGACAAGGGGGGTGTGTATTTTTTTACATACAGTACTGTAATCTATAAGATTACAGTATACTGTGTGTAGTGTGTTTGTTTACGTTTTTGAATTTGGCGCTGTTCTCCGCTCCCGTGCGTCGTAACATCGCAGGGAACGGAGATCGGCAGCACAGGAGGACGCTGTGTGAATCGAGCGAGGTCCCGCTCGCTCACACAGCGCGGTGGCATCGCTGGATCCAGGGAAAAGGTAAGTAAACAATGCCTGTGGATGCTGCGAGGCAATCCCGAGTCTGACTCGGGGTTACCGATCGCAGCACAGAAATCTAACCCCGAGTCAGACTCGGGAACACCGCCAGGAGGGTTAATATCACTTTAACCCGTCTGATATTTTTTCTGGTGACCCCCATGTGTTTTCCAACTTTAAAAATAGTTGTATGCTATACTTTAAACTTAAGCCACACTCCTCTGGTTCTAAAGCGCCATGGGTTAACTGGATTATTACATGATTGAAGGGGGAGCGCACCCGCAAGCTAACCCCCTTGGGAGAGAGCTTCCCATGAACGGGGTTAGCTGATGCAGGGAGAAGCCGAGACAGCCACCGAGGGACCCCAGAAGACCAGGATTCGGGGCCACTCTGCAAAACGAGCTGCACAGTGGAGGTAAGTATGACATGTTTGTTATTTTTTTTAAAGAACATTTGAACATTTACAACCCCTTTGAGACTTCTTTCAAATTGATAATATCTATCTGTTGACTGCTCAAGACATTATTTGGCCTTCTTCCGGCTGGAGAAAGTCCGAAAATTGTCTTCTGAGCGGCAAGAGATATTGTGTTTTTGCATTTAAGGCGCGGCTAACCACACGCTTTTGAACATAGTCGATTGGGGCTACCCCAGGCTTATTTGTCAAATATTAAGGAAAATTGTTTTATTGTTGCGTTGATGTCTTTGATAATGTGTATGAAATATTAATCACCAGAAATTCTGGTTGTGTATGAAGTTATACTTGTAAATGAATACAATGTACACTAAATTCTATTTAATTAAAATTCCCCATATTTATTATCATTAAGATGCCCTTTTGCAGGTACTTTGCATTTATGTCATTTATGTCATTTATGTTAGTGCTGTCCCTCCCTGGTGCTGTTTATTAAAAAAAAAAAAACACTAACCTTAAAGGGGAGTTCCAGCCAATTTGTATGTTTATTAAAAGTCAGCAGCTACAAAAAGTGTAGCTGCTGGCTTTTAATAAACAGACAATTACCTGCTCCAGCGACGCGCCGGCCGGGGCTCCGCTCCTCTCCCCCCTCCCCGGCCGGCGTCTTCATTCTCAGTGTGGGCACCCGGCCGTGACAGCTTTAGGCTTCACGGCCGGGCACCCACTGCGCATGCGCGAGCGGCGCGGTCCGGCGCTGCGCCGTGTAATTGGCCAGGAGATCGCCTAGGACCTGTGACGTGTCCTAGGCGATCGCCTACAGAAGCCCCTTCCTGTAGGCGATTAAGCTTAGTCGCCTACAGGAAGGAGGAAGTGGGACAGGTAGTCCCACTCTTCCTGAAGCCCCCACTCCCCCCCCAAAAAAATTGAATGCCAAATGTGGCATGTAAGGGGGAGAGGAGTGGGATAAGAGGAAGTTCAAATTTGGGTGGAACTCCACTTTAAGCTTTAGCTAAATATAGTAAGAAACAAATGATTAGCCATTACGTATATGAACACTTTGTAGGATCAAAAAACTATAACTAAAGAAAGTCACCTTTTGTGAAAATGTAAACATTTACGGTACTATAATGTGTATGTCTAATCAATATTTAAAGTAATTTATTTATAATGCTATTTACAAAAAGTAGTTTATTATCTATTATATATACACTGTGATATTGGAGCCGGAGATCATCAGCCAAGCACCTTAGTAACAGCAAGTAGTCCTTTGTCCTATACAACATTTATCAATGTAATCTCTTCTATATTTATTCTGCTCATAAACGTTTAATAATGTTTAGGTATTGAACCTGATAATGTTATTTTTTTATGTTTTCTAATATATTATCCATACACTGGATCTGATATTGTATTTTTATATAATCTTTATCCATATTCTGATGAAAGGGAGACAGTAAATGTCCTGAAATGCGTTGGTTATCAATAAATAGATAAAAAGATATGTTGTATACATAAAAGGTTTACAATATTGTTCCAAGACAAGTCAACGTACATTTATATTCTGAATGATCTTTATTAGGATAGCGATATTTGTTAACACAATTTAACACAGATTAATGCAAAATAACATTACTGACTTTAGCACAATTGCATTGTTGACTATTTCTGACTGCCATTATTATTTCATTACATCATTTTATTTGGCTCAAGATTAATGCTATTGGCTCCAATCAACTACTCCCCTTTGCGTCCTACAATGAATAGCATCGCTTTATATTCAGCGACATCGCTGACATTGCGTCTCCTCTGCACTGCACAGTAATCAATGGTTAAACCCACCTTACCAAAGGCATTTTTCACAAACTCCTCATTGCATTTAAAACAATGGAACCGTTCTGCTCCAGCAGTCCAGTAAGTTGCATCTAATACCCCAATAAGTAACAGTTGGCCTCCGGGTTTTAGCAGCTTTATTATCTTCTCCAGATTCTTCATGTATTCATCTTCATTTTTACTGATAATTTCCAGTATCCATGCACTGATAATACAATCAGCAAGTGGTAGTAGCACCGGGGAGGTAATGTTTTCCTGTTCAAAATCACATTTCAAAATCTGCTTGATGGACGACCTTAGGCGCATTTCTTTCTCCTGAAGTTGATCTCTGAAAAAAAATACAACCTATGAAAATAACAGGAAAGATTTCAATATACAGTCATGTTGTCAAGTCTCTGATGTGAGGCCGAGTGGCAGAGAGGGCGTCCCTGAGTGCAGCGCTCCCCTGGGAGTAATACAGGGGATACGGTACCCAAAGGTGCACGGGTTGCCAGTAGTGCTACAACAGGCTGGTAAGCAGGACGTGGCTGGGGTGCGCTGGGTAGCAAAGTCAGTAGCCGTGCAAGAAGAAGTCCTGAGAAGGTGTTTGCAGGATAAACCAGGAGCAGGGTTCGCAGCCAGGCCAGAGGTCATATATACTGGGAGACAGTCCAAGAGCAAACAGGAGCAAGCCGGGTCATAAACAGTGGGCAGTGGATCGAAGAATAGTCAGCCAAGCCAAGGTCAGAGCGAGGAGATAATCGGGATCAAGCCAAAAGCAGAGATCAAGCCAGGGGTTTCAAGGTAAACAGACACAGGAACACAGGAAGCTGACGACAATCCACCAATTTGGGTCAGACAGTGGCAGCCTTTTATAGGCCAGCAGGGGGATCCACCTGTCACATGATGTGCCTCTGGTGGCCATTTCTTCTACTGGCAAGATTGCCAGTACTTCCCTGACAGATGACAGTTAGACTGTAATTTGGCAAGTTAAAATAAAATTGTCATACTAGTGTAGCACTACCCTTGTATGAGTTGCTAATGTCAGGACTCCCCACTACTGCACAACCAGTCACACAGCATTTCCTTCTCACATCCAGACACATAGGTAGATTCAGGTACAATAGCGTTAATTTAGGGCGGCGTAGCGTAGCCTGTTTAGGCTACGCCGCCGTAAATTAGCTAGGCTAGTAATGATTCTCAATATACTTACCTGCTAATTTACGGCGGCGTAGCCTAAAACGAGCGGGCGTAAGGGCGCCTAATTCAAATGGGTTGGGGGGGGGGCGTGTTTCATGGTAATGAGGCCTGACCTCACGTTTTTGACGTTTTTTGTCACTGCGCATGCGCCGGGCGACTACATTTCCCAGTGTGCATTGCGGCTAAGTACGCCGTACGGGCCTATTGATTTCAACGTGGACGTAAACAACGTAAATCCCGATTCGCGGACGACTTACGCAAACGACGTAAAAATTTCGAATTTCGCGGCGGGAATGGCGGCCATACTTAACATTACTATTCCACTAGAGCCTAGAAGGTATTAATTTCTCTTTAATATCTTTTATTTCTTTATCTAACAGATCCATTCTCAATCTTTTCCTTTCAATTAAAAAATTAAGTAACGATATCCCTTGATTGTTAAAAAATTTAAACCAGGACCCTAGATCTGGATCCCCTTGTTGGGGGTGAACATCCCATCTGAGTCCTCTCGGGACCATCTGTTCTTTGGTGTACTCCTCCTAAAACGCTACATCCCACTGCAGGTGTAGTTCAGAGGTCATCACATTTTTGAGTCTCATAAATAGACTCAAAAGCATACCTTCATATCTAAATGACACAAGACATACCATTGCAAGACTTGAGGAAGTTGTGTACAGTGGGGACATCATGCTGGTGACAGCTGATGTCGCTTCCCTGTACACTAGCATTGCCCACGATTTGGGATTCCAAGCAGTTGAATGTTTTCTTGGCCGAGTTGACTACCTCCCTGACATACAGAAACAATTTATTTTGGATCTTTTGAGATTTGCCACCTCAAATAATTATTTTTGGTACAGTGGAGAATTTTACCTACAACAAAAGGGTGTGGCAATGGGGGCAAAGTTTGCCCCCAGTCTAGCCAAGATCTTTATGGCTAAATGGGAGGAGGATGTCGTCTATGCTTCCAATCGACCAGAGATCATTCTCTGGGCTCGATACATAGACGACATCCTCCTCCTATGGAAGGGAGACCGGCAGTCTTTGGATGTCCATTCTGTCATGTCCATTCTGAATTCAAATGAGGTTGGGATTAGCCTCTCATATGAGGCTAGCTTTTCAAAGTCCATTTTTTGGACCTGGAGATTCAGGTCCAGGATAACCGGTTGGTGACTAAAACTTACTTTAAAAGTACAGACCGTAATGGATATATCCCAAAAGATAGTTGCCACCATCCTGCCTGGTTGAAGTCTGTGCCACAAAGCCAACTGTTGTAGATAAGACGCAACTGTTCAAATATACAAGACTTCCATGTCCAAGCACAGGTTTTGAAACAAAGGTTTTTGGACAAAGGCTATTCTAACCATGAAGTTGATGGAGAGATAGATAGGATTGGGAGGATAGATCATACCACATTAACAATTGAAAAACAGAAAGTTGCCCAAGAATCAAGATTCAGGAATTCTTTTTTTACTACTTTTTCTGTACAGCACAGACAACTTAAGGATATCATCAACAAACACTGGAAGATTTTGAAAGATGACCACGTCTTGGGACCATCACTTCCCACAAACGCGATGGTAATCTATAGAGGGGCCACATCCTTAAAAAATCAGGTTGCGCCCAATATTTCAGATCCTCCAGTTAAACCTTCCTTTTTTCCTCTTTCTAAAGGCTTTAACCCATGTAGGAGGTGTAAGGTCTGTGTTAACAATGTGAATGGGAAGAAAAAGACAGTTTGTTTCAAGTCCACTCATACAGGGATGGAGTTCCCTATGAGACACTTTTTTACATGCGCAACAACGCATATTGTCTACCTCATCACCTGCCCTTTTGGGAAACAGTACGTTGGTCGTACCATACAGAGCTTTTCCACAAGGGTAGGTGAACACATTGCTAAAATAAAGAAAAGTTGTACGAAACACACTGTACCCAGACATTACCTGAAAGAACATAATAAAAAACTGGAAGGTATTAGCTTCCAAATTATAGACAAGTTTGTTCCCCATTGGAGAGGAGAACCCAGCACAAGAGGGGTATCCAAACTGGAAGTGTATTGGATTTATTTGCTTAAAAGTTATGTGCCGTATGGCTTAAACGTGGAATGGGACGTTAATGCGTTCATAAACCAATCCTAGTGATGAATCGTAATAGATTGAGATATATATGCAAATATTTCCAATTTTTTTGGGATTTTTTGTATAATTTCTGTAGACGCTCCTTTCTCTTCTTTTTACCAATGTAATATATTAATTATGATAGGTTTTTCAGTTTGATCACCATTCACCCCCATGAGAAATGATTCTATGATCTCTTTCCCATTATAAGTAATTATACATGGTGGACGCCGGTGAGGTCGGCATTATTACACCAGTCCTTCATTGATTTGGTTGCTCCTTCTCTTTTTGAGAGGTGTGTGTCCCAGGATGACCAATAAACCCCGTGGAACGCATGACGCCAGGAAAACTTCCGCACCATGTGATGTCTGGGCCATAGGAATGAGATGCGCCGTGGAGGTGGTTGGAACGCACCGTGTCGCGCACTGATGACGTTATGACGTCTTGCCAGTTACGCGCCCACGGAGGGCGGAGTTCACTCACTGGCTTACAGAGCGCTCCGACCTCTCTCCTCTCATTGGAGGCAGGTCGTGGGTAGTGACAACACTACCATGTTAGTGATTGGGGCACACAATGGGAATCCCCGCCCCCATATTTCCGGAGTTTGGAACGCAAACGACGGGAACGTGTCGCATTTTGACACGCACGCCAATCTGGGCATGGCCGAACGATCTGGAGATCTCATGGAGGTGAAGGTAACACATATATAAATGCAGGAGAGAAGCAGGCTCAGCTAGATACCCCAGTTGAAGTGTATTGTAGACGAAACCGGTCGGGTTGCTGACTTGCTAAGTCTCTACTGCATTTTTTCTCTTGGACATATTCCTGTCCACCCATCAAGGGGGAGAGTTGCTGTTTGTTTTACAGTTTTTTTCTTTCACGTGTGTTTTTTATCTTTTGTTTTTACTTGGTTCCTGTGACCAGTGTGATGCTTTTGGAATTTTTTATTAAATCAACCAGTTTTAGGCCCCATACACACGAGAGGATTTATCCGCAGATACGGTCCAGCGGACCGTATCCGCGGATAAATCCTCTCGAGGATTTCAGAAGATTTCTATGCGATGGCGTGTACACACCATCGCATTGAAATCCGCGCTGAAATCCTCTGCCGATGACGTGTCGCGCCGTCGCCGCTATTATGACGCGGCGACGGGCGCGACGCTGTCATATAAGGAATTCCACGCATGCGTCAAATCATTACGACGCGTGCGGGGAATCCCTATGGACGGATGGATCCGGTAAGTCTGTACAGACGAGCGGATCCATCCGTTGGAATGGATTCCAGCAGATGGATTTGTTGAGCATGTCAGCAAATATCCATCTGCTGGAAATCCATCCCAGGGGAGATTTATCTGCGGATAAATATCCGACGGAGTGTACACACCATAGGATCTATCCGCAGAAACCCATTTGATGGGATTTATCTGCGGATAGATTCTATGGTGTGTATGGGGCCTGACACTATGAGGAGCTATCTTTTTCTTTTTTTCTCTTCCTATGTTTGGGAGTGATTGGGCACCATCATAATACTTTCATAGCACCAAGCTACCCTCTGAAACATCAGGACATCTTGGAGACTATCTTTGCCTAGGACTACCATCCTGACGTTACCCGGATTAGACAATCGGTCTATACAAGCCCTAAAGACCCTCCCACCAGTGGCGGAATTATAGGGGTCGCTGAGGTCGCCATGGTGACCGGGCCCCTTGCTGCAGGGGGCCCTTGCATACAGTACTTCGATATGAGGAGCGGAGACAAGCTCCCCGATCCCAAGCCGAACTGTAATCAGCTCTGTGCGGGGAGCTTGTCACATTGATAACAAAGTGAGTGCTCTTTGTCTCCCCCTACAGTGCAGTACCCGGCAGGAAGAGCTGCTAAGGTAGAAGACTGACATTTTTTATCTACTGTGTGTGTTTGCATGTGTGTGTGTTCATGTGCATGTATGTGAGTGTGCATGTGTGTATGTATGTGTGTGTGCATGTGAATATGTATGTGAGTGTGCATGTGCATATGTATGTATGTGAGTGTGAATGTGAATATGTATGTATGTGAGTGTGCATGTATGTGTTTATATCAGTGCGCACGGGCAATGCCCCCCTCTCTCCAGCCACCCCCTGGCTGCATTTGATGGGCACAGTGGCTACGTTTGATGGCACAGTAGCTGCATTTGATGGGTACAGTGGCTATGTTTGCTGGCACAGTGGCTGCATTTGATGGGCACAGTGGCTGCATTGGATGGGCACAGTGGCTGCATTTGATGGCACAGTGGCTGCATTTGATGGCACAGTGGCTGCATTTGAGGGCACAGTGGCTGCGGTTGAGGGCACAGTGGCTGCGGTTGATGGCACAGTGGCTGCGGTTGATGGCACAGTGGCTGCGGTTGATGGCACAGTGGCTGCGGTTGATGGCACAGTGGCTGCGTTTGATGGGCACAGCGGCTGCATTTGATGGTATCTGTGTGTGTTCATGTACATGTATGTGAGTATGTATGTGTGTGTGCATGTGAATATGTATGTATGTGAATGTACATGTATGTGTTTATATCAGTGCGCACGGGCAATGCCCCCCTCTCTCCAGCCACCCCCTGGCTGCGTTTGATGGGCACAGTGGCTGCGTTTGATGGACACAGTGGCTACATTTGATGGGCACAGTGACTACGTTTGATGGCACAGTGGCTGCATTTGATGGGCACAGTGGCTGCATTTGATGGGTACAGTGGCTGCATTTGATGGCACAGTGGCTGCATTTGATGGGCACAGTGACTGCATTGGATGGGCACAGTGGCTGCGTTTGATGGCACAGTGGCTGCGTTTGATGGCACAGTGGCTACATTTGAGGGCACAGTGGCTGCAGTTGAGGGCACAGTGGCTGCGGTTGATGGCACAGTGGCTGTGGTTGATGGGCACAGTGGCTGCATTTGATGGCATGTGTGTGAGTGTGCATGTGTGCATGTATGTGAGTGTGCATGTGTGTATGTATGTGAGTGTGCATGTGTGTATGTATATGTGTGTGCATGTGAATATGTATGTTTGTGAGTGTGCATGTATGTTTTTATATCAGTGCGCACAGGCAATGCCCCCCTCTCTCCAGCCACCCCCTGGCTGCGTTTGATGGGTACAGTGGCTGCATTTGATGGAACAGTGGCTACGTTTGATGGCACAGTGGCTATGTTTGATGGCACATAGGCTGCATTTGATGGGCACAGTGGCTATGTTTGATGGGCACAGTGGCTGCATTTGATGGGCACAGTGGCTACATTTGATGGCACAGTGGCTGCATTGGATGGGCACAGTGGCTGCATTTGATGGGCACAGTGGCTATGTTTGATGGCACAGTGGCTGCATTTGATGGAACAGTGGCTACATTTGATGGCACAGTGGCTATGTTTGATGGCACAGAGGCTGCATTTGATGGGCACAGTGGCTGCGTTTGATGGCACAGTGGCTGCATTTGATGGGCACAGTGGCTACGTTTGAGGGCACAGTGGCTGCGGTTGATGGCACAGTGGCTGCCGTTGATGGCACAGTGGCTGCGTTTGATGGGCACAGTGGCTGCGTTTGAGGGCACAGTGGCTGCGTTTGAGGGCACAGTGGCTGCGTTTGAGAGCACAGTGGCTGCATTTGATGGGCACAGTGGCTGCGTTTGATGGGCACAGTGGCTGCGTTTGAGGGCACAGTGGCTGCGTTTGATGGGCACAGTGGCTACTTTTGATGGGCACAGTGAGACTGCAATTGTTTTTCAGTTTCAGAATTTTTCAGTTTGCTTGCACCCCCCCAAAAATTTTGAGCGCCAGCCACCACTGGTATATATGTGTGTGTGTGTGTATGTATGTTTACATGACCCCCTATATGTGTACAATCAGAACCGATTTTTTTTTTTTTTTTTTTGCTTGTTCATAGTACCAGCAAAAAAATGCTCAGATCGCTTTTCAGAGGCATTTGACAGCCAGTAAAGAGGCAATATGTTGCCTCCTGACCGCCTGTTTTAACCCCTTAAATGCATCATCGCTATGCTGTAACTGCATGCAATGCACACAGTTGCAGGGTGGTTCCAGTGCAGCCGCATTCATCTAGGGCAGTGATGGCAAACCTTGGCACACCAGATGTTACATCTGGTGTGCCAATACATACGCATTCTAAGCCCCAACTACCCTGTCTATACTTACCTATTCTGAAGGTGCTTTGGTCTGGTGCTTTGGTCTGGGAGATCATGTGGATCTCCCTAGCAGCCGGTGTATATCTGCCCTGTGGACTGAACATTTTGTTGCACGTTTATTGAACTTTAAATCACCTTAATGGTGAAGTGATTACATTGTGGCAACATATTGATTTCTTAACTGTCAGGTCACCCGTAGCCAGATGACAAGTGCACCCCGTAGGGGTCAGGGATGCACCACAGGGTGGTGAATCCTATGGCCGACTACTGCTAGCAGAGACGAAGCGTGAACCTAAGATCACCTAAGGGCGCGGAGTCTAAGACCCAGTATTGTATTCACCAGAGCCTTTGATGGTAAGGATGGTCTTGGCCGCTACTGGGTCCAGGTCGCATCCCCGAGATTCCTCAAGTCACACTCCGCAGGGAGAAGGGGGAAGCAGCCAGCAGAACAAACAGTGGTGATGGACAGGCCGAGGTCAGGGCAACAGGCAGACAAGGATAACCGTGGAACATGCAAATAGTCAGGGGCACAGGCAGACAGGGAAGTCGGGGACAAGCCAAAACGGTACACGGAAGATGATCGTAGCACTCTGCAACCAGGAACTAGCAATACACTGCAGACAGGAACTGAGCATTGGAACACTGTTGAACAGCACTGCAGACCTGTAGAGCAACGGTTAATATAGGCTTCCTGGGATGGACTAGGGTGGAGCCATACAGGAAGAGGAAGTGATAAAAAGGGGAACCAGAGCAGGATCTGCCTCTAATGAACACATGGAGATCAGGTAGGCAGACAGGCTTGATGCATATTCATGACAGTACCCTCCCTCTTAAGGCCCCTCCCCCTCCCCCTCCCCAGCCTGGAGCCAGGGCTAAAGGGGAATCCCAGAAGAAACCTCTTCGACAAATGGGGCGCAAAGATCTCAGATGCAGAAATCCAAGACGCCTCCTCAGGACCAAATCCTCTCCAAAGCACAAGGTACTGAAGAACGCCTCTGCGGAGACGAGAATCCAGAACTTGAGTATCCTCATTGACCAGAACCGAAGTAGGGACAGGAGGAGAGGATTTATTGAGGACCAAAGGCCTTTTAGGAATAAGTAAGGGCATGAGAGGGTCAACAGGAATCCGAGGAGGATCAAGCAGACCCTTAAAGATTAACTGGGGATTAAGCACAGGACCATCAGACTGGGCAGAGGTCAGAGGAACCCTGAAGTCAGGTTGGTTAGAAGGTGACAGGGCACAGGAGTCAAGCTGGATAGCAGGGAAACCAGCAGAATGCAGAGAGCCCTGAAAACAAGGTAGAAAACCCCATTTGGCCGACGATGGCAATCTATCCAAAGGATGGATTGAGCCCCTTAGACAGGTTGCAGGAGGGCCTGAACAAGAAAAGGTAGGAGGCTCACTGGGCATGGGCTGACCTGGCATAGCTGATGCAGAGGCCGATTGAATAGCATATTCAGGTGTAGCGATTACCCGAATCGCATCACAAGGCGTAGTGACTGCAGAACTCGCAGACAAGTTAGCCTGGCCGTGCGTTTTAGGGACAGTCAACGGTAAACTGGAGTGAATGATCGGCTCAGGTACACAGACGGGCTCCTCATCCAGAGTGCTACATTGGCTAGAAAGTGCATCAGCCTGACTATTGCAGGACACATTCCGGACATCACTACATGTGGTGGGACGAGCAAAAGATTCTGGAATGGTGGCAACAGGAAGTTTCTCTTTTGGGGCAACCTTGGGTAGGCAAGACGTGGAACAGGAGGGACCCCAAGCCAGGATCTGTCCGGCAGTCCAGTCAATGTGAGGAGAATGGAGTCTTAACCAAGGAAGACCCAAAACGATAGGAGCTGAGGTCTTAGGTAGAACAAGGAAGGATATCCACTCCTGGTGAAGTGTGCCTACTGACATCTTAACAGGGACCGTCTGGAAGCGAATAGGACCCCCCGGGAGAACAGTGCCATCAATCGCCGAGACCACCAATGGTGTGGTGAGGGGCAAAAGGGTAAGTCTCATGGACGATGCGATTTCCCAGTCTATGAAATTGCCAGCGGCTCCGGAATCCAGATATGCCGAGACCGAATGAGAAGAAGCACCAAAACGAAGGGACACAGGAAGAAAAAGACGAGAAGGTGAAGGAGATATTTCTGGATCCAATACTCCACCTTCCAGATGTATTGAACCCGAGCGTTTCTCGGGGCGAAGAGGGCAAGTGTCACGAAAATGACTTTTGCCCCCACAGTATAGACACAGGCCTAGAGTTCTGCGCCTGGCACGTTCCTCAGGGGATAGCCTGGTCCGACCCAGCTGCATGGGTTCCTCAGTTGGCAAGGGATGCTCCACGGGTCGAAGAGAGGGGAGCTCAGGCTGACTAAGGGCCAAGGAATGTTGGCGTCGCTTTTCTAGGGTCCTTTCCTGAAAGCGAATATCGATCTGATTACACAAGGAGATCACTCCGTCCAGATCAGTGGGGATGGTTCTTCCTGCTAGTTCATCCTTCACTCTATCAGATAGGCCATGCAAAAAGGTTGCGACTAAGGCCTCATTGTTCCAGCTCAGTTCAGCTGAGTGGATACGGAACTGCAGAGAATATTGTCCCACTGAACGGGATTCTTGGCGGAGACGTAAAAGGGCGCTGGCTGCTGAAGAGACACGAGCCGGTTCTTCAAAGATATTCCGAAAAAGTTTCAAGAAAACAGGCAGGCTAGAAACCACTGGATCATTCAATTCCCACAGAGGGGCAGCCCAGGCTAAGGCTTCACCGGAGAGGAGAGAAATGATATAGGCTATCTTGGCCCGATCAGACAAGAAGTACTGGGGCAGGAGCTCAAAATGAATAGTGCATTGGCTAAGGAATCCCCTGCAGGCTTTGGAGTCTCCAGAAAAACGGATTGGAGGTGATAACTTCAGTGAATGCGACTCTGCGACTGGTGCAACAGGTGCAGCTGCTGGTTGTACTTGGGGTTGCGGATTCGGGGTTCCCAGCGAGGTCTGAAGCTGATCAAAGCGGGAAGCCAGATCCTGAAGGAAACGCATCACCTGATCCTGATTAGCTTCATGCGTCTCGAGTCTGCGAACAATGCACTGTAATGGATCATCTGCGGGGAGCGGCATGTCGGCCGGATTCATGGCTGTTCAAACTGTCAGGTCACCCGTAGCCAGATGACAAGTGCACCCCGTAGGGGTCAGGGATGCACCACAGGGTGGTGAATCCTATGGCCGACTACTGCTAGCAGAGACGAAGCGTGAACCTAAGATCACCTAAGGGCGCGGAGTCTAAGACCCAGTATTGTATTCACCAGAGCCTTTGATGGTAAGGATGGTCTTGGCCGCTACTGGGTCCAGGTCGCATCCCCGAGATTCCTCAAGTCACACTCCGCAGGGAGAAGGGGGAAGCAGCCAGCAGAACAAACAGTGGTGATGGACAGGCCGAGGTCAGGGCAACAGGCAGACAAGGATAACCGTGGAACATGCAAATAGTCAGGGGCACAGGCAGACAGGGAAGTCGGGGACAAGCCAAAACGGTACACGGAAGATGATCGTAGCACTCTGCAACCAGGAACTAGCAATACACTGCAGACAGGAACTGAGCATTGGAACACTGTTGAACAGCACTGCAGACCTGTAGAGCAACGGTTAATATAGGCTTCCTGGGATGGACTAGGGTGGAGCCATACAGGAAGAGGAAGTGATAAAAAGGGGAACCAGAGCAGGATCTGCCTCTAATGAACACATGGAGATCAGGTAGGCAGACAGGCTTGATGCATATTCATGACATTAACTCACTTATTTTACAATGTTTGAGGACAGCACATTTTAAAATACTGCTAATGTATGCCAATTTATGCAGCGCTGCCTACACACATTTCATCTATTAATGTTAGTTTCGCCTGTCTTATAAGTGCTCAAATTTGTAGAAGGAGGTCAGTTGAATCTACAATTTGGTTTAAGTTACAGATCAAGCTATTGAAGTAGAAGTCCAATCAAATACTCTCTAAACTTCAACCCGCTCCCATCTCCATTCTAAGCCCCAACTACCCTGTCTATACTTACCTATTCTGAAGGTGCTTTGGTCTGGGAGATCATGTGGATCTCCCTAGCAGCCAGCGTCTTGTCGAGCTGGTTCCCCTATCGGATAGGGTCCGACCTCGACCGCTTAGGCGCAGTGCTTGCGCAGTCGGAGGCCACGGAAATCTATGAGCCTAAACACCTGTTCGTCAGCTGTATACGTGCTCGCTCCCAATGATACATGCCACGCAGCAAGGGGGCGGAGACTGGTGTGATATTGACACGCCGCTCTATACTACACGCCGCAGCAAGGGGCGGAAAAAGGGCAGGAGTCTGATATGATATTGACACACCGCTCTATACTACACGACGCAGCAAGGGGTGGAAAAGGGGGCGGAGACTGGTGTGATATTGACACGCCACTCTATATTACACGCCGCAGCAAGGCGGCGAAAAAAGGGCAGGAGTCTGATATGATATTGACACACCGCTTTATACTACACGCCGCAGCAAGGGGCAGAAAAGGGGGTGGAGGCTGATGTGATATTGACCAGTGCTTTGATGCTTGGTTATACATGCCGCTTTATACAGCAAGGGGCTGATGTGATATTGAGCAGTGTTTTTTTGGGGGATGGTTTTCTCAATAAAATACACGTCTCACATCCGCCACTTGCTGTATAGAGCGGCGTGTATAACCAAGCAAAGAAACACTGCTCAATATCACATCCGCCCCTTACTGCATAGAGTGGCGTGTTCCTTTAGAGCATCGTCTATTACCAAGCATCGGCGGCGTGTATAACCAGGCATCGGGAGCAAGCGCGTCTACAGCTGACAAACAGCTATTCACGCTCGGATATTTCCGTCGGCAGTCAAGGGGGAACCATATCGATAGGAGGAACCATATTGTTAGAACACCAGCTTCC
Source organism: Rana temporaria (assembly GCF_905171775.1). Classification (NCBI taxonomy): domain Eukaryota; kingdom Metazoa; phylum Chordata; class Amphibia; order Anura; family Ranidae; genus Rana; species Rana temporaria. Next base: position 133,142,698 of record NC_053498.1, read on the forward strand.
TTGGAGAGAAGAGATCGCCGACAACGGCTGCAGTGCCTGGGTGGTGAAATCACCCATAGGCTTCACAGTAGAGGAAAATGGTCTGGTTGGTCACATGATTGGCTCCCAGAGCCGGCTTTAGAGTATTGGAGGGACAACTGACTTTGGATGCCCCACAGTAAGCCTATAGGTTATGAGTAATCACTGCTTAAGGTTGGTCTCCACCTGTACCATCTCCACTGTATACTACCAGGTGCTGGTCCTGTTTGTTATATGCTTCACAGTAGAGGAAAAGGGTCTGGTCGGCCACACATCCGATAATGTCACCTTAATTTAGACATATTCCGAAATAGACACTCCACAATGTACAATCGAGGGAAAATGGCACACCAGCTAGTGCTTTTTTCCCTCAATTGTATATTGTGGAGTGTCTATTTAGAATATGTCTAAATAAAAGTGATTTTATCAGATGTGTGGCTGACCAGACCCTTTTCCTCTACTGTCAAGTGTGTAATGGATGGGGCCAGCACCTGATAGCGTGCAGTGGAGGTGGTGAATAGTGTTGCTCACGAATATTCGCATTGCGAATATTCGACTCGAATATAGCATATTCGAGAAATCGCGCTATATTTCGAAATTCGCGGTGAATATTCGCAATTCCGAATATTCGATTTTTTACAATTTTTTTTTTAAAACAGATCACATCCTAGATATCTCCATCGACGTCTAAAAGCATTGCTGGTATCATTAGAGACCCTGGGCCGAGTAGCTGAAGCGTTCATTGAATTTTCCAGAAAGATCGCAATGCGATTATTCGGCAAACGCAATATCGCGCGATTACTTTCCTCGCCCCGATCTTCCGCATCAGAGCGATTTTTACAGTTTCATTTTTAAAACAGATCACATCCTAGTGATCTCCATAGACGTCTAAAAGCATTGCTGGTATGATTAGAGACCTTGGGCCGAGTAGCTGAAGCGATCATTTTATATTGCCGAATATTCGCAATGCGAATATTCGGCAATAGGAATATTGCGCGATTATTTGCTCCGCCCTTTTGCATCAGAGCCAATCAGAGTTCTCCTTCCACACTCGTCAGAGGTTAGCAACCAATAGGAACCTGCCTGCATGGACATTATATAAGCTCACTCCCAGCACCATTTCATTGCAGATTCAGAAGCTGGCTATAGAGTGTGGAGGCTGTTTCTGTGTTCCTGTGTCTTTGTTCCTGATTGATTTATATCATCACCAGCATTGCTATTTAGTGATTCCAGTGGATCTTTTCCAGTATATCAACTGCTTTTTTCAAAGCAATAGACCCAAGAGCTTTTTTCAAAGCTACGTTTTGTGCTGTTTTGTGCTGTTTTGTTCATTTGTGTTACTGTTTGATCCTGCATCCTCGCTGTTCAGTGATATTTGCTAGAGATTTCAGTGCACATTTTGCTGAGCTTTATAAAAGAGCTTTTCTAAAAGCTAAGTTTTGTTCATCTTGTGTTACTGTTAGATCTTGCAGGTTCGCTGTTCAGTGATATTTGCTAGGCATTTCAGTTCACATTTTGTTTAGTTTTTCCTAAAGAGCTTTTCTAAAAGCTAAGTTTTGTGTTCAGTTTAGTTAAATTTTGTGTAGTAAGTGTACACACTGTTAGTGTACATTTATTTCATCTAGCTTAGCTTAGTGTGTGTTTAGTGTCTGTGTTTTGTGTTTAAAAAAAAAAAAAAAAAAAAAAAAAAAAAGTTAGTGTTTGTTTAGTGCTTTTTTTTTTCTTTAATTTTGTAGTCCTTGTCTTTGGTGTACTACTTTTCTTATAGTTTAGTAGCTGTCTGTGTACGTCTTTGTCTGCGTGCCTGTCTTGTAAAAAAAACACAAAAACACATTTTGTTCACATTTCCCCCCCCCAATAAAGTTTACCCCCCCCACACACATATCAGCAATAATGAGCGGCATCCGTGGCCGTGGCAGCAGGGGTAGGGGAGTTACTCCCAGTGCTGGATCACTGCCAGCACGGGGTACCTCTCGTGCCCCTACTAGTGTTAGAGGATCGGGTGCAAGGGGAGTACGCCTGATCCGGGAGTTCTTCCCATTGGGCAGCCGCCCGATATTGCCATCTCAGGCTGAAGTAGTGGTGGACTACATGGGGCACAGCAGTGCCACTGAGTCGTCGGTCCCGACTCACAGTAGTACCACCATTACACCGGTGCCTGTAGTACCCCCCCCCAGCCCCCAAGAGTCCAGCATCTTACTGTTCGACAGCGACAGTGATAGGGATATCTTGGGGGAGGCCATGCATCAGGCAGACCTTCAGCTCTGTCCTGATGGTCAGGACCTTTTTGAAGGGATGGATGAGGAGGATGGGATACCTCCTGGCAGTATCCCAGAGACATCCCTTCAAACTGGTGCTGCTGTTTTGGTGCAGGAAACAGCAGCACCTAGTCAGACCCAGGCGTGGGTGAGGGGACAGCGGAGCCAGGCTAGAGGCTCCATGTCAGTTGGTTCCCTCAGACCAACACATTTCAGCCCTTGGTCTGACATCTCTGGGGGCGAAGAGGGTGACCCATCATGGTTGCCATCTGACGCGTCGGCTCACTACGTCAGTGACGACGGGGAAGGTAGGCACCCTGGTGAAACGGTGCGCCAGGTCACCACCAGGGAGACCATCGTCAGGGTCTCCACTGGTGATGGCAGCAGGAGGTGTCAGGAGGAGGAGCAGCAGCAGCAGCAGCAGCAGCAGGCAGCTCCACCTGTGCGCACCGAGTCCCAGCAGGTGCAAGTAAGCGTCACCCCATCTGACAGGAGGGCGGTGCTGAAGTCACCTGTCTGGAATTACTTTACCCTGGTGGCAGACAACCCTACCGTGGCCATCTGCCGGATTTGTAAAGTGAGGGTGAAGAGAGGGAAGTGTTTGGCTCGGGTGGGTACCACAGCCCTGAACCAGCACCTGAGGATAAACCACTGGGCGGTATTTGACGAGATGAAGCGTGGTGGTGGTAGCAGCGCCACCACCACAAGTGAGCAGGGTACAGCAGCCCCTGCCACATCTTCATCTCTTTCCAGCAGGTCATGCCCCCCCGCTCCCTCTAGTAGAGGTACTGGTACCGGCAGCCAGACCTCTACTTCCACAGCACCCTCCACGTCTGTGTCCCGCACTGCCGTCCGGCGCCAGGCGTCGATTTCAGACGCCTTTGACCGCACCACTCCCTTCCCCCCTGGAGACCGACGTGTGCGTTCCCTCAATGGGCTCCTGGCAAGGGTTATTGCCCAACATCTGCTGCCCTTCAACATAGTTGACAGCAACCCCTTCAGGCAGATGTTGGAGCAGGCCCAACCCCAATGGCGTGTCCCCAGCCGCCATTTCTTTGCCAGGACTGGTGTCCCTGCCCTACACCAGCACATTGTGCAGAATGTAACCCTGTCGCTGGATCACGCTGTCAGCGACAGGGTTCATCTGACAATGGATGGCTGGACCAGCAGGCATGGGCAGGGGCGCTACATCAGCTTCACGGCCCATTGGGTTTCCCTCCGAGGCGTCGGTGAGGGATCGGCGGCAACCGATCTTGTGGTGCCGCCCCGGGGTGTCCAGGGGAGAACTGCTGGTCTCCCTCAAGCCACTGTCTCCGCAGCTGCTGAGCCTCCCAGCAAGCGCCCCCGTAGCTACTCAAGTGTGGGGCACGTGCGCTGTCAGGCCGTGCTCCAGCTTGTTAGTTTAGGGGACCGGAGACACACTGGAGAAGAAGTGCTGAAAGCACTTCAGGCTCAGGTCCAGAAGTGGCTGACACCCCGAAGGCTCCAGGCAGGTATGGTTGTCTGCGATAACGGCAGCAACCTACTCGCCGCCCTTAGTGCTGGCAGTCTGACCCACGTGCCCTGTCTGGCACATGTCCTCAACCTGGTGGTGCAGAAGTTCCTGCGCACTTATCCAGGGTTGAGTGACATTGTGGCAAAGGCGGGTAGGATTGCCAGCCACTTCAGGCGCTCCCCATCCGCTACCGCGTCCCTGTCCAAGTTGCAGCGGAAGTACAATCTGCCCCTTCACAGGCTGATTGTGGACAGTGTGACGCGGTGGAACTCCACCCTCCACATGCTGAAGAGGTTGTGGGAGCAGCAAAGGGCGGTGAGGGAGTACCTGATGGAACTAGGCACTGAGAGGGCTTCACCACAACTCCCTTTCATCGCCTGTGCGGAGTGGGGGCAGATAAACCAGGTCTGCCAAGTGTTGTCCTCCTTCGAGCAGGCGACCAAGATGGTCAGCAGTGAGCACATCGGCCTCAATAGCGTGCTGCCAATAGTGTTCATGCTGGAGAGGACACTAGATCGCCTGCTCGAAGCTGGGGAGAGTGCCTTGGTGGAGCAGGAGGAGTCAGCAATGCTCCACCGAGACCAGGGCCAGGACGAGGAGGAGGAGGAGGAGGATGATGATGAGGAGGAGGTGGTTGCTGGTGTCGTCCCGGAGTCAGGGCCTGGTCAGGAGGGAGAGCCGGTGTTGGGGGCACCGATAGTCCGGGGGTTGGGCATCTCTGAGTTTGACCAGCAGCGCCTCAGGGATGAAGAGTCGCACCTCATTCACCTGGCCAGCATTGAGGAGTCACAGCGGGCTGTGCTCTTCCCCATGGCTGCCCACATGCTGAGATGCCTCAGGAGGGACCCCCGGGTTAAGACCATCAAGGCGAGGGATGATTTCTGGATGGCCACCCTTTTGGATCCCAGGTGCAAGGGGAAACTGGAGCAGTTCATCCCAGCCAGCCGGAGGCAGCACCGGATGGAGGAACTGCAGGCAGGCATTGTCAGACGGTTGGAGCAGGCAACTCCCCGGCCTCCAGTTGTCCCCCCTCATCTCACCCAGCAGGTGGCTGCACCCAGCAGCAGCCGAGCAGGGGACCTAATGGAAGAGATGAGGATGTTCTTCCAAACCGAGCGACCCAGTACCAGCACCAGCAGCAGCAGCAGTCACCACCAGCGGCTGGCCCACATGGTGGCAGACTACATGGCGTCCGTCGGTGCTTCTGACAGTATGAGCACCGACGACCCCATGGAGTACTGGGTTGCCAGATTGGACACCTGCCGCGAGCTCGCTCAGTATGCGCTGGAGTTATTGTCTTGCCCCCCCTCCAGCGTACTATCTGAGCGGACATTCAGCGCGGCAGGTGGGGTGGTCACGGACAAGAGGACCCGTCTGTCCACAGACTCCGTGGACAGACTCACATTCATAAAGATGAATGAGTCCTGGATCGGCGGTGACTTTCTGGCACCCGTCGTCGGTTCAGGGCGCTGAAGGGTCCCTTGTCATGCATTCCCTGATGGAGCCCCGGACCTGATGTATTTACAGTGCTGAATATAACTATTTTAACACCTGAGAAAATCAATGTTAATATTTGGTACAGTAGGCTTTCTTTGCAATTACAGCAGTCAAACCTTTCTTGTAGTTTTACACCAGCTTTGCACACACTGGAGGAGGGATTTTGGCCCACTCCTCCACACAGATCTTCTCTACATCAGTCAGGTTTCTGGGCTCTCGCTGAGAAACACGGAGTTTGAGCTCCCTCCAAAGATTCTCTATTGGGTTTAGGTCTGGAGACTGGCTAGGCCACGCCAGAACCTTGATATGCTCCTTACAGAGCCAATCCTTGGTTATCCTGGCTGTGTGCTTTGGGTCATTGTCATGTTGGAAGACCCAGCCTCGACCCATCTTCAAAGCTCTAACTCAGGGAAGGAGGTTGTTGCCCAAAATCTCGCAATACATGGCCACGGTCATCCTCTCCTTACTACAGTGCAGTCACCCTGTCCCATGTGCAGAAAAACACCACCAAAGCATGATGCTACCACCACCATGCTTCACATTAGGGATGGCGTTCTTGGCATTGTAGTCATCATTATTCTTCCTCCGAACACGGTTAGTGAAATTATGATCAAAAAGTTATATTATGGTCTCATCTGACCACATGATTTTCTCCCATGACTCCTCTGGATCAGTCAAGACACCTATGTCAGCAGTTATTTCACACCCTATATACTCTTATTAACACTGCTGTTCATCATGGCACCTCCTGCCCATGTGATATGACTCTGTATCAACTACTACTGTTAATACTACTACTGCTGCTTCTGCTGCTGCTGCCGCCCAGTCAATACACCTATGTCAGCAGTTATTTCACACTCTATATACTCTTATTCCTACTGCTGTTCATCATGGCACCTCCTGCCCATGTGATATGACTCTGTATCAACTACTACTGTTAATACTACTACTGCTGCTTCTGCTGCTGCTGCCGCCCAGTCAATACACCTATGTCAGCAGTTATTTCACACTCTATATACTCTTATTAAGACTGCTGTACATCATGGCAACTCCTGCCCATGTGATATGACTCTGTATCAACTACTACTGTTAATACTACTACTGCTGCTTCTGCTGCTGCTGCCGCCCAGTCAATACACCTATGTCAGCAGTTATTTCACACTCTATATACTCCTATTCCTACTGCTGTTCATCATGGCACCTCCTGCCCATGTGATATGACTCTGTATCAACTACTACTGTTAATACTACTACTGCTGCTTCTGCTGCTGCTGCCGCCCAGTCAATACACCTATGTCAGCAGTTATTTCACACTCTATATACTCCTATTCCTACTGCTGTTCATCATGGCAACTCCTGCCCAAGTGATATGACTCTGTATCAACTACTACTGCTAATACTACTACTGCTGCTGCTGCTGCTGCTGCTGCTCAGTCAAGACAACTATGTCAAAAGTAATTTCCCACTCTATATACTCCTATTACCACTGCTGTTCATCATGGCACCTCCTGCCCAAGTGATATGACTCTGTATCTACTACTACTACTACTGCTGCTGCTGCTCAGTCAAGACACCTATGTAAAAAGTTAATTCCCACTCTATATACTCCTATTACCACTGCTGTTCACTGATACCACTGATAGTTAATTTATCCCTTAACTACCCCCATTTGTGAGGGTCGGGGTTTTCCTTTAAAGTCCCATGCAAATCAATGGAAAATGTATGTTCCCACATAACTTCTGTACGCCTGGAGATATTTCAATAATACCCGCTATACATATTACTTATATGCCAAATAAAAATATATAACAGTTAAATTAACCCTTACCAACACCCTTATATAAAAGATGGGTATATTTATATTACTATGATTTTCCTCCCCAAAAGGTTAAGATAGGAAGACCGGGCAACGCCGGGTATTCAGCTAGTAATAGTATAAAATGTTTTCGGTTATTATTAAGCTAGATGTGTTGATGTTGATGTTGATGTTGATGTGTTAGATGTGAAGTTAGATGTGTTTAAAAAACTAACAATTTCAATAAGAAATGAAACCTTTGCAAAATATAACATTTTTTATTAAAAAAAAAAAAAAAAAAATTAAGACATTAACTTCTGAAGCTCTGTCACCTCATCCATGTTTTTCGCCAGTTGTTGCACCAGTTGCTGATTTTGGCGCGTCAAAAAAAGTATCTGCTGCTCATTTGCCAGTACTCTCTGCGTCATGTTTTTCATGGCAGCTTGTTTCCCCTTGAGCTTTTTTATAACTGTTAGGATATAAGAAAAAAACATTTGGATTTCAAAGACCGTTACGAAAGATTATTTTCAGCCATAAAAATAATAAAGTCGGACTTAAGAGACTCTATGAAAGAGGATCTGGCAGAGGCAATTCTCTTCCTTAGAACTCTACATTGCATTTATTTGCATTTGCTAAGCCTAGAACTACATTTCAAGATTAATATAAACCATTTCTAGGTTTTTCATATTTTTTTTTTGGTTCATTATAGATAAGCTTTGTTTTTGTTCTAAAACAGCCAAATAATGTGGTCTGTATTTTTGAACTGTTAAAGATCATGTTCCTGATGTTTAAGCCTGCTGCTACTATCCAGTCACTTGATTGTTTTCATTGTGTTTGTCTTTTGCTTAAACTGTGCAATACAGTAGACTGTTGGCTTCCCAGCCAGTAGTCCTGTGGTAGTTTGCGTTTCTTTCCCTCAAGGAATCTATAAAATACATTCGCATATTAATACAGAGGAGTCGGAGTCGGGGAGTCGGGGAGTCGGAGTCTGAAGTACATAAAACTGAGGAGTCGGAGTCGAAAAATTTATCTACCGACTCCACAGCCCTGCTTTAAATGCTGTCCATTTTTAGAGCTACATTTTATTGTTGAAATTTTATTAATCTCTGTGCACATATTTACCCTCCTGATTGATGGTAAAATTAACCGTCTCATCCTGCTCCTCTTCCTCGTCACCCACTACTCCACCAGAAGTTTCGGGGGGGGGTGCAGCTCCTCCTCTTGCTCCTCCACAGGAGCTGGGGGTGGTGATGTGGATGGCCCTGGCTGCTCCTCCTCATCCCTCTCCTCCTCTTCCACATCCTCCTCCTGCTCCTCCTCTGCGGCCTGTCGCCTTGTGCGCTTGGGGCGCACAGTTGGTAGCGGAGCTCCTATAATAACACAATGTTCATATATTATAAAAATGTTTTCTAATGACGTATGCAAATTCTGTGTACTCTACTGTATTGTATATGAATACAAATTAATTTATATAGACAGTTAACCAATGGGACAATGTTATATTAAAGGGTCTTGTGGGCACTACAGGGGACTGAGCGTGAGCTGGGCTACCACCATGGTAAAATGAGCTGTTTTTGTCTCCTTTGTTTTGTTCAGACGATCTCATGTTAAAAAAAGGACTTGATGGAGTACACGGGATTACTATAACAACCCCACGCCTAACACAGGAATTTAGTGGGAATCTATATATATAAAACTCAACGTGTGTGTGCATGTATGTATGTATGTTCCACCATCACGTCCAAACGGCTAAAGATATTTACATGAAACTTGGCACACAGGTTACTTATATGTCAGCCACAAATATAGGATTGGTGGTTTAACCCTTACCCACCCCCATTTGCCTTGGTCAGGGTTTTTCTTTAAAGTCCCATTCAACTCTATGGGAAATACATGTTATTTCATAACAGCTGTAGATATTTCGATAACACTTGGTCACATGTTATCTATACGTCCACTTAAAGTATAGGATCGTTAATTTATCCCTTAACTAACCCCATTGGTGAGGGTCTGGCTTTTTGTTTAAAGTCCCATGCAAAGCAATGGGAAAAGTATGTTCCCACATAACTTCTGTGTTCCTGTCTGCTGTCCCATGTTTTTTTCCAACAGTACTATGAATACCTTGGCTGGTGGTGATATATGTTACAACAACATGGCGTCTTGGTTAACAACATCTGACCTTACATTAATTACATATGACCTTACATAACTGTCCCCAAGGGACCCGGGCTGGCTCAACGCGATTGCCACTGCGCTGACAAGCCATTCACCTCTGCAGCTAGGGGTTCGGATCCCGCTCTCGGCTACATGTGAATTGAGTTTGGTGGTCTCAGCTCGGCCCCCGGTGGGTGTGCTATGCGAGGTAAGCCTGCGCTTAGTATGCCCACCTCCCTCCCACAAAAACCACCACACTTACACACGCACTCGCAATTGGGTTAACATGCACGCACTCTGACCATGCGGTCTCTAAAAAGAGAGGCGAAGGACTAACGGGGCTGGTTGAGCGGGCAAATCCTCTCACTCCCTTATAGGGAGTCCCTCTGCCCCGTTGGGCTTCGAAGCGGAGCAGGTAGGACGGTCTGTGTGGGAGGACCCCCTCACACCCGCCATTGCCACCCGGGGCATGGAGAAAGGTGGCAGATTACCTCTGGGGGAGGCCTGCCTACTCCCAACTCCTGCAGTCCGGCTCCTCTCTCGAGTACACGCACAAAATACACTTTAGGGGAAAAAAAACATAACTGTGACCAATAACTTACCAGGATGATATTTATTCCGGATACGCCTGACCCGGTTCATCTGGCGCCTCTTCAGGTCGGACCACTTTTTGAGGATCGCCATGCGAGTGTGTTCTTCGCCGTTTTGGGCGCCTAGTTTCTCAATCAGGGAGCTTATAACTCCCTGTTTTTCTTGCTGCCTCCGCAGCTCATCGTATCCTGTTTCCAGGAACTTCTGCAAGATGAAGAACAAAGTATATTGTAATACTTTTGTTGACAGCCTTATGGATATATGACGTAAATGTATGCTATTCAACAATTGGAAGCATTCTCGCCTTATTAATCAATGACAGGGGTAACATGACAGATTTTATATCCTGCCATTTCGGTCGCCACCTTTTTTACATAAATATAGCAGCCATTATCATTTGCATAATTATGAATATATTATTAACAACACAGGATACATGTATAGGGGAGATATGCGTTGCTAACTCTTTTCCCTGTCAGGAGCCTAACGCCCCGGGGGGTCAGAGACGAGACCTTTTCGGAGGACCACTGACGTATGCAACCGTCGCAGTTTTTTGTGATGTCACTCTTTAGGTGTGTGCAAATTTTTCCTTGCACCGGGTGGGGTTTTTGGGTTTTGTTTTGCACGCCACAGGCTTTTCAACAGAAAAAAACCAGCTGGAGGCAGAATGGTTGCAAAACACTACGGGTTTGTTACCTAACTCTGGGTTTCAAGACCAGTCCACCTCCAGCTGTTGCAAAACTACTACTCCCATCAGCCACGGTCTGTCAGTGCATGCTAAGAATTTTACTTTTGCTGCATCTAGGGTGCCACAGTTTAGAGACCCGTGCATAAAGGCCTGAAAAATGGGGGCCTGCAGAACTTACAATACTAGAAGTGCCAGCATTCCCAGGCATGCTGGAAGTTGTAGTTCTGCAACATCTAAAAGGCAATATGTATTCGAACGTCCTTGGGCCTTGAGGACACTGAAGTCAGGACGTTCGCATACGTCCTATGTCCAAAAAAATGTTAAATTCATTATGCTAAATAACAAGGAAAAGTGCCTAAATACACATTTGCCAACCAGGGTGTCTGCAGCTGTCCAGGCATGCTGGGACTTGTAGTTTTGTAAAAGCAGGAGACACATTTTTTGTGAAATACTAATATCTGATCATATATACTAACTTTTAAACTAGACTAAAATGCAGTTGAAGATAATGAAATAACAGTGGTCAAAATACTTACACAAATCAGCAAATTTTCCTCAGATACAGTGAAATTACTTCCAACCATCTTGCTCTGCGATTGCGTTGCGATCATAAAGTTGGAAACTGGCAAGGGTCCAGGAAATGGTCGCGTGTTGTTCGCGTGTTGATTGCGCTGCTTGGACCGAGATGGGTCCATATGGCTTCGGCTGTATGGACCACAGTAACTCTTTTCCCTGTCAGGAGCCTAACGCCCCGGGGGGTCAGAGACGGGACCTTTTCGGAGGACCACTGACGTATGCAACCGTCGCAGTTTTTTGTGATGTCACTCTTTAGGTGTGTGCAAATTTTTCCTTGCACCGGGTGGAGTTTTTGGGTTTTGTTTTGCACGCCACAGGCTTTTCAACAGAAAAAAACCAGCTGGAGGCAGAATGGTTGCAAAACACTACGGGTTTGTTACCTAACTCTGGGTTTCAAGACCAGTCCACCTCCAGCTGTTGCAAAACTACTACTCCCATCAGCCACGGTCTGTCAGTGCATGCTAAGAATTTTACTTTTGCTGCATCTAGGGTGCCACAGTTTAGAGACCCGTGCATAAAGGCCTGAAAAATGGGGGCCTGCAGAACTTACAATACTAGAAGTGCCAGCATTCCCAGGCATGCTGGAAGTTGTAGTTCTGCAACATCTAAAGGGCAATATGTATTCGAACGTCCTTGGGCCTTGAGGACACTGAAGTCAGGACGTTCGCATACGTCCTATGTCCAAAAAAATGTTAAATTCATTATGCTAAATAACAAGGAAAAGTGCCTAAATACACATTTGCCAACCAGGGTGTCTGCAGCTGTCCAGGCATGCTGGGACTTGTAGTTTTGTAAAAGCAGGAGACACATTTTTTGTGAAATACTAATATCTGATCATATATACTAACTTTTAAACTAGACTAAAATGCAGTTGAAGATAATGAAATAACAGTGGTCAAAATACTTACACAAATCAGCAACTTTTCGTCAGATACAGTGAAATTACTTCCAACCATCTTGCTCTGCGATTGCGTTGCGATCATAAAGTTGGAAACTGGCAAGGGTCCAGGAAATGGTCGCGTGTTGTTCGCGTGTTGATTGCGCTGCTTGGACCGAGATGGGTCCATATGGCTTCGGCTGTATGGACCACAGTAACTCTTTTCCCTGTCAGGAGCCTAACGCCCCGGGGGGTCAGAGACGGGACCTTTTCGGAGGACCACTGACGTATGCAACCGTCGCAGTTTTTTGTGATGTCACTCTTTAGGTGTGTGCAAATTTTTCCTTGCACCGGGTGGAGTTTTTGGGTTTTGTTTTGCACGCCACAGGCTTTTCAACAGAAAAAAACCAGCTGGAGGCAGAATGGTTGCAAAACACTACGGGTTTGTTACCTAACTCTGGGTTTCAAGACCAGTCCACCTCCAGCTGTTGCAAAACTACTACTCCCATCAGCCACGGTCTGTCAGTGCATGCTAAGAATTTTACTTTTGCTGCATCTAGGGTGCCACAGTTTAGAGACCCGTGCATAAAGGCCTGAAAAATGGGGGCCTGCAGAACTTACAATACTAGAAGTGCCAGCATTCCCAGGCATGCTGGAAGTTGTAGTTCTGCAACATCTAAAGGGCAATATGTATTCGAACGTCCTTGGGCCTTGAGGACACTGAAGTCAGGACGTTCGCATACGTCCTATGTCCAAAAAAATGTTAAATTCATTATGCTAAATAACAAGGAAAAGTGCCTAAATACACATTTGCCAACCAGGGTGTCTGCAGCTGTCCAGGCATGCTGGGACTTGTAGTTTTGTAAAAGCAGGAGACACATTTTTTGTGAAATACTAATATCTGATCATATATACTAACTTTTAAACTAGACTAAAATGCAGTTGAAGATGATGAAATAACAGTGGTCAAAATACTTACACAAATCAGCAACTTTTCCTCAGACTTAGTGAAATTGCTTCCAACCATGTTGCTGTGTGATTGCGCTGCGATCATAAGTTGGAAACTGGCAAGGCTCCAGGAAATGGTCGCGTGTTGTTCGCGCAATTGCGCATGCGCGATCGAAAAATCGCAATCGCAATATGTTTTTTGGTTAAAATATCATAAATATTCGATTTCAGAGTGCTGCTACAGCAGTTTTCGAAATATCTGCAATCAATTTCGCATTCGCATTTTGTGAAATTGCGTTAAAATATCTCGAATATTCGATTTCAGAGTGAGCCAATCAGAGCGCTCCTCCAGCATTTCTCGAAATTGCGCAATAAATATCGCATTCGCATGTTGCGATATTTCGATAAAATATCAGGAATATTCTGAGCCAATCAGAGCGCTCCTCCAGCATATCTCGAAATTGCGCAATAAATATCGCATTCGCATGTTGCGATATTTCGATAAAATATCACGAATATTCTGAGCCAATCAGAGCGCTCCTCCAGCATATCTCGAAATTGCGCAATAAATATCGCATTCGCATGTTGCGATATTTCGATAAAATATCACGAATATTCTGAGCCAATCAGAGCGCTCCTCCAGCATAGCTCGAAATTGCGCAATAAATATCGCATTCGCATGTTGCGATATTTCGATAAAATATCACGAATATTCTGAGCCAATCAGAGCGCTCCTACCGCAGTTATTAAAAAATCGCAATTATTTTCGCATTCGCAATAGCGAAAAATCGCAATCAATTAATTTCGATAAAATATCACGAATATTCGAATTTAGCGAATATATCTCGAATATTCGAATATATATTCGAGATATATCGTGAAATCGAATATGGCATATTCTGCTCAACACTAGTGGTGAAGGTAGAGACTGACCTTGAGTGGTGATTACTCTTTAACCATAGGCTTACTATGGGGCATCTGTAGTCGGTCTGGACTCAGAATAGGTAAGTATAGACATCATTCCTTTACAGGGTAGTTAGTATAAGGCTTAGAATGGGGGTAAGAGAAGGGTTACGTTTAGATTTGACTGCACTTCTACTTTAAACAATGGGCCAGATCCACAAAAGAGATACGCCGACTTAACTCGATTTTTCTAAATTTACACGGCGTGTATCTTTGCGCCCGATCCTCAAAACGAGAAGCGCCTGAAATTCCGGCTTTTCCGTCCTACCTAAAAATATTACGCCGGCGCATTCTCGTGCGCAAATTACGCTAGGCACGCCGCTTTATTTGATAGGCAAAGATGCAAATGAGGGAGATAGGGCGATCCACAGAATTAAGTGTGTGCGCCGTAGATTACGCCCTGTGCGCACCTGTTAGTTTTTTGGTGGGAATTTACACTTTATAAAAGCAGCCCTAATTTTACACATGCCGTCTGAATGTCTGCTGAAGCAACACCATTCAGGAAGAGCTCAGCACACACACGTTCAGGACTGAAATCTCTCTGCCAAAATGCCAGGACCAGCAATGATACTAGCTGCATTAGTCGATATAGAGGCACAAAGAAGGAGGAGGGCACAGAGGAGGAGGAGGAGGGCACAGGAGAGGGTCTACCGCCCACGGCAAGATTTGTTTGGCATGCCTGCTTCTGAAGTTTACCGCAACTACAGATTTACCCGTGAGGCCATCCTGGAATTAACAACAATACTTCAGGATGATCTTACCAGCCCAACCCAACGCTCCCATGCACTGCAGCCATTCACCAAAGTACTGGCCACTTTGCATTTTCTGGCCACTGGCTCATTCCAACGCACAAGTGGAGGCGTGGCTGGGATGGCACAATCCTCCATCAGCAGGTGTGTGCACCAAGTGGTCCCTGCAATCCTGCGGCGCATGGGAAATCAGTTTCAAAAACCCACCCAGGAGGATCAGCGTTTAAAGTCCATGACCGACTTTTATCACATTGCCAGATTTCCACGCACCATCGGGGCCATTGATTGTACCCATGTGGCACTACAACCACCCCATGATACTGAGCACATGTTCCGGAATCGTAAAGGCTGGCATTCCATCAATGTGCAAGTCATCGTAGATGCCCATGGCCTCATCTGGCACGTCTGTGCTAAATTTCCTGGATCCTGCCATGATAGTTATATTTACCGGCAGACCCAGATCTCAAGAGATTTTGACCAGAACATGTATGGAGACAGCTGGCTGATTGGTGAGTGACATGTGTGTCAGGTATGTCCCCCCCATGATGCTGACATCACAAGGGGCACATGCATGACTAATATCCTCCTGTCTTTTCCCTTACAGGTGACTCAGGATATGCCTTGGGACCTCATCTAATGACCCCATTCAGGAACCCCCAAACCCCAGGAGAGCAACGCTACAACCAGGCGCACATACGAACCCGGGGAGTGGTTGAACGGACCTTTGGGCTTCTGAAGTCCCGCTTCAGATGCCTGGATAAGTCTGGGGGTACCCTGCTGTATTCCCCTGACTTTGTGTGCCAAATAATTGGGGCATGTTGTATACTCCACAACTTTGCCCTCAGAAGGGGACTGCATATTGACTTATGTGATGACCTGACCCCTGACCCAGGCAATACTATCCCAACCAACTGTACCCGGTCTGCTGAGGGCACAGCAGCTAGGAGACGCCTTGCAGAAGGCATTTTTTCCCAGTAAATGTACATGATTAATGTCACAATAAGAATGTATCTTTTCCCTGTAAATGCACATCAATAAAGTCACAATGATAATGCATGAATGCACACCACTGTGGTTCCTTGCACAGACACATCACATGCACATCGAATTGGATTAGATCCAAGTCCCCCCCCCCTTTGGGACTTGGGAGCAGTAACGCCACGCCACGGCTCCAATTATGTCACTGTGCATTCATACACCATTCAGGAACCTGGGATTGCACTTCTCCCTGGTCCTGGGGATCCCTTCTCCACCAAAACTGAGGGTGACAACCTTAATTTCTTAGGAATGCCACCCCCCCACATTCACACATCATTCACACACATAAATCAAATCATAAGTACAGAAGACCAAATAAAAAAAAAAAAAATGCATAAACAAAAAAACAAAAGTATCCCAGCAAATTTATTAGCGGCGGCGATTGCTACGCCTTGGCTGGGCAGGGGCACAGGCAGGGGCACGGGCAGGGGCACGGGCAGGGGCACGGCCACGGCCACGCCGTCGCGGAGGATGTCCATTGGGGGGGGGTTGAGCTGGGGAAGGAGGAGCCTCCTGGGGGGGTTGAGCTGGGGAAGGAGGAGCCTCCTGGGGGGGTTGAGCTGGGGAAGGAGGAGCCTCCTGGGGGGGTTGAGCTGGGGAAGGAGGAGCCTCCTGGGGGGGTTGAGCTGGGGAAGGAGGAGCCGCCCCTGCTGGCCTGCCCTCCATGGCCCCTGCAATGCGAGTGAGACAGGCAGTGAGGGCAGCCGCATTGGCCTGGCCAGACCTTGTATTGTCCTGCACAGCCTGGGTCAGGGCACTCAGCTCATGGGCCACGCGCGTTGTGGCGGTCTGTATGTCATTCAAACATGTAATGACCGCCGTTGAGTTGGTGGCCACATCACCGAGTGCCTCCATCATTTCACCCTGGCTGTGCTCCATCTGCGTAAGTTTTTCCAGTATTTTTCCAAGAATGCGGGTCTGCCGGGCATTGTCCTTCACCACACTGGCCGACAGACGCTCGCCCACAGCCACGGTCTCCTGGGTTGTCCCCCTGGCTGCCGCTGAGTCTTGCGGGCCTGGAGGAGGGGAGAGAGTGACCCTGGTGACTGGAGGCCTGTTGGGGGAGAAGTGGGAGGGGCTACCCCTGATGGTGGCCTGACTGGTGCCAGCCTCAGGGGTAGTCTCAGGGGAAGACTCAAAGGTCATCATATCAGTGGCCAGGAGGACTTCCCGGCCAATCTGCATATTTTCCTCCTCCTCCCCCTCATCATCCTCCTCCCACTCATCCTCCTCCCCCTCAACCTCCTCCCCCTCAACCTCCTCATGAGTGGAGGTTTGGCCAATCCCCTCCCCTGGGGAATCCTGCCCTTCTTGGGACTCATCATCAGCCTGTCTTGGGGGTGGTGCTGCAGCCTGGCCCGATGGGCCTGCAACCTCCTGGCCTCCAACCTCCTGGCCTCCAACCTCCTGGCCTCCAACCTCCTGGCGTGTAACCTCCTGGCGTGTAACCTCCTGGCCATCTGTGGAGGACACAAAACAATCACATGTTTGAGGAACCACACACTTGGCACATCTTCCCTTCCCCCACCCACACATGCTAATCAACAGAGAATAAACAAAAAAACCTGAACAAAAGGGAGATGTACCGCGCTTAGGAGAGAGTATGTAAGGGTGGAGCAATGAACTAGGGTGGTATTGGTATTGAAATGACTCAAAAACGGTGATGGTGAAGACTGCAGCCCCCCTGATGTATAATCCCCTAGGGGATACAAAACTAAATGTAAAAATGAAAGGGGTAGTGGCGCTGTCTAGAATAGAGGCTGAATGTATCTAAAAGGTACAGGTGTGACTTGTATGTGATCAAACCAAGTGAAAAGAATACAAGTGCCTGAGTGTGATAGTATGTGGTAGCCTAATTGGCATATAGTATACACTCTGAAAATAGTACAACAGGTGTGCAAACAATTGGCTATTAAGCCGCAAAGGTGGTCACACAATGTGTGAAATATAAGTTAAGTGATGCAAAAAGGTTACAAACTTATATATATCAAAATAAACCGTGATCGTCAATCAACGATAAGTGGAATCCGAAAATATAAAATCCAAAATTGTATATGTACCAGCAGAGTGGTAAATACCAATAAGTGTGTAACTCAGCAAAAAATGCAAATGAGGCTATAATCAAAAAAATCAATGCATAAGTCCAATGATTAGATATAGCAACCACAATATATAGTCCACACAATGTCAAAAAATAAAGATAAAAATAAACATAAGAAAATGTATATATAGATAAGTGTCCGTGAACTGGTGCACCCACAAGGGTGGTGAATCACAAAATGCAGTGGTGGATTCGCACAGTGCTCCGGTGCTCCCCTCCTGGGTCCCTACTCACCAAAGACACTCACCCCTGCAGGGGTAAAGTGCAAGTAGAAAGGATCTCCAGCAGCTGCGATCTCGATCTTCCTAGGTCCTATGGATGCACAGATGTCCTAGCCCGAATGGCTCTGCTTCTTTTTTATTTATTAGTTCCGGGGATCCTCCAATGAAAAAAATATTCTCATGGTGCAGTATGTTCAAAAAATGGGGGGTTTATTTATTAACACTACCGCTGGGGCATGTGCAATACAACATACATAAAATAAACGTTTTTTTTTTTTTTTTAAAAACCAATTTCCAAAGGGTTAATGGGATAAGGACAATTGGTGGGGATAAATTATAAAAACAGAGTGATAGGCAGTCAGTATGCAAAAGCATAAGCCTCCCAGCACAGCACTACTATCCGGTAAGATCGTGAGTGTCGTCTCCAGCTGGGGAACGCCGCGCGCTCAACAGGGTAACAGCTGATCAGTCCGGCAGTGCGTGTGGGTGTGCGTGTATCCGCTTTACGCACGTTTCGTATTGATTACGTCTTCTGAAGCGGTTTATTTTGATATATATAAGTTTGTAACCTTTTTGCATCACTTAACTTATATTTCACACATTGTGTGACCACCTTTGCGGCTTAATAGCCAATTGTTTGCACACCTGTTGTACTATTTTCAGAGTGTATACTATATGCCAATTAGGCTACCACATACTATCACACTCAGGCACTTGTATTCTTTTCACTTGGTTTGATCACATACAAGTCACACCTGTACCTTTTAGATACATTCAGCCTCTATTCTAGACAGCGCCACTACCCCTTTCATTTTTACAAACAAAAAAACCTACCTGTCCTCCTAGGAACATCTGACGTATAGCCAGGCAGGCCCACCACCTGCTGTGGGTGGAAACACTGGGCCACTGCCCATTCCTCCTCCGTCAGTCTGACTGGGCAGGGTCCCCCTCCTCCAGTGCCCCTGGTATGGGCGTCGATCCTTGCCATCTTATTCCGGACGACGCTTCTCAGATCATTTATTTTTTTCTGTATGCCAGCGGGGGTCCTAGTCTCCCCCCCCCCCGCCGCATTGATCTGGTCGGTGATTTTTTTAAGAAGCTGCCTCCTCCTGGCCGGGGTGGTGTTCTGGCTCTCAGGGCCATGCAGAAATCGCCCATATTTCACAATGCCCCGAGCAAGAATTTGCTTCTCTCCCAGGGTGAAATTAAGCTTCCTGCGTTTGGGGGGCATCTCATACACCACCCAGCAACAACAAACACACCCGACAAACAATCTACAATACACACCCAAAAACCTGACAAAAATATATACCACAAAAAAATAACCAAAATCTAAACACACAAGGACACAGCTAATAGTAATTCAAAAACAAACACGCACCAACAAACAAACAAAAAACAAACACCAAAAAACAAACACCAATAAACAAACACCAAAAAACAAACACCAAAAAACAAACACCAAAAAACAATCAGCAAAAACAATAACAAACAAATTAAATAAATACACTTCTCAAAAACAAACAACAACTAGACTCTCCAACTCCTCAAACACTTTTCTCACAAACACAACTTACCAACACACAAACAAACAGAGCAGAAGCAAATTGCTCATGGAAGGGGAACAATGGGATATACTTTTGCAAGGGAAGTGTGTGTGTGTGGTGCTTTTTAGACACAGGGCGATCCTCAAACTAAGTACACTTGGCCTTTTACCTATCTCACTGATTGCGCCGAGATCAGTTCTGCACATGCCCAGTGAGGTCCCGATTCGTGCGCGCATGCGCAGTACGGCCGGCGCCTCATTTGCATGGGGTCACGGCTCATTACAATGAAGCACGCCCACTTCCTTCCCACTTGCCAAAACCCCGCCTTACGCCTCTGAATTTAAGTTACGCTGGCGCACATTTAGACGCAAATGCGCTGTGGATACGGCACTTACGACACCAACTTAGGGCAACGTAACTTAAATGACATAAGTTAGGACAAACTAAATTTGCACCGCTGGCTGAGGATCTGGCCCAATGTGAATAGGCTTTTTCAACACAGTAGATAAGGAGAGCCTAAATAAAAACATTATAAAGAGCTGAGAGCTTCATCCACTGGATAAAACCATAGATTTGAACTTATCAAATACAATATTTCAAAGTTACCTGACTAAAAACATGAAAAAAAAAAGGTTATATTTTAAACAACTTAATAAATTAAATATACTCAAAAACAATATAAGTTTCCTTTAAAGAAACCTGAAGGAAAATTTAGAAAGTGAGGAATCATTAGGGGACAAGTCACCTCGTTCCTTCTAACTCAGCTGCGGCTGATGATGTATGCGACCAATCATATGCTCCGGTACGGTCATGTAGCCATCTGTTCAGTTCCATGATACATCTCTCTTGGAATTTTAATAGGATGATTTTTTTGAAGAAATTGGAGGCGGAATAAAGATGGTGAATGATGGAACCAACGCTGATATCAATCAAAAACGTACCCTTAACTCGACCTGGAGGAATATTAGAGATTCAGATGTTATCTTACCCGAAACTAATTTCACTGCGAAAAAAGAGATTTCACCTTTTCATAACATTTGGCATTTAATGACAGTGCTAGGTGAAAAATGCTTTAATAAATCGTTCCCAACCAATATATAATATGGCTCTGGATTTCCTGCCCTGCCAGCCACCATTATATGTCACATTATCCTCCATATATGAAAGCACCAGATGAGCAAGGAGCAGAGAGAGAGAGAGGGTAATGAGAGTATAGGGGTCAGAGGACATTTGCAGAATAAAAGTCACTTTGCTCTACATCTGTTCTGATCATTTAGGCTCCATTCACACTTGTGCGACCTCAAAATTGTGTGATTTCCACTGCGACTTTACAACGTAAAACGTTTTGCATTGACGTTAATGCACATTTAGCTGCGTTTAGCCACGTTAGTGTTTAGCAGTGTTTCTCTGCCCTCTTCTATTTTCCACTCTAATTACTACAGCTTAAAAATGCTTGATGCTGTTTACAGCATTAACATGCGTTTAGCCGCGTCAGGCATTTTTTTCAGCTGTAACTCTGCTTCTCAAGAACGCGTTGGCCCTGGGTTTTGTTGCAGCTTGAAAATGCCTATGCCACTAAAAGCTCCTAAAAGCCTATGTGGACACATATAGCTGGATTCAGGTACATTGCCGCATCTTTGCGGCGGCGTAGCGTATCGTATTTACACTACGTCACCGTAAGTTAGCTAGGCAAGTACTGTATTCACAAAGTACTTGCCTGCTAAGTTATGGCGGCGTAGCGTAAATGGGGCCGGCGTAAGCGCGCCTAATTCAAATTAGGCTGAGGGGGCGTGTTTTATGGTAATGGGGGGTGACCTGACGTGATTGAAGTTTTTTTTACGAATGGCGCATGCACCGTCCGTGTACATATCCCAGTGTGCATTGCGGCCAAGTACGCCGCAAGGACGTATTGGTTTCGACGTGGACGTAAATTACGTCCAGCCCTATTCACGGACGACTTACGCAAACGACGTAACATTTTCAAATTTCGACGCGGGAACGACGGCCATACTTAACATTGGCTACGCCACCTAGGGGGCATCTTTATCTTTAGGTGGCGTATCTCTTACGGAAACGGCGTATCTTTACTGCGACGGGCGCACGTACGTTCGTGAATAGGCGTATCTAGTAATTTACATATGTTACGCCAAACTCAATGGAAGCGCCACCTAGCGGCCAGCCTAAATATTGCACCCTAAGATACGACGGCGCAGGCTGTCGTATCTTAGATAGGTTTACGTGTATCTCAGTTTGAGAATACACTTAAACTTAGGACGGTGCAGATTCCGAGTTAGGTCAGCGTATCTACTGATACGCCGGCCTAACTCTCTATGAATCCACCTAATAGAATAACATGAAGAGACGTTTTTAATCTGTAAAAAAAAAAAAAACGCAAATACATGAAACGTGTTAATAAAATGACTAAGAGTGACATATTCAACAAATAAAACAGTCATAAGAAATAAATAATCATTTGTTATTGTCTCATCATAATGTGGTACCAGTTTATGGTCTGTTTTACAATAATCTTCTTTGGATTAGGCTAACACTGTTGACCTCTCCACCTTCAGTTGGAGTTCTCAATCCCTTCATTGTGCCATTTGATGGAGTAAATGAGGCTTAATCTTGAAGTTGTTGTTTGCCTCCCATGGAAGTGGCACCCAAGACAGCTTTTCACAATAAAATGTTTTTTTAAAACCCACTGGAGAAGTTTCTAAAAAAAATTCTAGAACCCAACCTTGATTGGAACTTGTCAAAACTCTTATCCTGGACTTGCTTACTACAGGAACATTAATTATCCAAAAGTAGACTTCATTCAACCAATTATACTGAATCAGTTGGTTGCTCCAGAGGAAACCCAATTTCTTTGTGTTGATCTTTGCTATTTATTTACAAATATAATTTAATTTCATGTACCTTAGTGATATAAAATATCAATCAAATCAATTTCAATTACAGGTTGTAACACAACAAAATGTGGAAGAACCCAACGTGAGGTGAATAACTTTTTCTATAGAAACAGCTTGATTTTTGAGCAAGAAATAAAGCATTCCTCCTCTACCAGCAATAGGAAGCTGTGAGGACAGAACTATTGGGACTCCCACTTATGTGAGTGATACTCTTTTCTTTTTTTTTATATATATATTTTTTAACACTCTTATGCCAACGTACACACAACCGTTTTTCGGGGTGTAAAAAATGATTTTTTTTTTAATGTCATTAAAAACGATCGTGTGTGGGCTCCAGAGCATTTTTCACAACACAATTAAATATTTAGAACATGCTCTAAATTTTCATGTCGTTTTTAACGTTGTTGTTTTTAACGTCGTAAAAAATGGTCGTGTGAAAAAAACGCGCATGCTCAGAAGCAAGTTATGAGACGGCAGCGCTCGTTCTGGTAAAACTAGCGTTCGTAATGGAGATAGCACATTCATCACGCTGTAACAGACTGAAAAGCGTGAATCATCTTTTACTAACACAAAATCAGCAAAAGCAGCCCCAAGGGTGGCGCCATCCGAATGGAACTTCCCCTTTATAGTGCCGTTGTACATGTTGTACGTCACCGATGTTTGCTAGAGCATTTTTTTTTCACGATTGTGTGTAGGCAAGGCCGGTTTAACAATAATCGGGTTGAAAAAAAATTAGTTTCTTCTAGTCCATTAAAAATGGTCGTGTGTACGCGGCATCAGATTTATTAACAACATTCTTTTTTTTTGTTAAAAATATCAATATATGCTGTACATACCGGTGCTGAGCAGATAGTGAAGACACGCCATTGGAAATTTTAAAGTATCCTCTGCAAAGACCATGTCCTTCTTATTAGAGAAATATAAATCCAGATAACTTCTGGAATCCATTCCATGTACATGATAGAGTTTAGGTGATGTGGAATCCATCGTCCTGCAATGCTGAACTTCACCTCTTTGATTTCTGCTTTCAACTAAGCTTTAATGTTTGAGTTCTAATTATATTCTTTTGAAATAAGGTGGTTACATTTTATTGTAATATAATCATAAAACATATTTATAAAGCAGTCATGGGGATAGTGCTGACTGAGGTATGACTGTCACCTGAGTTTGCAAAGGTTTAACCACTTAAAGACCAGACTTTTTTTTTACATTTGTTGTTTTCAAGTGTAGCGCTTTGTTGATACTAGTAACTAACATCCACCATATAACCCTGCTGCCAGACCTCCATCTATCACATCAGAGACAATGAACAGTCATTTGCGTTGTTTTGTCTTTGTTTATTGGTGGGTATAACTTGGTTGGGGGAAAGGGGATATGGGATGCCCATCGAACACGTTGCTTTGCCATCATATTAAAGAACTTGGAATTTGGTTGAGCCTTGAAGTACTGATGCACAGATAATATTTACCGTCACTTCCCCTGCATCACTATACAGACTATTTCTCCTCCTCTGCATATCTCCTGCAGACTATTGCTCCAAGGACTTCTCTCCCCCTGCACAAACTTCACTGTAGATTATTATCTTTCCTGTCACATCCTCCTCATGTGAGCTAAAGAGGCCGCTCTGAACAGTCTCAATGGCTGGCTATCATAGATGCTGTTACAAGGCCAGAGGTCTGGAGTACCTCTCCCCGGCGGCCTAGTAATTTAATAGCATGTGTTGCTTGAAGGACTACTGTTTCCAGCAAGTCCAGTCTGCAAATCCTGTGCCCCCCGCATAGATTTTACACTTCCCCCACAGTCTCTCCTCTGGCCTCGCACCCAGCTCCCTGGCATGCCTCATCCAGTAATCCACTGTAGTGCACTTACCCACCTTCTCCTGCCCCGAGTCCATGATGAAGAACTTTATTCAAACACATGTTTGGACAGCTTCTCCAGCTCCAGCTCTGTTCCAGAACACTCCATCCATGACCGTGTAAGAAAGTAGCTCCCTCCAAGCTCTACCGGGCTCCTCCACTAGGCCTCGCACCCCCCTCCCCCCAGATCTCCAGTTATCAGCTGTGGTATATATATAATTCATATTGTGAATAATTCCCAGTAATATCTGTAAAAATGAATAAATTAACAATACGGTAATTACACAACTGATAACCTGAAGAAAGATTCCCAAAATAGTGTAACGATAGTGTTTAGCATCAAAAGACATTGAATGAGACAAAGGTAGCAGTGTAAAGATAAGTGAGTAAGTATGATAAACCATAGAGTACCTAAAGAGGTAAATTGGAGGAATAATCCAAGATAGTGCAACGGTGTCTCACAATTGAAGCAAACCGAGGTGTTGGTGCAGTGCAAGTGTGGTATAAGTACCACCCGTGAACCAAAGGCGACCACCAACATCACGCAGCTTAATGAAAGGGGAGGCGGCGCCATCGCCTGAGCAACAATTCATGCTCGGCGTTTGGCGCTCAAACCTGAGTAAAGATAAGTTGAGTAAGGACGATACATTGACCTTATGGAAAGGCCTTAAATATGCCCATAAAGCTAAATGTAATACATTTCAGATTTTTATTGATTTACACAAATTTACAAGAAAGATCTCTCTTAAAAAACATTTTCTTCATAACCCTCTAGTTCGTCATCCTAATACATCTGGGTGACGATTTGAGAAATCCCTCTTTGTTTAGTTCTCCTTGATAAACAGGATTATATCAATTAGATGTGTCACCTGCTGGGACATACGAATACTTATACCCCTCTAAATAGAGATCCAACTCTAAATTACAAAACGAAACTCCGAGTTAAATAAATATGGATATGAGTCTAAGATACTAAATAAAAAGGAGAAAGAATATCTGATACCTAGATTAGCTAGGATACCGATCATTTATTATTTACCTAAAATTCACAAACAGTTAATTAACTCTCCCAGGAGACCTATTATCAGCGATATAAACTCCCTGGTCTCAAGGATAGGTGAATATATAGATTTTTTTCCTTCAACCACTAGTTTTAAACACCAATTCATATATTAAATACACTACACAAGTCATTACGTATCTCATTGGAGTTTATTTACAGGAAGGGGACCTTTTAGCCATGGCCCATATTACCTCCCTGTACACCAATATCTCCCATAGAGATGGTATGGAGGCAGTCAGCTATGTTTTAGTTATGGCTGATTATATTCCTCCTCCACAGAAAGATCTCATTCTTAAGCTACTTGACTTCGCTATGTCCTTTAATTATTTTTGCTTTAATAAACAATTTTTTTTTACAAATTAAAGATGTAGCGATGGGAGCTCAATTCGAGCCAAGCCTAACTAATTGTTTTATGTCTCCTCGGGAGCAGGAGGCAGTATATAGCCAGTCATGTCCTGCTTTACTTTTCTACAAGAGGAATATAGATAATATCCTCCTAATGCAGAGAGGAAATGCTCAGTCTCTACAAGATTTGATGCATTTTTTGAATGATAATCAAAAAAATATTGAATTGTCTTATACTGTACCTCTGTAGTTGTTGGTTGATACTAGTTACTAACATCCACGCATATTCACCCTGCTGCCAAACATCCATATGTCACACTTGTAGACAATGAAATGTCTTTTGCTTTGTTTACCCGGACCATGCAGACCAACTGCTAATCCAGCTTCTGTTCAGTGACACCTCTAAATAACTGTATAAGGAGAGGCTCCCTCCCAGCTCCCAAGCTCCTCCGCTGGATCCACACTCCTGCATGCACTTCATCCTTCAGTTCACCCAGCCGACAACTTCCCCCCAGCAAGCTGACCATGAGTATATGTAGGAGGTCTGCCCCTTGTCAATCCTAGTTGGGGATTGGTCAGGGCTCCTCACATGTACTCCATGCCACTCCAACTCTCAGCCCTGCCCCTCTTCCAGAACATTCTCACTGGAAGCAAGGGTGGAGCCCAAAAGCTGAAGTACATGTCAGTCACACCTACTGCTTCACTAACCACTCCCTGCCCCCAGATCAAAAACAAACAGGCCTAGCTTGCAGCATAGGCCTTCTTGAATTTACCTGCACTGACAGAAATTACAAAAACACTACACCTCTAGCACCTACCTATGGTAGAGTGTGCTACACCTCTAGTAGTAAGGAGATACACTTCCTTGATCTGACACTTATGGTGGAAGAGGGAAGTATGGTTACTAAATCATTTTTTAAGAGCACAGAGTATAAATAGCTATATTCTTCCCCTCTCCATCACAGCGCAGAGATATATCTTTTGACTTCTTAGGCCCCTTTCACACGGATGGATATAATGGTGCTTTCAGCTGCTGATTTTACCGCAGCTAGAAGCACACAATGCTTTCCTATGACACCCTTCACACACTGCGTTGAGCTGCAGTTTTGTTACCTGTGGTTTTGTGCGAATAGAAAAAATAGAATTGAATGTGTCCAGGTGTGATCTGGCGCAGCTATCGGCACATAACCACAGGTAATCGCAGTGCACTGTGTCAGCTGCGTTTGGTATGAATCTTGAGGGGGAACTCCACGCCAAATTTCAAATAAAAAACCGGCATGGGTTCCCCCTCCAAGAGCATACAGGCCCTTGGGTCTGGTATGGATTTTAAGGGGAACCCCCGTACGCCAAAAAACGGCGTGGGGGTCCCCCCAAAATCCATATCAGACCCTTATCCGAGCACGCAGCCCGGTCAGTCAGGAAAGGAAGGTGGGGACGAGCCAGCGCCCCCCCTCCTTAACTGTACCAGGCCGCATGCCCTCAACATGGGGAGTAAGTGCTTTCGAGCAGGGGGGCACCCTGCGGCCCCCCACCCCAAAGCACCCTGTCCCCATGTTGATGAGGACAGGACCTCTTCCCGAAAACCCTGGCCGTTGGTTGTCGGGGTCTGCGGGCGGGGAGCTTATCGGAATCCGGGAGCCCCCTTTAATAAGGGGGACCCAGCATCCCAGCCCCCCCACCCTAGGTGAATGCGTATGGGGTACATCGTACCCCTACCCATTCACCTGGAGGAAAAAAATGTAAAAAAAACACACTACACAGGTTTTTAAAGTAATTTATTAGTCAGAACAGAACAAGACGGTGGTGAAGAAGAGAACAGAGAATACGGCGGAGAAGACCGAGCCCCCCCCGGCAGAAGAGAACAGAGAAGACGGCGAAGAAGACCGGAGCCCCCACTAGTAAAAAAGCTTAAAGAAGAAAGCGTGTGGCCCCGGCAGAATGCCCCCCGAAAGAGCAGAGAAGTCGCAAGAAGACCCCCGGAGCTGACTAATAAATTACTTTAAAAACCTGTGTAGTGTGTTTTTTGATTTTTTTTCCCTCCAGGTGAATGGGTAGGGGTGCGATGTACCCCATACGCATTCACCTAGGGTGGGGAGGCCGGGATCTGGGGCCCCCCTTTTAAAGGGGGCTCTTGGATTCCGATAAGCTCCCCGCCCATAGACCCCGACAAACAATGGCCAGGGTTGTCCAGAAGAGGCCCTGTCCTCATCAACATGGGAACAGGGTGCTTTGGGGTGGGGTGGGGGGGGCGCTTGCTCGTCCCCACCCCCTTGGCGGTGCCGACCTGCCGCCGTATAACTGCGGCGGCTGGTCGGCAAGTAGTTAATACAGGAGGTGTGTTATATTGGCAAGATCACTAGGTGAAAACAGAGGGAAAAATGCCCAAAAAAAAAAAAAAACTAATGCTGCCATCACATTTAATGATTGGTAAGCTGCAATATATAAAATGTTTAGTTTTGGATTTAATATGGCTTTAATTGAGTCATACATACAACTGTTGGATATATAGTATAGTGAAGATTCATCATTGGAAGCATCAGTGAATTGTATCCAAAGTCTATGATTTACTTTTCAGAGAAGTAGAATTTAAGGTGACTTTTAACAACAAATCAATGGATGTGGTAGAATTTTTGACACAGAATCCATCTTGTGATGTTGGCAGGGCGATGTTGATCCTTGATCAGCTAGGTAAATTCATTTTAATGTTGTTATTAAATTCACAGGCCGGTCACAGGGAATTCAGCTGATAGAGCTGTGAGCTGTGATTACCAAGTTGTTTTTTTTATAAAATAGACCTTCAGAAAATTTGTGCTAACCAATAATTCTCTGGGGGAAAAGCTAGAAGAATATCTCAGGGACTCTGCTTATCTTGTGGCAACCGCGGCCACTTTGCTGCTAGCTGTCCTAATAAGCCAAGAAATGCCATAAGTCTAGTGTGAGTGGGATCTGCTTCTATAGACTATACTGTGTCAGTTTCCTTCAGAGATAAACTATTTGTTCCTGCACAACTTAGTACTGTCAAGTTTTCTCATCGCCTTTCAGCTTTCATAGATTCTGGTGCTGCTAGCAACTTCATTGATAAGGACCTAGCACGCCATTCACAGATTCCTGTGACTAAGTTGCACAGCCCCTTCGCAGTCTTGGCTGTCGATATTGGGGGGGCCCTACATTGTTTTTTGTTTTGTTTTTTTACAATTTTGGCGCTGGTTTCCCCTTAAAATCCATACCAGGCCCAAATGGCCTGGTATGGATTGGGGGGACCCCAACCCCATTTTTGTTTACATTTTTCTATTGCCGGCAATGGTATTGCATTGCTGGAAATTTAAATGTAAATTTTCTTTATAAACGTCAGTTTTGCTGCAGCAGGTTCGATGCATGCTACAGATGCACCACTTTACAGGCAGACTAAGGGGACCCCCCATGCACAATATTTATAGTTTTTTTTTTGTTTTTATTGTTTCACTTTAATGGCCAATTACTTGCATATAAGGCTTCAAAATGGGAACTTTTAATTTTTCAAGTTCGGGTCCCATAGACTTTAATAGGGTTTGTGGTTCGGGTCCAACCTTTTTCCATGTTCGAGAGTTCCAGTGCAAACTGAACACCGGGGGGGTGTTCGGCCCAACTGGACTAATTGTGTTTGGGCTTCATCTCTTGCATGCTCCGTACCACATTACACCAATCTGTTGGGAATAATAAAAAAAAACGTCTTCCCCCCAAGATCTTGTGAGATCTCAGAAAAAGGTATTTTTTCTCAACAGATGGATGTAATGGACAATGTGGATAAGGGGGCGCTGGTGAGCCAAAAATACATTCAAAGATATTCAAAGATATACAATTTGATACATAAAGTGCATGTGCAATGATAATAATATTGCTAAATAAAAAACTTGTGATATAATAAAGGAAAAGGTGTGCAAGTTCACACAACAAAAGTCCATAAAGTGAATGAATGATCTACTAAATGTCCATAGAGATCTGGGTTTTCACTGTGCCTGTGGTAAATAGGTTAGTAGAATTCCACCTCCACCGGTCTAAAACACCCAAACGTGTGTAAATAGATGGACCCTTACCGCAGGGAGTTGACCTAGTTCGTTAGAAAGAGGTCAAATAAAGCTTAATTGTCACCTAAGGACAAAGATAGGAATGCCTGGAGTTTCTGCTGGTCAGCTGGTATGGAGCGTTATATAATATAAAAGAGAGATATCGCCATAGTATAATACTGTTTATTAAAAATTTAAAACATAGAAAATGCCGAATGGAGGCTTACTTTTGCAGTGCCCGCATCCCGGCACTGAGGCTTAAGGCTTAGTGAAGCAGCGGATCGTGTGCCCGATCTATGGAGAGGATGATGTCCGCGCTGGTGGAATCTACGGCGTGCGCTTCACCTCGCTGAGCCGAGAAACCAGCCGGACCGGAAGTTTACTTTGCGTGGTCTGCGTGTCGCCTCGACGTACGTTTTAAGTTATGTCGTCATCAGGAAGCGCCATCAGGAGATGGATGTAATGGTGTACAGTACGTGAGCAAGATGAGGTTCAAACATTATGTACCTGATCTTGAACATGTGCAATACATCATTACAATCATCTGTTCATAAAAAGCAATCTCCTACTTTCCCAAGATCATATGTGATCTCAATGTTTAGAAGTGAGATCTCCCAACAAGGCACTGGTTACATAGTTTTCCCAGGGGATACCCGTGAGGCCCTGGCTTTCTCACCAGTGCCTCTAAAGACCTAGAAATAGAAAACCTTCAAATATAAGTACTCAAATAAAGCATTTATTTTGCATGCAACTTAAGAATGTTTATTGTTCAAAAGAGCTGCATACACCTAGGATTTTTAGAATTAAGAGTTAAAGGTCCACATTAAAGTAAGGTGATCATATTTTTTAAATCTTTTTTTTTATTTTAACATGTTTTATATAGATATGTATCTTTTTTTGTACATTCTATTATTTTTATACTTTTTTTGTATTTATGAGTGACAGATCAATACTTCTCCCCATTCAGCATGTCAAATTGCTGTAATAATACTTTTTGGTCCCTTTTCTAGTTCTTTGGCAGATGGGCGTATACTGTATATACGTCCTTGCCTATTCGCGGGTCGGGGGTCCGTTTGGGACCCCCGCTCCATGCGGCGGTCGGTAAGTGCTTACGAGCAATCCGGGATGAGGGGGCGGCTATTCGATTCCAGCCACCCCCTCTCGATTACTCCCAGCCAATGGGCGTCCTGCTCAGCCCCTTCCTGTGTTAAGTGTAAACACAGGAAGGGGAAGTAAAGTCCTCTCTCCTCGTGTGGGTCTTTTTCGTCTGGATCCAGAGGAGAGAGGACTTCTGTAACGTGAGTTGCACCAAACACAACACTGACACGTTACACATAGGCACACAACCCCCCCCCCCCCAGTCACCGCTGATCACCCCCCCCCCCCCAGCCAACTGTCACAGTGTCACTATTGCAGTGATCATTTATTTTCTGATCACTGCAATTAGTGTCATTTGTGACAGAAAAAAGTGTTAGGGACATTAGCTTTAGGCCCCCTACCCCCCCTAATAAAGGTTTAACCCCTTGATCACCACCCTTATTAACCCTTTCACCCCCTATTGCCAGTCATCAGCCATTTCCTCATCATGCACTTTAACATACTTATTGATCTACTATGTATTATGACCAAGCAAATGTGCTGGTTACATTGTTTATCACATGTTATTTTGTTTATCATGTTATTATTGGAAATTTACTATGACTGATCGATCATGTCTCCATTATGCATTTTAAAACATTATATACTATTTTTTATCCTATGTGCAATATATCCTTATATGCCAATAATAAATATTTTATCTACTGATTCGTTCTGCCTTAATGCTTTGTTTCATTTAAAGTCCCAACCTTCCCTTAGTCCCCATTATTCCCCTTTTTTCCCTATTGCCAGTGTCACTAAATAAGCGATCGGTTTTCTGATCGCTGTATTAGTGTCACTGTTGCCGCTAGGTAGCTATTTTTTTTTGAGGTTCGCCGCCAGGTTTATATAGCGTTAGGTACCCCCATAAATAAAGGTTTTAACCCCTGATTGCCCCTAGAGTTAACCCTTTCACCAGTGATCACCGTATAAGTGTCACTGGTGACGCGGGTTAGCCAGTTAGTTATTTAGTTATTTTAGGTTAGCCAGGCTTTTAGAAAGCATCAGGTACCCCCATATATTACCTAATAAAGGTTTTAACCCCCTGATTGCCCCCTAGTTAACCCTTTCACCAGTGATCACCGTATAAGTGTTACGGTTGACGCTGGTTAGTTAGTTTGCTGTTTATAGCATCAGGGCACCCACCGTATATAACCCAATAAAGGTTTAATCCCCTGATCGCCCGGCGGGTGATATAAATTAAATTTTAGCGTCAGTCAGGGTCTGCGTCGCCCCAGGCAGCGTTAGGTTAGTGCCAGTACCGCTTACTTAGTGGTATAGTATCTGAACGGATCGATACCTGATCTGATCAGATCTATACTAGCGTACCCAGCAGTTTAGGGTACCCAAAAACGCATTGTTAGCGGAATCAGCCCAGATACCTGCTAGCACCTGCGTTTTCCCCCTCTGCCCAGCCCAACCCACCCAAGTGCAGTATTGATCATTTACTGTCACTTCAAAAACACAACACACATAACTGCAGCGTTCGCAGAGACAGGCCTGATCCCTGCGATCGCTAACAGTTTTTTTTGGAAGCGTTTTCTACATTTGCTTTTCTATAGTCAGGTGCTTTTTTTACCTGTGAATCATCACCAGTGTACGACTAAATTTAGAGTCCACAATGGCAAAGCGAACGCGCACTGATGAACAGGCCTACTTTTTCATGAGCTTGACAGATAGTGAAGAGTAGGTCACGCATCTGTCAGAATCTGGCTCAGAATATGAACCCGTTTACGACAGCGGCTCCATGCCAGATAGCTCTGACGACGAAGTTGAGGTCCCTGCTAAGGCCAGGCGTACCCGACCCCGTTCTGATGTTGTTGAGCAGCAAGAACCGCAGGACCCTTGTATGGAGCAGAGAAGTACTAGCGCCGCTATTCCTTCTGGTGAACTGGCAAGCACCAGCGGCCTAGTACACCCTGGTCGTTCATCCAGCACTGCAGTATCACGTGGTGACGTGGCGAGTCCCATAAGTGCAGTTCAAGCTGGCGAGGTGGCAAGCACAAGTAGTGTCCCGCTGCCACCAAGAAGAAGAAGACAAAGACAGGCCCGTCGTGCCCATAGTGCCCTTCCTGCAGAATTCGCCTATCCTGATTGGGTCCACACCACTTCTCCACTTCGGCCCCTCATAAACCATTTCAACAAACGTTATGCAGCCTTGTTTAATCCCCAGCAGGTTGTATGCGTTGATGAGTCCCTGATTAAATTTTCTGGCCGCTTGTCTTTCAAACAGTTCCTTCCCAGCAAGCGTGCCAGATACGGGGTCAAGCTCTATAAGCTCTGTGACAGGGCAACAGGCTACACATGGAGCTTTAGGGTTTATGAGGGCAAAGATAGTGAGGTAGAGCCGGAAGGATGCCCAGATTACATGGGGAGCACTGGCAAGATCGTTTGGGACTTGGTGTCACCCTTATTCGGAAAGGGGTACCACTTGTATGTGGACAATTTTTACAGTAGCGTGCCACTTTTTAGTCACTTGTTTGATCATCAGATTGGAGCATGTGGCACCCAGCGGCTTGTAGATGCTCGTCTTAGGCTGGGGGCGAGAGCCTGCTACAGATGTAAAAATTTGCTCGCTGTGAAGTGGCGGGACAAAAGGAATGTTTTCGTTCTTACCACCCTTCACGCAGACACGACAGTACAAATTCATACGGTGACTGGTGTTGTGGAGAAACCCCTCTGTGTCCACGAATATAACCTTAATATGGGAGGGGTGGACCTCAACGACCAGTTGATGGCGCCGTATCCTATTGCCCTTAAGGCGAGACGCTGGTACAAAAAGTGTCTCTACATTTATTTCAATTGACTCTACTGAATGCTTTTGTCTTATACAAAGCTTCAGGACAGAATAGATCCTTCCTTCAATTCCAGAGGGATATCGTCACAGAATTCCTGTATCCAGGCGGTTCTGTACCTCACCATCCCCAACCAAATGCAGTAAGCCGACTGCATGAGAGGCATTTTGTATATGCCCTCGAGAGTACCCCTACCCAAAAAGCCCCCCAAAGAAAATGTCGTGTCTGTACCAAGCGCGGATTTAGGCGTGACACCCGTTATTTTTGTCCCCAATGTCCTGCCGATCCTGGTCTTTGTATTGGTGAATGTTTTGAACGCTTCCACACACGAGTGAAGTATTAGCGTAGGGTAAAACATTTCACAGGCTAGGCACACTTACACAGGGTCTCCCAAGATGTCATCACATTTTGAGAGACCCAAACCTGGATCCGGAAAGTTCAACAGTTACAGTTACAAAAAAAAGTGTTAAAAAAAAGTAAAAAATAAAAACACAAAAAAAAATATAAAATAAAAAAAACAAAAATAGTTGTCGTTTTATTGTTCTCTCCCTCTCTATTGTTCTGCTCTTTTTTACTGTATTCTATTCTGCAAAGTTTTATTGTTATGTTTTTTCATGCTTGCTTTTCAGGTATGTAATTTACTTTAGGTACGCCATTCAGCTGTTGCGCAGACTTATTTATCTTGACAGCAACAGCGTTTGCTCCCACGATATATAAAGCCGCAACTCCAATGCTGTAGGAGCTGATTTCACCACCACAGTTAAAAAAAGAGCATATATGCCGAAGCATGGGGGCATTAGGGGCGGAGGAGCGATTTTGCTCCTAATGCCGCGTATATACGGTCGACATTCCTACGGAGGCTTGCCCGTGGAAAAGTCTGACCATGTGTATGCGGCATAACTTTTTATGCTGCGTATATACGGTCGACATTCCTACGGAGGCTTGCCCGTGGAAAAGTCTGACCATGTGTATGCGGCATAACTTTTTATGCCGCGTATATACGGTCGACATTCCTACGGAGGCTTGCCCGTGGAAAAGTCCGACCATGTGTACGCAGCATAACTTTTTTGTGGGAGGATGCCCCCATGCTTCGGCATATATATATTTTAGGTACAGGTTGCGTTAAATGTTTTATTTTTTACTATGTTTTTTTTTTGTATTTGCTTTGCAGGTATGGTATGATCTTACTGTTATACTGTAATGTTACTTTGTTTTAATGTTAACCATCATTTGCTTAGCAGGTACGCCATTCAGTTGCAGCGCGGATTTATTTAGCGTGACAGCAACATCGTTTGCTCCCACGATATAGAAAGCCGCGACTCCAACGCTGTAGGAGCTGATTTCACCACCACAGTTAAAAAAAGAGCATATATGCCGAAGCATGGGGGCATTAGGGGCGGAGGAGCGATTTTGCTCCTAATGCCGCGTATATACGGTCGACATTCCTACGGAGGCTTGCCCGTGGAAAAGTCTGACCATGTGTATGCGGCATAACTTTTTATGCTGCGTATATACGGTCGACATTCCTACGGAGGCTTGCCTGTGGAAAAGTCTGACCATGTGTATGCGGCATAACTTTTTATGCCGCGTATATACGGTCGACATTCCTACGGAGGCTTGCCCGTGGAAAAGTCCGACCATGTGTACGCAGCATAACTTTTTTGTGGGAGGATGCCCCCATGCTTCGGCATATATATATTTTAGGTACAGGTTGCGTTAAATGTTTTATTTTTTACTATGTTTTTTTTTTGTATTTGCTTTGCAGGTATGGTATGATCTTACTGTTATACTGTAATGTTACTTTGTTTTAATGTTAACCATCATTTGCTTAGCAGGTACGCCATTCAGTTGCAGCGCGGATTTATTTAGCGTGACAGCAACATCGTTTGCTCCCACGATATAGAAAGCCGCGACTCCAACGCTGTAGGAGGTGATTTCACCACCACAGTTAAAAAAAGAGCATATATGCCGAAGCATGGGGGCATTAGGGGCGGAGGAGCGATTTTGATCCTAATGCCGCGTACGTACGGTTGACATTCCTACGGAGGCTTTCCCGTGGAAAAGTCTGACCATGTGTACACGGCATAGAAAAGTCCGACCCTGTGTACGCGGCATAGAAAAGTCCAACCGTGTGTACGCAGCATAACTTTTTTGCGGGAGGATGCCCCCATGCTTCGGCATATATAAATGGTGCATGTATGCCCATCATTAGAAGTGGGTGGATGAAGGGAGGTATTCTAATGGTGGGCATACCCACCAATCAATCTTTTTTTCGTTCAGCCAACAGGCTGCATGAAAAAAAAGATTACAATACATGTCCAACAAGAACCATCAACGTACTGGTATGTTGCTGGACTTTGAATGGTTATACCAGAATGATGCCTGCGGGTTTAGGCATCATCTTGTTATCATTCTTTTCAGCCAGCGGTCGGCTTTCATGTAAAAGCAGTCCTAGCGGCTAATTAGCCTCTAGACTGCTTTTACATTCAGTGGGAGGGAATGTCCCCCCCCCCGGATATAAACAGCGCCATTGGGAAAATGGGAAAGCATTTTATCACACCGATCTTGGTGTGGTCAGATGCTTTGAGGGCAGAGGAAAGATCTAGGGTCTAATAGACCCCATTTTTAAAAAAAAGAGTACCTGTCACTAACTATTGCTATCATACGGGATATTTACATTCCATGAGATAACAATAAAAATGGTAAAAAATAAATAAAATAGAAGGAACAGTTTACAAATAAAATAAAAAAAGCGAAATAAATATATTAAAAAAAAAAAAAAAAAAAAAGCATCCCTGTCCCCCCCTGCTCTTGCGCAAAGGCGAACGCAAGCGTCGGTCTGGAGTCATATGTAAACATCAAATGCACCATGCATGTGAGGTATCACCGCAAAGGGCAGATCGAGGACAGTCATTTTAGCAGTAGACCTCCTCTGTAAATCTAAGGTGGTAACCTGTAAAGGCTTTTAAAGGCTTTTAAAAATGTAGTTTGTCGCCACTGCACGTTTGTGTGCAATTTTAAAGTATGTCGTGTTTGGTATCCATGTACTCGGCCTAAGATCATCATTTTTATTTCATCAATAATTTGGGCAATATAGTGTGTTTTAGTGCTTTAAAATAAAAAAAGTGTATTTTTTCCCCAGAAAATGCGTTTGAAAAAACGCTGCGCAAATACTGTGTGGAAAAAAAATTGTAACACCCACCATTTTAATCTGTAGGGCCTTTGCTTTAACAAAATATATAATGTTTGGGGGTTCAACTTAACTTTCTTGCAAAAAGAAAATATGTTTTTATGTAAACAAAAAGTGTCAGAAAGGGCTTTTTCTTCAAGTGGTTAGAAGAGTGGGTGATGTGTGTCATAAGCTTCTAAATGTTGTGCATAAAATGCCAGGACAATTCAAAACCCCCCCAAATGACCCCATTTTGGAAAGTAGACACCCCAAGCTATTTGCTGAGAGGCATCTCGAGTCCATGGAATATTTTATATTTTGACCCAAGTTGCGGGAAAAATAAATATATATATTTTTTTTTTGCGCAAAGTTGTCACTAAATGATATATTGCTCAAACATGCCATGGGCATATGTGAAATTACACTCCAAAATACATTCTGCTGCTTCTCCTCAGTACGGGGATAACACATGTGTGAGACTTTTTGGGAGCCTAGCTGCGTACGGGACCCCAAAAAACAATCACCGCCTTCAGGCTTTTTAAGGGTGTACATTTTTGATTTCACTCCTCACTACCTATCACAGTTTCAAAGGCCATAAAATGCCAAAATAGCACAAAAAAAACCCAAATGACCCCATTTTGGAAAGTAGACACCCCAAGCTATTTGCTGAGAGGCATGTCGAGTCCATGGAATATTTTATATTTTGACACAAGTTGCGAGAATATGAAACTTTTTGGGAGCCTAGCCGCGTACGGGACCCCAAAAACCAATCACCGCCTTCAGGCTTTTTAAGGGTGTAAATTTTTGATTTCCCTCCTCACTAGCTATCACTACCTATTACTGTTTTGAAGGCCATAAAATGCCAAGATGGCACACAACCCCCCCAAATGACCCCATTTCGGAAAGAAGACACCCCAAGCTATTTGCTGAGAGGCATGTTGAGTTCATGGAATATTTAGTTTGTTGGCCCCAAGTGATTGAATAATGACAAAAAATAAAAATAAATTACAAAACGTTGTCACTAAATGATATATTTCTCACACATGCCATGGGCATATGTGGAATTACACCCAAAAATACATTCTGCTGCTTCTCCTGAGTACGGGGATACCACATGTGTGGGACTTTTTGGGAGCCTAGCCGCGTACGGGACCCCGAAAACCAATCACCACCTTCAAGATTTCTAAGGACATAAATCTTTGATTTCACTCACACAAATCTTGAAGGCGGTGATTGGTTTTTGGGGTCCCGTACGCGGCTAGGCTCTCAAAAAGTCCCACACATGTGGTATCCCCGTACTCAGGAGAAGCAGCAGAATGTATTTTGGGGTGTAATTCCACATATGCCAATGGCATGTTTCAGCAGGTCCTCATTAATGAGGTTGCTAGCAGCACTGGAATCTCTGAAAGCTGAAAGGTGATGAGAAAAATTGGCAGTACTAAGTTGTGCAGGAACAAATAGTTTATCTCTGAGGGAAACTGACACAGTATAGCCTATAGAAGCAGACCCCACCCACACTAGACTCTTGGCGTTTCTTGGCTTATTAGGACAGCAAGCGGCAAAGTGACCGTGGTTGCCACAAGATAAACAGAGTCCCTGGGATCTCCTTCTAGCCTTTTCCCCAGAGAATAAATGGGTAGCACCAATTTTCATGGGCTCATCCTCCTGGAGATGCTGAGAGGGATCAGGAAATGAAGGAAAGTTGGTAAGCGTACTAGGGGGCAAAGAAACAAACCTCTCAGTACGCCTTTCCTGTAAATGCCTGTCTATACGGATGGCTACTTGCATGGCTTCATTCAAAGACTTTGGTTCAGGGTAGTCTACCAAAGAGTCTTTGATGGAGTCTAATAAAACTAACCTGAACTGGATTCTTAGAGCTGGGTCATTCCACCCAGAGTCAAGTGCCCAGCGGCAGAAATCAGAACAGTATTGTTCTACTGTACGTTTATCCTGACGTAATGACCTAAGGTTAGCTGCAGCTGAATGGGCACGGTCAGGACATCATACACATGGGCATCCGCTGAAATTTTTTCAGGGGGGGGGGCGCTTCGGCAGCAGCAATACACAGTTGCATTTTAACCTTTCTTCAAACGCTAGCGGGGGTTAAAAGCGCCCCCCACGTTAAAATGTAAAAACACCCCACTGTGCCCCCTGCATCTTTCAATATCTCTTCATCACTACTGTGTACCCCCTCACCACAACCTCTGGACCCCTTTACATTACACATCACCCTGCATCACTGGACCCCCTTTACATTGCACATCACCCTGCATCACTGGATCCCCTTTACATTACACAGCACTCTGCATCACTGGACCCCTTTACATTACATAGCCCCCCTTTCCCTTGACTGGAACACTACAGTTCGGCCCTGCTCCTGGCTCTCCCTGGCGATTCCAAGGGGGGCAAACGACCCCCCTTGCCCTATGGAGCGGACGCCCATGATCATACAGTAAACCTAACGCTTGACCTCTGACTGGGTCATCTGTGGGAGACTAAAAGCCCAAGACTGGGGATCCCCCTTCAACCATGTAATAATCAGGTTAAACCACGGCGCTTTAGAACCAGAGGAGTGTGGCTTTAGTTTAAAGTATAGCATACAACTATTTTTAAAGTTGGGAAACACATGTCGGTCACCAGAAAAAAGATCAGGCAGTTTAAAGTGATATTAAAGGTTAATTTTTTTTCTTTAAAATAACAAACATGTCATACTGACCTCCACTGTGCAGTTCATTTTACACAGAGTGGCCCCCAATCGTCCTCTTCTGGGGTCCCACTGAAGCTCTCGCGGCTCCTCCCTGCAATAGATACCCCCCTCTGGCAAGCTCTTTCACCCGAGGGTGTTACCTTCCGGGTGCGCTCCTGTGTCATACACTCGGCGTCCATAGCTGCCGAGTGTATGACTCTGCCCTGCCTCCCAGCGACCACGTCATTGGATTTTATTCACAGCAGCAGGAGCCAATGGCTGCGCTGCTATCAATCTATTCAATGAAGATCCAAGAAGCCGCTGAGAGAGCAACGCGAGATCATGCCCATGGATGTTTGGGGCTCAGGTAAGTAAAACGGGGGGCTGGGGGGTCAGACAATGCAAGGTGTTTTTTCACCATATGATGCATTAAGGTGAAAAAACACGAGAGTTTACAACCCCTTTAACTTTGGCCTCTGGCTTCTGCGTTACTGCTGGAGGTGCTTTTACATGCGAAGACAATTCCAGGACTTGGCATGTCAGTTTTCAAATTTCCTCAGCAAATTAACGAGCCTGTGTAGAGTCCATCATTACAGAAAATGTTTGTGTTTAAGGCCTATGATAATTTCACGTCTATCCCAACACAGGTGGTAAGACAATATAGCTAGCTACTGTGTGATTCACCTCTAGCCCCCTTTCCCTGAAGACAAGCAGGCCAACTAGTACTTTGTTGCCCCCAGGACTTACACACAATGCTATAGTGCCTGGCCACCACACCAGTTCAGATGCGAACTGAGCAAATAGACTACTTGCAGTTAGGAGACTGGTAGCATGGTTTAATGACAGTCCAGGTAAAAGGAAGGATGAGTTCAGGGAATAGTCCAATAAACTGGTCCTAAGTCATACACAGGGGAATCCAAACTAGTAAAGCAGGGAAGACATACTGGGACATCGATCAGCAAAAACACAGGTATAAAATCGCTATCAAAAGCAAAGAACAGAGTGTTTGACTTGGTTATAACAGGTGACTGACCACATCAATCACTCAGCAGGTGGACACAAACAGGGAGAATGCAACAGCCAAAACCCATATACTCAAATAAGGAGCAGGAGCACTTAAGTGATCCTGACACTTGCAATGTCCCCATTAAATACTTTCTATACTCATAATATTTCAAGTTACTCCAAATTGCTCACAGTAGTCCAAGTACTCACAATGCTCCAATTTGCTCTAATTTGCAAAGTTACTACAAATTACTGACAGTACTCCAAGTTACTCTCTATGGGCCTGATTCCCAAAAAAGCTGCCTAACTTAACTTTGAGCAGTTAAGTTACACTGACTTAAAGGGCCTGATTCCCAAAAGAGATACGCAGGCGGAACTGCTGTTCAGTCTGTGCCTAACTTTGGAAACGATCCTCAAAAGGCTTTTTCCAAAGTTAGGCAGAAAATCTGACATGTGTAAGACACTTACACGGTCAGATCTTAGGATGCAGTACCGCATCCGCCGCTGGGGGCATTTCTCATTGAAATGCAGCTTTGAGTATGCAAATGAGGACTTAAGCAGATCCACAACGCTTTTCAGCACTGTGATTTCTGCGTAAGTTCCGATTTGCTTGCGCAAAACTAGGGCTGGTTTTACAATGTGGAAAATTAGTCACACCTTGTAAAGGCCCATTCAAGCGACGGCATTTGGAATGCATTCCTGAGGGAGAACTCCATGGCAATTTTTAAATTCAAAACCGGCATGGGTTCCCCCCCCAGGAGCATACCAGGCCCTTAGGTCTGGTATGGGTTGTAAGGAGACCCCCCCTACGCCGAAAATTCGACGTAGGGGGTCCCCCTACAATCCATACCAGACCCGTATCCAAAGCACGCTACCCGGCCGGTCAGGAAAGGGAGTGGGGACGAGCGAGCGCCCCCCCCCTCCTGAGCCGTGCCAGGCCGCATGCCCTCAACATGGGGGGGTTGGGTGCTCTGGGGCAGGGGGACGCACTGCGGGCCCCCCCACCCCAGAGCACCCTGTCCCCATGTTGATGAGGACAGGACCTCTTCCCGACAACCCTTGCCGTTGGTTGTCGGGGTCTGCGGGCGGGGGCTTATCAGAATCTGGGAGTCCCCTCAAATAAGGGGGCCCCCAGATACCGGCCCCCCACCCTAAGTGAATGGATATGGGGTACATCGTACCCCTACCCATTCACCTGGAGGCAAAAAGTAAAAGTTATTAAACACACAACACAAGGCTTTTTAAAATAATTTATTAGTCTGCTCCGGAGGCCCCCCCTGTCTTCTTTATTAGCTCTAATACCAGGGGGGGCTTCTTCTTCCACTCTCCGGGGGTCTTCTCCACTCTCCGGGGGGGGTTTCTTCTTCCGCTCTCCGGGGGGGGGGGTCTTCTCCGCTCTCCGGGGGTCTTCTTCTATCTTCGCCGCTCTCCGCTGTTGACTCGGCGCACCCCGGTTCTTCTGCAGCTGTCCGGTGCCTTCTTCTTCAGCGCTGGCTGCCTGCTATCTTCGTGTGTTAGCTCAATTACTAACAGGCAGCCAGCGCGGTCTTCTGTGACGTCACCTTCTTCTCTTCTGTTCTTCTCCCTTCTTCCGATGTTGACACGTCGCCTCTTGTCACTGCAATGATGGAAGCGTGCCTTGCATCCCATTTATATAGGCATCACCGTCCCATCATGCTCCGGTAGGTACCCACGTGGTGGGTGCACGTGGGTAGGCACCCACCACGTGGGTACCTGCCGGAGCATGATGGGACGGTGATGCCTATATAAATGGGATGCAAGGCGCGCTTCCATCATTGCAGTGACAAGAGGCGACGTGTCAACATCGGAAGAGGGGAGAAGAACAGAAGAGAAGAAGGTGACGTCACAGAAGACCGCGCTGGCTGCCTGTTAGTAATTGAGCTAACACACGAAGATAGCAGGCAGCCAGCGCTGAAGAAGAAGGCACCGGACAGCTGCAGAAGAACCGGGGTGCGCCGAGTCGACAGCGGAGAGCGGCGAAGATAGAAGGAGACCCCCGGAGAGCGGAGAAGACCCCCCCCCGGAGAGCGGAAGAAGAAACCCCCCCCCGGAGAGCGGAGAAGACCCCCGGAGAGTGGAAGAAGAAGCCCCCCTGGTATTAGAGCTAATAAAGAAGACAGGGGGGGCCTCCGGAGCAGACTAATAAATTATTTTAAAAACCCTTGTGTTGTGTGTTTAATAACTTTTACTTTTTGCCTCCAGGTGAATGGGTAGGGGTACGATGTACCCCATATCCATTCACTTAGGGTGGGGGGCCGGTATCTGGGGGCCCCCTTATTTGAGGGGACTCCCAGATTCCGATAAGCCCCCGCCCGCAGACCCCGCCAACCAACGGCAAGGGTTGTCGGGAAGAGGTCCTGTCCTCATCAACATGGGGACAGGGTGCTCTGGGGTGGGGGGGCCCGCAGTGCGCCCCCCTGCCCCAGAGCACCCAACCCCCCATGTTGAGGGCATGCGGCCTGGCACGGCTCAGGAGGGGGGGGGGCGCTCGCTCGTCCCCACTCCCATTCCTGGCCGGCCGGGTAGCGTGCTTTGGATACGGGTCTGGTATGGATTGTAGGGGGACCCCTACGTCGAAGTTTCGGCGTAGGGGGGGTCTCCTTACAACCCATACCAGACCTAAGGGCCTGGTATGCTCCTGGGGGGGGGGAACCCATGCCGGTTTTGAATTTAAAAATTGCCGTGGAGTTCTCCCTCAGGAATGCATACCAAATGGCGTCGCTTGAATGGGCCTTTACAAGGTGTGACTAATTTTCCACATTGTAAAACCAGCCCTAGTTTTGCGCAAGCAAATCGGAACTTACGCAGAAATCACAGTGCTGAAAAGCGTTGTGGATCTGCTTAAGTCCTTCATTTGCATACTCAAAGCTGCATTTCAATGAGAAATGCCCCCAGCGGCGGATGCGGTACTGCATCCTAAGATCTGACCGTGTAAGTGTCTTACACATGTCAGATCTTCTGCCTAACTTTGGAAAAAGCCTTTTGAGGATCGTTTCCAAAGTTAGGCACAGACTGAACAGCAGTTCCGCCTGCGTATCTCTTTTGGGAATCAGGCCCTATATTCACAAAACCCCAAGTTACTCTGAATTACCCACAGTACTCAAAGTTACTTGCAATGCTATAATTTTCCCACTATAATACAAAGTAATAGTGAAGTGAATTACAAAGGTTTACTTTTATTAAAAAATGACTTGGTAATCACAGCTCACAGCTCTATCAGCTGGTTTCCCTGTGACTGGCCTGTGAATTTAATAACAACAATAAATGTATTTACCTAGCTGATCGTGGATCAACATCACCCTGTCAACATCACAAGATGGATTCTGTGTCAAGAATTCTACCACATCCATGGATTTGTTGTGAAAAGTCACCTTGAATTCTACTTCTCTGACAAGTAAATCATAGACTTTGGAGACAATTCACTGACACTTCCAATGATGAATCTTTACTATACTATATATCCAACAGTTGTATGTATGAATCAATTAAAGCGATATGAAATCCAAAACCAAAAATTGAATATATTGCAGCTTACCAATCATTAGATGTGATGGCAGCATTAGTTTTATTTTTTAGGCATTATTCCCTCTGTTTTCACCTAGTGATCTTGCCAATAACACACCTCCTGTATTAAAGTTCCCCCACTCTGGATGAAGGCGCACAGGGGGCTCATTTGAACAGCAGCATTAAGAAGTAATATCTATCTTGTATCTTATTAACAGTCAACCTATTGATGTCTTTTACTGCCATATCCCTAAAAACAGCTATGTGTGGATTTGGTCCACCTGAAGGATTAAACAAAGAGGGATTTCTCAAATCTGTGTGTTTATATCCAGATGTATCAGGATGACGAACTAGAGGGTTATGAAGAAAATGTTTTTTTTAAGAGAGATCTGTCTTGTAAATTTATGTAAATCAATAAAAGTCTGAAATGTATTACATTTAGCTTTATGGGCATATTTAAGGCCTTTACATAAGATCAATGTATCGTCCTTACTCAACTCAGCCTTACTCAGGTTTGAGCACCAAACAGCGAGCGTGAATTGTTGCTCCGGTGATGGTGCCACCTCCCCTTTCATTACGCTGCGTGACGTTGGTGGTCACCTTTAGTTCACGGCTGGTACTTATACCACACTTGCACTGTGCTAACACTTCAGTTTGCTTCACTTGTGAGACACTGTTGCACTATCTTGGATTATTCCTCCAATTTACCCCTTTAGGTACTCTATGGTTTATCATACTTACTCTTTACACTGCTACCTTCGCTAAACACTATGGGCCAGATTCACGTAGGAGCGCGTATCTTTTTTCTGGCGTAGCGTATCCGATTTACGCTACGCCTCCGCAACTTAGGCTGCATTCACACC
Organism: Rana temporaria; assembly: GCF_905171775.1. Lineage (NCBI taxonomy): Eukaryota > Metazoa > Chordata > Amphibia > Anura > Ranidae > Rana > Rana temporaria. The sequence goes on from NC_053498.1 coordinate 133,187,610, forward strand.
TGAGCGTTTTGTCGCCTGAAAACGCTAGAGGGGAAAAAATACATTATTCTCTATGGATATGGTTCACATCTCCACTACAAAACGCCTGACGCCGAACGCCTGAAGCCCAAACAAGTTCTGGACCCTTTTTTGTCGCTCGATTTTGAGCGTATTTGGGCGTTTTACATTGGATACAAAATCGCGGTAAAAAACGCTGCGTTTTGTCGCTAAAAAATCACGGTAAAAAACGCCGCAAAATGCTACGCTCAGGTGTGAATGCAGCCTTAGATGGGCAAGTGCAGTATTCACAAAGTACTTGCTCCATAAGTTACGGCGGCATAGCGTGAATTGGCCGGCGTAAGATAGATAGAAGAAGCCAGGTCATATTCTATTGTATTTGATTACATTCTATTAAATTCCATTCTGTTCTTTACTATTCTTTGATTTTCATTCTATTGTTTTATTATTTTATATTCTATCTTATTGTATTCTTTTTTAGAAATCGATTTATATTTTTTAGATTTTGATTCAAATTTGCTTTCAATTTTCATTCGAATTTGTTTTCGAATTCGATCGAATTTCGTCCGCGGGTTTTCGATTCGAAAACGTTCGTTCAGGATTCGGAAATTCGTTAATATTACAATTCGGGAATTCGTATACAGTACATCCGAATGTCCGAATAATGAAAAATTTGTCCGAATTTCGATTCGGAACGAAACGGAATGCACATGTCTAATTAGAATTCTTCTATAGCTTGTAGGAGGAACATTTGAACGGAAATGTACGATCGCGACATCGTACATTTTTGCTGCTCCGTCAAATCTTCTTAGAACACGAACAGACACCATAAGCCTTCAATGACAGAGTCGACCTTAATTAATTCGGATTTACGGACGAATGCATTTTTTAACGTAACAAAATAAATAAAAACGAATTTCGGGAGTAACTAAATACATTTATTTTTCAGACGAAAACGAAATTCAGAAACAAAATATTTCAGTGTGCACATGTCTATTGTTATCTTGTCTTTATGTTACCATTACAATTTTGGCACAGCTGCGCAAATCAATTTAGTTATATGTCAGCACTTTAAGATGCTATAGCAGGCGCACATGCACCCGCAGAGTGTCCCTGGAGCCGATGCATGTGCCCAGCAGGCAAAATGTCCGCCGGGCACCTGCGATCGCTCCTGACAGAACGAGAACGGGGATCTGTGTGTGTCAACACACTAATCCCAGTTCTGTCAGGGGAGTAGAGACAGATCTTGTGTTCCTACTAAGTAGGAACAATGATATGTCTCCTCCTCCAGTCCGTCCCATCCCCCCACAGTTAGAAACACACCTAGGAAACACAGTTAACCCCTTCATCGCCCCCTAGTGTAAACCCCTTTGCCAGCAGTGACATATATACAGTAATCAGTGGCTATTTTTAGCTCTGATCACTGTATAAATGTCAATGGTCCCAAAAAAGTGTCAAAAGTGTCCGATCTGTCCACGGGAATGTCACAGTCCTGATAAAAATTGCAGATCGCTGTCATTACTAGTAAAACAAAAATAATAATAAAAATGACATAAATCTAGTCCCTACTATGTAGACGCTATAACTTTTGTGCAAACAAATCAATACACGCTTATCCCGACTTTTTACCAAACATATGTAGAAGAATATATATCAGCCTAAACCGATGAAGAAATTTGTTCTTTACAAATTTTGGGATATGTATTATAGCAAAAAGTAAAAAATATATATTTTTTTTAATTTTGCTCTTTATTTGTTTATAACGCAAAAGATAAAAAACGTAGAGGTGATCAAATACCACCAAAAGAAAGCTATTTTTGTGGGGGAAAAAAGAACATACATTTTTTTTGGGCACAACGTCGCATGACCGCACAATTACCAGGTAAAGTGACGCAGTGCCATATCGCAAAGAAATGGCCTAGTCAGTAAGGGGGCAAATCCTTCCGCGGCTGAAGTGTTTAACTGATTACAGACTGCCCACCACCATTATACAGCGGCTCTTTGAAGTGCAATATCGTTGTTATCCACTTCTTCAGCGGGCGGTCCGCTTTCAGATAAATGTGGTCTCAGCGGCGGATTTGCCGAAAGATCACTTGTATCGGTAGCGGAGTGTGTCCCCCCCTCCCACCACGCTCCGGAGCCCTCCGGCGGAACAGATTGGATCCTGCTTGGCTGGCTGCTAAGTGAGGGGAAAATAACCTCCACTCGGCTCCATACCAGTGCAGGGCGAAGCAACGTCAAAATGTCACTTCCGCCCATAGCTCCTAATGGGAAATTTTCATTTTGTTTTGGGGGTTCTAATTAATTTTTTAACAATTATTTTAACTTAAATTACATGTATTTAACTTGTAAACAACAAGTTTGAAAAATCGGCCCAGTCCTTAACTGGTTAAAAAAAAAACAATGTCTCCCGAAGTAGATCCATCATTTTGTTGAATGGGTAGTGGTACTATGTACCCAATACTTATTCACATGGGGGGTAAGCGGGATCTGGGGGCCCCTTTGTTAAAGAAGACTTTCAGATTCCGATATGCCTCCCCGCCCACAGACCCCCACAACCAATGGCCACGGTTGTGGGGATGAGGTCCTTGTCCCCATCAGCATGAATCAACATGGGGACAAGGTGCTTTGGGGTGGGGGGCAGAGCTTCCCTGCCCCAAGGCACCCCCCCCCCCAAAGTTAAGGGCATGTGGTCTGGTATGGTTCAGGGGGGGTGCTTGCTTGCCCCACCCTCTCCTGTCCTGCCTGGCTGCATGCTCGGATAAGGGTCTGGTATGGATTTGGGGGGGACCCGCTCCATTTTTTTTGTCATCAGAAGAGATGGGCCGAACACACATTGTTCGGTTTGCAGCAGAACGCTTTAACATGGGAAAAGTTTGGCCCAACATGAGAAATAAAAAGCCCCCATTTTGAAGGCTTATATGCAAGTAATTGGCCATAAAGACATTTCTAAGAAGAAAAAAAAACAAGTCAAATCACATTTAAATTGACTCACAGTTGCACTTGCTTTCACTTTGGGTCTGGTATGGATTATAAGGGGAACCCCATGCAAAATTAATTGAAATTAAAAAAAAAAGGCATGGGGTCCCCCCAAGATCCATACCAGACTCTTATCTGAGCATGCAGCCCGGCAGGACAGGAAGAGAGGGGGACAAGTGAGCATGGGCATAGGAACCGGGGGGGATGGGGGGGACGCATCCCCCCCCAGGAAATAATGCGGGGGGGACAGGTATTGTAAAATCCCCCCCAGGTAAAACGGCCGCGGCGCTGTCTCAGCCTGTTTTTTTTTTTTTTTTTTAGCCTGTGCAGCCCAGCCCTCTACATTGCCGCCCCCTCCTACTATTCTCCTCACGGATGCTAATACCGCCCCGCCTCTCCTGCCGTCTGCTTTGCCGCTATACTCATGAATGCTAAGGATAGTAGGAGGGAGCGGCAATGTAGAGGGCTGGAGAGGCAGAGTTCAATGTAGAGGGGTGGAGGGCGGGGGATAGTACGGAGCTGCCGATGACTAATGGATTACAAACTTGACTGGCGGAGGCGGAGCCTAAAGCTCCGCCCACCCCCTCCGTGCGGCTGTTGTTCACTGGGTCCTCTCTTGTGAGGGGGAGGCTGTCTGATGACAGGAGGAGGAGAGAGAGAAGCACAAGGGGAACCCCCTGCAAAGGACAGAAGGTACAATTGAATAAAATACTCTTATCATGATATACAGATCATGATTTTTCAATAAAGTGATCCATGCTGCAAACTCAACAGTCTCCCTTCAGCGACAGTTCAAGTTTTGCAAACTTTGCAGTACATGAACTTTCACTGAATAGGAGACTGTTTAATGGGTTTGCAGCATGGATCACTTTATTGCAAAATCATGATCTGTATATTAATCAACTTTCAATGAATGTGGTCTGTTTAACGAGTTTGTATTGATTTCAGCATGGGCAAAGTGTTCCATGCAATGCATGCTGAAATCAATGCAAACTCATTAAGGAGGTTGAGGCTGCACTCATTGCCACTGATTAGGCAGCACTCTAAGGGCCCTTTCACACGGAGCGGATCAGTAATGATCCGCTCCATGTGTCCGTACAGCTCAGCGGGGATCCTCTGTAAAATCCCTGCTGAGCTGGCAGCTGACAGGGCGGTCCTCCGCCCTGTGTTTCCTCCGCTCTCCCCTATGGGGGATCGGACGAACACGGACCGTATCTCCGTGTTCATCCGATCCGGCAGGCGGAAGAAAAATAGGATTTCTTCCGTCTGCAAATGCGGATCTTTGCGGAGGCGGACAAATTACGGGTGTCAGCGGATGTTCATCCGCTGACACCCGTAATCACATAGGGACCCATGTATGTCCCGTTTTCATCCGCAAACGGACGGATGAAAATGCGGACATACGGTCCGATAGTGTGAAAGGGCCCTAAGGCTACTTTCACACTGAGGCATCAGCGGTAAAGTGCCGATATTTTTAGCGGCGCTTTACTGTCATTTTGCAGCGCTATTCGGCCGCTAGCAACTCCCAGTTTACTGGATAAGAATATACCTGGCGAGTAAAAATGCTGTCCCCCCCAGATTTGTAAGGGTTCCTACACCCATGCAAGTGAGCACCCCCCCTCCTAAAATATACCAAGCCACATGCCTTCAACTTGGGGGGGTCCCCAAAGCACCTTGTCCCCATCAGGACAAGGGCCTTTTCCAGACAACCCTGGGCTGTGGTTGTGGAGGTCTGTGGGTGGGGGGCTTATTGCAATCTGGAAGCCCCCTTTAACAAGGGGGCCCTCAGATCCCAGCCCCCCTTATGTGAATGAGTATGGGCTACATTGTACCCCTACCCATTCACCAAAAAACTGTCAAAATTAAATAAAAACACAAGTTTTTGACAAGTCCTTTATTAACCAGACCAAAATGCAGCTAATGGACCTTGCCCCTTTTTGCGATTCGGCACTGCGTCGCTTTAACTGACAGTTGCGACGTGGCTCCCAAACTAAATTGGCGTCCTTTTTTCCCCACAAATAGAGCTTTCTTTTAGTGGTATTTGATCACCTCTGCGGTTTTTATTTTTTGCTCTATAAACAAAAATAGAGCGACAATTTTGAAAAAAATGCAATATTTTTACTTTTTGCTATAATAAATATCCCCCAAAAATATATAAAAATAACTTTTTTTTCCTCATTTTAGGCCAATACCTATTTTTCTACCTATTTTTGGTAACAAAAATCGCAACAAGCGTTTATCGGTTGGTTTGCGCAAAATTTATAGTGTTTACAAAATAGGGGATAGTTTTATTGCAATTTTATAAAAAAAATTTTTTACTACTAATGGCGGCGATAAGCGATTTTTTTTCATGACTGCGACATTATGGCGGACACTTCGGAAATTTTGACACATTTTTGGGACCATTGTAATTTTCACAGAAAAAAATGCATTTAAAATGCATTGTTTATTGTGAAAATGACAATTGCAGTTTGGGAGTTAACCACAGGTGGCGCTGATGGGGTTATGTGTGACCTGAAGTGTGTTTACAACTGTAGGGGGGTGTGGCTGTAGGTGTGACGTCATCGATTGTGTCCCCCTATAAAAGGGATCACACGATCGATGCCGCCGCCACAGTGAAGAACGGGGAAGCCGTGTTTACACACGGCTCTCCCCGTTCTCCAGCTCCGGGGACCGATCGCGGGACTCCAGCGGCGATCGGGTCAGCGAGTCCCACGATCACGGTCACAGGGCTTCGGATCAGGTCGCGGGAGCGCGCCTCGGACGCGCGCCCGCGACCACACGACTGGGCTTAAAGGACAACGTACCTATACGTTGATGTGCCCAGCTGTGCCATTCTGCCGACGTATATCGGTGTGAAGGGGTCCTTAAGTGGTTAAAAAAAAAACCTGTGCAGCGTGTAGTGCATTTCAGGGCATTTAGCCGGGTGAAAACCCGCTGAACGTCCTGCAAATTCAGCTACCTGCAATAACCCAGGCAACGTTTTTTTTCCTTAAGGCAGCTGGCTTTTAGATAAACATGATCCCGTTGGCGAATTCGCCACAGGATCACTTTTATAGGCGGAGGGAGAGGTGCCCCCCCTTCCACAGCTTTCCGGTTGTTTCCGAGTTTACCAGAGCTGCAACCAAGCTTGGCCGATGGCTAGGCAGGTAGGTGAGTGAGGGCAAGATAGTCCCCACTCGGCTCTATGCCCTTGGAGGACTGGAGCCACCTCCGATATCACTTTCGTTTCTCAGGCTAATAGGAAAAATATAGGCAAAACTTTTCTTTTTCATTTTGGATAGAGCAAACAGGAAGTGAGAGGAAATGCCTACGAATTAATTCCTTGGGGACCCCCAGGTCACCAGAACTAGTGTCCTCATTGGAAGATTTCCCCTCTATTACTTTTCTGGGGACAACCCAAGATTTTCTATTACTTTCACTTTCAATGATAATGGTAAACAAGACAAATGGAGAGGGTGAATCTCTTTACCGGCGGGCACAGACAGCAATAAAAATGCTATCCATTCTATCTAAAACTAAAAGTTTTGCCTTTAGTTATACTTTTAAGACATGATTTTTTTTTTAAGTCAAAGGGTCATTTTTTTCCCTCTTTTGCTTTTAAGAGTAAATGAGAGTCTTTTCATAGATCCCAACTGTCCCTGATTTCCAGGGACTGACCCTGATTTGGAGCAATGTCCCTCTGTCCCGCATTCCTCCTCATTTGTCCCTCATTTTGGTCTGATCTATATAGATGTACTGTATATAAAATGCACGTTTTAAGGACAATTCTGCAGACCCTAATGTAAGTGGGAACTGTGATGTAAATGGGAATACAGTGGACTCTGATAAAAGATGGTATCTGGGGACCCCCCCCTTGTCATCATAGTTCCCCCCAAGATCATGATCTTCAGAACTCCCCTTTACATCAGAATTGCCTTGCACTGTAGGGGGCAATCCTGCAGACTCTGATGTAAAGATGAACTCTGTGTTTTTGACATTTGTTTAACTTAAACACATGTTTATAGTGTAAATATTGATATTACCACTGTTTAGCACTGAAAACTTGCATTTTGGCTCTGTCAGTAAATTTCATGATTTTTACCAGTAAAAAAATGGAGTTGTTTGTAAATTTGGGCATTTGGACAAGAAACGTCTTACCTCTGTGCTTGCCAACAAGGTTTTCTTCACCAAGTACTAAGTCTTGTTTTACATGGGGATCAAATACTTATTTCACTCACTGAATTGCAACTCAATTTATAGCATTTGTTTTATGTGTTTTTTTCTGGATTTTTTTTTTAAATACACCTATGATAAAAAATGATAGACCCCTCATTTCTTTGTAAGTGGAAAAACTTACAAAATCTGCAGGAGATCAAATAATTATTTTCCCCACTGTATAATATTTGGGTGTTTTAAGTAATTTTCTAGCAAAAAATACAGATTTTTACTTGAAAACAACAAATAATAAAAAAAAAAGCCTGGTTTTAAAGTGGTGAAACCTTTGCAAACTCAGGTGACAATCATACCTCAGTCAGCACTATCCTCATGACTGCTTTATAAATATGTTTTATGATTATATTACAATAAAATGTAACCACCTTATTTCAAAAGAATATAAATAGAACTCAAACATTAAAGCTTAGTTGAAATCAGAAATCAAAGAGTTGAAGTTCAGCATTGCAGGACGATGGATTCCACAACACCTAAACTCTATCATCAACATGGAATGGATTCCAGAAGTCATCTGGATTTATATTTCTCTAATAAGGAGGACATGGTCTTTGCAGAGGATTCTTTAAAATTTCCAATGGCGTGTTTTTACTATCTGTTCAGCACCGGTATGTACAGCATAGATTGATATTTTCAACCAAAAAAGACTAATGTACATTATAATTGTGTTAATAAATCTAAGAGTATCACTCACATGAGTGGAGTCCCCATAGTTCTGTCCTCAAAGCTTCCTATTGCTGGTAGAGGAGGAATGCTTTTTTTCTTGCTCAAAAATCAAGCTGTTTCTATAGAAAAAGTTATTCCCTCAGTACTTACCACCGTATCCTCCCTGATTCCTTTATCCAAAGACCGTACATGGTGTATCAATGAAGCCCACCTCACTAACCAATCCTATTGTTTTGATATCCAAATTGCTTTAGCTGATTACTTAAAACATAATGCCACCCCCGATATCTCCCCTGTCCTCCTTTGGGAAGCCCATAAGCCAGTTATCAGGGGAAAATGCATCTCAGTTTCCACTCATCTGAACCGTGACAAAAAAATTAGATTAGCTGAGCTAGAGTCCGACTTCCACCACTGTTCCCTCCAATTCCAATCCTCCTCGACCGAAGCCCATAGAATTCAAATGGAAAAGGCCAGGACAGAACTTGATTTAGCTCTGGCTGAATCAGCTGACAAAGCCATTCGCAGATCTAATCACACTGCCTATACTAAGGCCAACAAACCAGATTCCTTTCTGGCCCTTCGCCTTCGTCGTCCGGAACGGAACTATGTCCCGGTTAGACTACGAATAGATAAGCATACCTATACTAGTAACCCTGTAAAAGTTTTAGCTGAGTTCCGAAAGCGATTACAAGACCTTTATAATACCCAATCCGCTTTCTCTCCCTCTGCTGCAGATGCCCTGTTTCAAAATGTTCCTTTACCCACCTTATCGGATTCAAATCGTGAGTGCCTAGAGAGTCCCGTCACGGTTGATGAGGTGCTAGCCGCTATCAAAACTCTTAAATCACATAAACGACCTGGCCCTGATGGGCTTTCGGGCACTTACTTTAAAAAATTTGCCGGTACTCTTGCCCCTCTTCTTGCTAACTCCTTCAATGCTTTACTCCGACAACACTCCTTCGGACAGGACACATTGACAGCCATCATAGCCATGATTCCTAAACCCAACGTAGACAACTCTCTTTGGTCGAACTTCCGACCTATTTCACTCCTAACATTTGACATTAAATTACTAGCAAAAATCATGGCCCTGCGCCTTAACCCCCTGATTGGAAAACTGATCCATAAAGACCAGGTCGGTTTCATTCCACGAAGACAGGCCAGTGATAACATCAGAAGAGTGGTCCTTCTACAACATCTTGCTAGAACGCGCAAAATCCCTATGCATCTGCTATCCCTTGACATCAGGAAGGCCTTTGACACGGTCTCCTGGCCCTACCTGAATTATATTTTAACCCGTTGGGGCTTCGGACCACACTTTTTACAGTGGGTAAATTCCCTATATAATCACCCCCAGGCCTATATTAAATATTCCGGTTTCCGCTCAGAGACCTTCCCGATAAGCAGGGGTACTAGACAAGGATGCCCCCTATCCCCCTTAATATTCGCTTTAGCTATTGAACCCTTGGCGGCCTTGATTAGATCTAGCCCTGATGTCAGGGGATTAGAAGTGGCCTCTACCTCCCACAAAATTTGTCTGTTTGCAGACGATGCCCTTTTATTCATCACATCTCCCCGCATTTCACTTCCAAACCTCATACGGATTCTCGAACTATTTGCTAATGTCTCCGGTCTAGAGGTGAATCAATCTAAATCTATGGCTCTCAATGTGTCTCTCCCCCCCTCTGAAGTTACCCACCTACAAGAATACTTTCCTTTCGCTTGGTCTACCAAATCTCTTCCATATTTGGGCATAAAGTTGACTTCTGACCCATGTTCCCTTTACAGTTCCAACTACCTTCCTATGTTGTCGCATCTAACCTCACTACTAGACTCTTGGAAACCGCTCTGTGTTTCCTGGTTAGGTCGAGTGGCTGCTGTAAAGATGTCCCTGCTTCCAAAGCTGCTTTATTTGTATAGAGTCCTCCCTATTCCGGTCCCCTCTTACTTCCACCGGGTCATTCAGTCTAGAGTCTTCAAATATATTTGGGGCCCTGTTAGGCCCCGAGTTTCTAGATCCATTCTCTTACGAGATAAACTTAGCGGAGGCCTGGGTATCCCAAATTTTTTCCGTTATTATCAAGCGGCACAACTTGCCCAAATTACACTATACCACTCTACGTCGGAAACCCCCATTTGGGTTAGCTTAGAAGCAATAGACATTTATCCCCTTCTAATCTCCAATCTTCTCTGGTTACCACCGCTGGCCCGTAGTCCACTCTATAATCCGGTTACTCGCCATTCACTCAGACTCTGGGACAGTTTACGTAGTCGTTTTAGATTACTGTCCACCCATGCTCCACTATTATCCTTTTTTGGTCATCCACATTTTTACCCTGCCTACGTAGAGCCTAACTCGTTTCATCTCTGGCTCCAGGCAGGACTACATAGGATAAGCGACCTTGTTACTGATACATCTCTCAAATCCTTCTCAGATCTACAGACTCAGGCCAAGTTCCCCCCTAGGGAATGTTTTCACTACCTACAAATAGCCCATTTCGCCCGCTCAATTATAGGTGACTGTTCCTCTCTAGGCAGTATGTCCTGTTTTGAAAACATTTGTCAGTCAGATCCTCATGCCCCTGGTATCATTTCCCGCCTATATGCCCATTTCACTGCTGATTCCTCTGACCTTCCCCTGTACGCTGCACAATGGTCTAAAGACCTTCAGATATCATTGGACAAGGAGGATTGGATTGCCATATGGAACCGTACAAAAACCTCTTCCCAAAATATTGTGGCCCTTGAAACCAACTATAAGGTTCTGATGAGGTGGTATTTGGTCCCTGCTAGGATTTCCAAATTTTTGCCTTCCTACCCAGCTGTCTGTTTCCGTGGATGTGGAGGGAGGGGTACGCACGAGCATATCTGGTGGTCCTGTCCGATAGTGCAGCGGTTCTGGGCTGTAATATTCCAGATGGCCTCAACTCTATTGAATGATACAATATTACCTAGCCCATCCCTAGCCCTTTTAAATCACATTCAACCGGACTACACTAAAGCCCAGGTAAAACTTCTACTCCAACTGACCACGGCTGCTAAACAATCCATTGCAAGAGCTTGGAAGACCCCAACCTTACACATTACAGAAGTTAAAAATAGGGTAACCCAGGCAATGATTCATAGTAAAATAGAAGCTATGATTCTTGACCGAATGGTCCAACATGACAAGACCTGGACTCCCTGGGCGGAATATTTTCTACCCCCGGAATTTGATATGACCCTGCTGACATTCTAAAAATTTGAAACAGTTCTAACCATATTGTATTATGTTACTTTGGGGCTCATGTGACCCAGCCGACCCTTTCCCCATCCTACACCGACCTTCTTGGTCCCTTTCCTCCCTCTCGTCTATCATGCTCTTTCTTTCTTACTCTTCGTCTTTACTTTCTTCCTGTATTTTCTCTTGAAATGTTATATATGTAGAACAATAGGCATGGCTCCTAAACCTTGCCTACTTATATGCAGCGTTGTATCCCTAGTCAACCTGCGGAGTACCTCTTTAAAGGATATATACCCGATGCTATAGGACCTTCCCCATTCCCTTCCCCTTTTCCTTCTCCCCCCCTCCCCTTCTCCTGGTAGGGATCTACCTTCATACTCCCTCTCTATAACTCTAAGGTCCTTCCCATATTTCTGCGTTGTAATCGACAACCTATGTCCCCGTATATGTAAAAATGTTCGTTATGTTGTATTTCTGCTCTGGGACAATATTTGCCTCTTTAGAGGTATGCTATTATATACTCTTTCATGTGATACTGTACGACTATTTGTTATTGTACTCTGTGCTTTGTTTTTCAATAAAAAATTTGAACAGAAAAAGTTATTCCCTCACTATGGGCTCTTCCACATTTTGTTGTGTTACAACATGAGGTACATGAAATTAAATTGAATTTGTAAATAAATAACAAAGATCAACACAAAAAAGTTGGGTTTCCTCTGGAGCGACCAATCGCCCTTCTGATTTAGTATAATTGGTTGAATGAAGCCTACCTTTGGGTAATTAAAGGGGTTGTAAAGGTTTGTTTTTTATTTTCTAAATAGGTTCCTTTAAGCTAGTGCATTGTTAGTTCACTTACTTTTTCCTTCAATTTCCCTTCTAAATGTTTTTTTTTCTTTGTCTGAATTTCTCACTTCCTGTTGCTCCTCCGTAAGCTTGCCCCCATCATCCATGGAGGTTAGTCAGCCAGAATAGCTTACTGAGGAGGAACAGGAAGTGAGAAATTCACACAAGGAAAAAAAACATTTAGAAGGGAAATGGAAGGAAAAGGTAAGTGAACCAACAATGCACTAGCTTAACCCCCCTGGCGGTATTCCCGAGTCTGACTCGGGGTTAGATTTTTGTGCTAGGATCGGTAACCCCTGTGGACTCGGGCTTGCCTCGCTGGATCCACAGGCAGTGTTTTCTTACCTTGTCCCTGGATCCAGCGATGCCACCGCGCTGTGTGAGCGAGCGGGACCTCGCTCGATTCACACAGCGTCCTCCTGTGCCGCCGATCTCCATTCCCTGCGACGTTACGACGCACGGGAGCGGAGAACGGCGCCAAATTCAAAAACATAAACAAACACATTACATACAGTATACTGTAATCTTATAGATTACAGTACTGTATGTAAAAAATACACACCCCCCTTGTCCCTAGTGGTCTGCCCAGTGTCCTGCATGCACTTTTGTATAATAAAAACTGTTCTTTCTCCCTGCAAACTGTAGATTGTCCATAGCAACCAAAAGTGTCTTTTTATGTCAAAAATGGTTTTAGAGCAGCTAGAAAACAGCAATAATAAATTATAATCACTTGCAGAATTGTGCGATAGCGGTTTGTGGGGAAATTCGTCATAAAAAAATAAAAGTAATGACAGCGACAATTCTACAACTGAGCAAATTTCAGTGATTTTGAGTTGATTACATTATTGAATAATTTTTATCATAATTATATTATTATTTGTTATAATTATTTATAATTATTTATTATATTATAATTTATAATTTTGTTTTTAAAAAAAATTCATACCCGGGATCCCTACAATACTCTTGTTTGGTCAGATTTAAGTGAGTTATTCCTAAGAATTACAGGCCTACAGTATAAAACGCCAAATTTCCTTGCAAATAATGGTACCGCTTTCAGCACCTTTTTTCTGAAAGAATCATACCGCCAGGGAGGTTAAAGGAACCTTTATAGAAAATAAAAAACAAACCTTTACAACCCCTTTAATGTCCCTGGAGTAAGCAAGTCCAGGATAAGGGTTTAGACAAGTACAGTAAAACCTTGGATTGCGAGCATAATTCGTTCCAGAAGCATGCTTGTAATTCAAAGCACTCTTATATCAAAGCAAATTTTCCCATAAGAAATAATGGAAACTCAAATGATTCTTTCCACAACCATTTATTCATAACTCCTTCCGTTTATATAAAAAGATTATAGCAATGTAATGGGTTGTGTAACCATAAAATGTCCATCCACAAATGGAAGCCTCCACAAGGGGATTAGAAGCAAAATCCATCAGGAGCTACAGAGTATAAAAAAGAATAGAGGAGCCTCCATGTGTAGCAATAAGTTGCTAAATGTTGTACCTTCATTAAATGTAACCATATTGCTACACTTAGAGGCATCTCTCTTCTCTTTTATACTTCTCCAGTGGGTTTTAAAAAAACATTTTATTGTAAAAAGCTGTCTTGGGTGCCACTTCCATGGGAGGCAAACAACAACTTCAAGATTTAAGCCTCGTACACACGGTCGGACTTCAAACAAACTTTTCTGTGTATTTTTGTCCGAAGGGAGTTGGCCGGGCACACCCAAAGCATACACACGGCAGGACTTTTTCAGCAAACTTTCCCAACATCACGTGGTTTTTCTGCTCTTTACCGCCACCCTTTGGTCAACTTCTGCTATTGTTGGTTGATTTTAACATTGGTTCTGAGCATGCGTGTTTGTACTTCGAACAAAAGTCCAATGGATTTCTGTACACACGATAGGACTTTGCACCCTAGGACTTTTGTTGCCGAAAAGTTTGTCCGTTTGCAGAGCGAACTTTTGTCCGATAAAAACAGAAAAAGTTTGCCCGATGGGGCGTACACACGGTCGGATTTTTTGAATGCTTGCTTATTTTGAAGTTTGTTGGCAAAAAGTCAGATCGTGTGTATGGGCCTTAAGCCTCTGTCCATTTACTCCATCCAATGGCACAATGAAGGGATGAAAAACTACAACTTGAGGTGGAGAGGTCAACAACGGCTGCCTGATCCAAAGAAGATTATTGTAAAACAGAACCATAAACTGGTACCACATTATGATGAGACAATACGAAATTATCATTTATTTCTTTTGGCTGTTTTATTTGGTGAATATCACTCTTATGCCTTGTACACACAATCAAAATTTCCGATGGGATAAAATCCGATGGAATTGGACGTCGGAATTCCGTTCAAGCTGTCTTGCATACACACTGTCAGACCAAATTCTGACTGTCCAAAACGCGGTGACGTAAAACACTACTAAGAGCCGAAAAAAGAGAAGCTCAATGCTTCCGAGCATGCGTCGACTTTATTCTGAGCATGCAAGTTTTTTTCTCCTTTGGGGTTCCACACACACGATCGGAATTTTCGATCAGAAAAAAAATAAAACATGTTCTATTTCTAAACTCAGACGGAAAAAAGTCAGATGGGACCCACACCCGGACGGAATACCCGATGAAAGTCCGTCTGACTTTTTTCATTGGAAATTCCGATGTACAAGGCATAAGTCATTATATTATCACTTTTTATGTTTTTGCTTGCAAAAGGTCAATTCACAGGTCAATTCACAAACAGAGGGGGTTATTTACGAACGGGAAATCCCCTTTGCACTACAAGTGCAAACTACAAGTGCAAAGTGCACTTGAAATTGCACTGAAAGTGTACTTGGAAGTGCAGTCGCTGTAATTCTGAAGGGTAGATCTGAAATGAGGGGAAGCTCTGCTGATTTTATTATCCAAGCATGTGCAAGCTAAAATGCTGCATGTCCCCCTCGGATCTACAGCGACTGCACTTCCAAGTTCCCCTTTTAGTGCAATTTCAAGTGCACTTTGCACTTTCAGTTTTCACTTGTAGTGCAAAGTAGATTTGCCTTTCGTAAATAACCCCCATTATCTTACTTGTTTTCTATCTTTAAGGCCCAGTTTACACTTGTAGCGCTTGGCATATGACCCCAAAGTCATATGACAAGCTGCACCCCATGTTTTCCAATGAGTGCCGTTCATATTTGTGCAACTTAAGACTCATGCACACAGGACTTTTTTCCTTCTGCTTTTAGGAGCGTCAGGCTTTTTTTTTAAAAACATCTCTCCATGTTATTCTATGTGTCCACAAAGTCTTTTAGGAGCTTTTAGTGGCATGAGCGTTTTCAAGCTTCAAAAAGCGTGTTCTTGAGCAGTAGCGTTACAGCTGTAAAAATGCCTGACGCAGCTAAATGCATGTTAATGTGCTAAATGTGCATTAACAGCAATGATTTTCTTTTAACGCACTGTGTGCATGATGCCTTAAAGTCACAGCGACTTTAAAGGGGTTGTAAAGGAAAAATTTTTTTTTCATAATAAGCATCCTTTACCTGCAGACATTCCTCTTTTCACTTCCTCATTATTCGTTTTTGCTCAGAAGTTGCTCTATTTCTTCTCTGTTCTGTTCACTTCCTGCTTGTCTGATTGTTACTCACCACCGTGAAGGGAGGCTTTACTGTGGTGGTCAGTGATGTGCTCGCCCCCTCCTGGGAACTACATCTGTGCGGCAGGACGCTCTCTACGTGTTAGAGACTTCAAAGAGGTGTGAATTACTGGGCGTGCCGCAATGCATACTGGGAAATGTAGTTCTTACATGAACGAGCACCGCAAACCAGGAAGTGAATGAGAGAACAGAAACTAGAATGCCGGAGGTGATATAGATAAAGGAATTTAATAGGTATTAACTATTTTTTTTAACAGAATCATTACACTATTCTGTCTGTCTACCTTGCAGACATTAATTTTAGGCAAAAATTTTTTTTCCTTTACAACTCCTTTAACCACTTAACCACCAGCCGCCGTCTACAAACGGCGGCAAGGTGGTTGCTTAACTGGGGGTCGCCGTTCTGAAACGGCGCCCACCAGAAGCAGTAATGCGCGCCGCCTCGGGCGCGCACACAGAAAATTCTGTGCGCGCCGGGTCTATGAGACCCGGCGCTACACAGATCACGGTAACTGACCGGCAACGCCGGTCTTTTACCATGTGATCGCGCCGTCCAATGACGGCGCGACCACAGGTAAACAAACCGGCGTCATCTGATGACGCCGGTTCCTCCCTCCTCTCGCTGTACCGATCGGTACAGTGTGAGAGGAGAGCGCGGATGGCAGCAGCAGTGTGGGATGGATCTGTGACTATTGCAGTCACAGATCCATCCATCCCTGCTCAGCCATCCCTGCATTAACCCCTGCAATACTCTGCCTTCCCTGCGCAATACTCTGCAATGCTCTGCCTTCCCTGCAATACCCCCGCGCAATACTCTGCAAAACACCCGCGCAATACTCTGCAAAACACCCGCGCAATACTCTGCAAAACACCCGCGCAATACTCTGCAAAACACCCGCGCAATACTCTGCAAAACACCCGCGCAATACTCTGCAAAACACCCGCGCAATACTCTGCAAAACACCCGCGCAATACTCTGCAATACCCCCGCGCAATACTCTGCAAAACACCCGCGCAATACTCTGCAAAACACCCGCGCATTACTCTGCAATACCCCCGCGCAATACTCTGCAAAACACCCGCGCAATACTCTGCAAAACACCCGCGCAATACTCTGCAAAACACCCGCGCAATACTCTGCAAAACACCCGCGCAATACTCTGCAAAACACCCGCGCAATACTCTGCAATACCCCCGCGCAATACTCTGCAATACCCCCGCGCAATACTCTGCAGTACCCCTTGCGCAATACTCTGCAATACCCCCGCGCAATACTCTGCAATACCCCCGCGCAATACTCTGCAATACCCCCGCGCAATACTCTGCAATACCTCCGCGCAATACTCTGCAATACCCCCGCGCAATACTCTGCAATACCCCCGCGCAATACTCTGCAATACCCCCTGCCAGTACTCTGCAGTACCCCTTGCGCAATACTCTGCAATACCCCCCGCGCAATACTCTGCAATACCCCCGCGCAATACTCTGCAGTACCCCCCGCGCAATACTCTGCAATACCCCACTCGCAATACTCTGCAATACCCCACTCGCAATACTCTGCAATACCCCACGCACAATACTCTGCAATACCCCACGCACAATACTCTGCAATACCCCACGCACAATACTCTGCAATACCCCACGCACAATACTCTGCAATACCCCACGCACAATACTCTGCAATACCCCACGCACAATACTCTGCAATACCCCCGCACCAATACTCTGCAATACCCCCCACACAATACTCTGCAATACCCCCGCACCAATACTCTGCAATACCCCCGCACCAATACTCTGCAATACCCCCGCACCATACTCTGCAATACCCCCCACACAATACTCTGCAATACCCCCCACACAATACTCTGCAATACCCCACGCACCATACTCTGCAATACCCCCGCACCATACTCTGCAATACCCCCCACACAATACTCTGCAATACCCCCGCACCAATACTCTGCAATACCCCCGCACCAATACTCTGCAATACCCCCGCACCATACTCTGCAATACCCCCGCACCATACTCTGCAATACCCCCGCACCATACTCTGCAATACCCCCGCACCATACTCTGCAATACCCCCGCACCATACTCTGCAATACCCCCGCACCATACTCTGCAATACCCCCACACCAATACTTTGCAATACCCCGGCCAATACTCTGCAATACCCAGAAAATACTCTGGGGAAAAAAATGTGTTTTAACCACTTCCCGCCCACGTCATATGAGGTCCTTGACTTTGTGCAGGGATATCTAAATGATGCCTGCAGCTACAGGCATCATTCAGATATCATTTTTTTCAGCCGGCGATTCTCTACACCATAAGAACGATCATGGCGGCTGTTCCGCCTCTTGATCGTTCTTACGGGAGGCAAAAAGGGACGTCCCCACTCCCTTCGCCCTCCGGTGCTTCTTCTGACTCACCGCTGCGATCGAAGCCAGGATCGTTTTTTTTCTTGTTTTTTTTCTTGTTTTTTTCCAAGCTTCCCAGCCTAGAGGTGAGATGTGGGGTCTTATTGACCCCATATCTCACTGTAAAGAGGACCTGTCATGCTATATTCCTATTACAAGGGATGTTTACATTCCTTGTAATTGGAATAAAAGTGATCAAAACATTTATTTTTGGGGAAAAACGTGTCAAACTAAAATAAATTAAGTAAAATGAACAATAAAAATAAAAAATAAATATTTAAAGCGCCCCTGTTCCCGCGTGCTCGTATACAGAAGCGAATGTGTACGTAAGTCCCGCCCACATATGAAAACTGAGTTCAAACCACACATGTGGGGTATCGCTGCGAACGTTAGAGCGAGAGCAATCATTTTGGCCCCAGACCTCCTCTGTAACTAAAAACATGTAACCAGTAAAAACATTTAAAACGTCATCTATGGGGATTTTTAAGTAGCGAAGTTTGGCGCCATTCCACAAGCGTGTGCAATATTGAAGGGTGACATGTTGGGTATCTATTTACTCGGCGTAACTTCGTCTTTCATATTATGCAAAAACATTGGGCTAACTTTAATGTTTTTTTTTTTAAAAAGCACAAAACTGTTTTATTTCCCAAAAAAATGCGTTCGAAAAATTGCTGTGCAAATACCATGCGCGATAAAAAGTTGCAACGACCGCCATTGTATTCTCTAGGGTCTTTGCTAAAAAAGCATATATAATGTTTTGGGGTTCTATGTAATTTTCTAGCAAATAAATGATGATTTTTACATGTAGGAGAGGAATGTCAGAATTGGTCTGGGTGTTCCAGAACGCCTGATGGTGCTCCCTGCATGTCGGGCCTCTGTATGTGGCCACGCTGTGTAAAAGTCTCACACATGTGGTATCGCCATACTCGGGAGGAATAGCAGAATGTGTTTTGGGGTGTAATTTGTGGTATGCATATGCTGTGTGTGAGAAATAACCTGCTAATATGAAACTTTTGTGGAAAAAAAACAAAAAAAAAAAAACCTTGATTTTGCAAAGAATTGTGGGAAAAAATGACAACTTCAAAAAACTCACCATGCCTCTTTCTAAATACCTTGGAATGTCTTCTTTCCAAAAAGGGGTCATTTAGGGGGTATTTGTACTTTTCTGGCATGTTAGGGTCTCAAGAAATGAGATAGGCCGTCAGTACTTCAGATGTGATCAAATTGATCAATTTTCAGTAATTGGTACCATAGCTTGTAGACCCTATAACTTTCACCCAGACTAAATAATATCCAAATTTTTTATTTTATTTTTACCAAAGATATGTAGCAGTATACATTTTAGGCCAAATTTATGAAGAAAAATTCATTTTTTGCAAAATCTTATAATAGAAATGAAGAAAAATTCATTTTTTTACAAAATTTTCGTTCTTTTTTCATTTATAGCGAAAAAAATAAAAACCGCAGAGGTGATCAAATACCACCAAAAGAAAGCTCTATTTGTGGGAAAAAAAGGACAAAAATTTCATTTGGTTACAGTGTTGTATGACTGAGTTATTGTCATTCAAAATGTGAGAGCACCGAAAGCTGAAAATTGGTCTGGTTATTAAGGGTGTTTAAGTGCCCAGTTGTCAAGTGGTTAAAGTAGTTCCTCCTGTAATAGTTTGGTCAGACTTTCATGCAATATGAGGGCCATAGACTTCAATGTAAAAACTCAAAAGTCACATGAAAATCACACCTGAATCATATACGTGTGTGTGACTTTGTAGAGCCCAAGCAGTCTCATGGTCGAAGCCAAAGACGCAACACACTCGTCCAAAGTGGCATCAAAGTGGCATCTCCTTATACTCTCCTCTCTCTCTCTCTCTCTCTCTCTCTCTCTCTCTCTCTCTCTCTCTCTCTCTCTCTCTCTCTCTCTCTCAGCTCCTTGCTCATCAGGTGCTTTCATATATGGAGGATAATGTGACATAAAATGGTGGCTGGCCTAGCAGGAAATCCGAGAGCCATATTATATATTGGTTGGGAACAATTTTTTAAAGCTATTTTCACCTAGCAGTGTCATTAAATGCCAAATGTTATGAAAAGGTGAAATCTCTTTTTTGGCAGTGAAATTAGTTATGGCTAAGATAACATCTGAATCTCTAATATTCCTCCAGGTCGAGTTAAGGGTACGTTTTTGATTGACATCAGCGTTGGTTCCTTCATTCACCATCTTTATTCCGCCTCCAATTTCTTCAAAAAAATGATCCTATTAAAATTCCAAGAGAGATGTATCATGGAACTGAACAGATGGCTACATGACCGTACCGGAGCATATGATTGGTCACATACATCATCAGTCGCAGCTGAGTTAGAAGGAACGAGGTGATTTGTCCCCTAATGATTCCTCACTTTCTGACTTTTCTTTCAGGTTTCTTTAACGACAACATCTATAATTTTGGAGTATATTTAATATTTTTTTTTAACCTTTTTTTTCATGTTTTTAGTCAGGTAACTTTGAAATATTGTATTTGAAAAGTTGAAATCTATGTTTTCATCCATCAGATGGAGCTCTCAGCTCTTTATAATGTTTTTATTCAGGCTCTCCTTATCTACTGTGCTGGAAAAGGGTATTCACATTGTGTAAAGTAGAAGTCCAGTCACATTTAAACTTAACCTTGCTCTCACCCCCATTCTAAGCCCTATACTAACTATCCTGTAAAGGAATGATGCCTATGCTTACCTATTCTGAGGGCCCTCCCGTCCAGACCGACTACAGATGCCCTATAGTAAGCCTATGGGCGATGAGTAATCACTGCTCAAGGTCGGTCTCCACCTGTACCACCTCCACTACAAGGTTTT
This sequence comes from Rana temporaria, assembly GCF_905171775.1. Taxonomy (NCBI): domain Eukaryota; kingdom Metazoa; phylum Chordata; class Amphibia; order Anura; family Ranidae; genus Rana; species Rana temporaria. The sequence goes on from NC_053498.1 coordinate 133,208,421, forward strand.
GGCCCCATCCATTACAGGCTTCACAGCCTGTACATTGTGAAGTGTCTATTTTAGAATATGTCTAAATTAAGGTGATATTATCGGATGTGTGGTCGACCAGACCCTTTTCCTCTACTGTGAAGCACATAATGAACAGGGCCAGCCCCTGGTATTATGCACTGGAGGTGGTACAGGTGGAGACCAAACATGAGCAATGATTACATCTGTAAGAGACTTACACTGTCGGATCTTAGGATGCAGTACCGCATGCGCCGCTGGGGGCATTTCGTGTCGAAATGCCGCCTAGCGTATGCAAATTAGGACTTACGGCGATCCACAAAGCTTTTCAGCTTCGTTTTTTCGCCGTAAGTTTTAGTTTGCATGTGTAAAATTAGGGCTGCTTTTACAAAGTGTAAACTGTTTACACCTTGTAAAAGTAGACCCTTCTTCCTCGCGACGCGTTTTTTTTTTTATTTTGAATTTTTTTTTTTCGCCGTATCTTTTTTTTTTTCCCGACGCAACTTTTTTACCCGGCGCGATCCTCAAAACTCGGCGTATCGTAAAAACACGCGATGCACGTCTGGAAAAATGACGTCACGGGCATGCGCAGTACGTCCGGCGTGGGAGCCTAATTTAAATGGGAATCGCCCATTTGTATTAGGAACGCCTTGCGCCGGACGGAGTTAAGTTGCACTGCCGAAAATTTCCAGGTAAGTGCTTTAAGGATCGGCACCTAACTTGGGAGATTTGCGGCAGTGTAACTTAACTCGGAATAGTTAAGTTAAGCCCGTTTTTTGAGGATTTGGCCCAGTGTGTTTTCCAGGAGACAGCGGGGGGGTGGGTTGGGACGGGAAGTGGCGTAGACTCTCACGGTAGTCTATGCCTGCAAGGGGGTGAAAAATACCTGTCTTAGACAGGTATCTGCACCCCCCACCCCCCTGAAAGGTGCCAAATGTGTCACCGGAGTGGGGGAGGGTTTCCGAAAAGCGGAAGTTTCATTTTTGGGTGGAACTCTGCTTTAATATTAGTTATTTTGTCCTTGATCCACTCAGATCAGTTGGGCTTCATGCCTAGAGATCTCTTAAAGGGGTTGTAAACCCTCCTGTTTTTTCACCGTAATGCTTCCTATGTATTAAGGTTAAAAAAAACTTCTGTCAGTCACCGGCCCCCCAGCCCCCTGTTTTACTTACCTGAGCCCTGGAATGTCCCACGGTGAGGACGCTCTGTCTCTATAATAAACAAAAAATTGCGCTAACCCAAACCAAAATTAATATAGTGACAATATTGAACCAGAAGGCTGCAGTAAACAGTGTGAATACACATAAAATACAAAAAAAGGAAAACAAACTGCGCCAACAAAAATCAGCTAGCACTCATGCTAGATGAATGGAAACATAAATGAACATGTAAGTCAATCATGTGAAAAAATGTCCCAAGAAATAAAAATAATAAAGAATCTTGTAGGTGTCAACATCTGAGACGAACAGCACCACAGTGAACGTTTAAACCATCCGTGAGAACCGCCACCACATGGAAAGCCTCTTACCAGATTGATAAGTAAACACAGCCTTAAAGACATATGTTTTCCGTCAATGGATTAAACACAAGGTCCGGGAGCCACAGGATCAATCATCCAACGAGGGATCGCTACCTCCTTTGCAAAGATGGTCCGTGGATCATAGATGGATAATAGATGACAAAAACAGACTATAGCATAATACCGTTTGGTAACGTTTATTAAGTAAAAAAGGTTGTACTTACAAACACAAATTCAAAAGCGTGTAAAAGATGCTGGCCGGCACTAGAGGAGCCCTTCCTCCTTCACATCGAACATGGTGACGTCACTGTACGCCGTCCCAGACGTGTTTCCTCATAAGTTGACGTTTTCAATGGGGATGGGCAATACATTGACTCACCGCAATAAATAACCAGACCTCATTCTGACGTGCAAGGAAATGGCAGCAACAAAACGCCATCTTAACTATGGGAAAGATAGCAATAATGCCCTCAGTGGCTCTAGAATAACTACCTAATTCAGATTAGCTATGCACCATACGAACAAAGGGTATATTAGTCACCAGAAAGTTAAAAAACAATTAAGTAAATTTATATGGAGCCGTTACCATTAGTTTAACATTTTTATTTATATACGACCAAAAATATATAACTAAATGACGGTAAAGGATCTTGTTACCGTACATATTACCTAGCGACCCCTAGTGGATACAATTGTTAATCACCTATTACAGAGCAATTAACAAATGGAAGACAAAAAACTGTTTGGACTGAAGAATTGATATGGTCACGCCAACAGCGTAAATTTGTGATCATACAATGCGTGCAACAACTAATATTAATAATAATATTGGTGAAGAAGAACCAATACAAAAATTACACTATTCATGACTGAATAGCATAAACAGTGCTAATATTATACTAATAGGGCCAGATCCTCAAAAGGGATACACCGGCGTATGTACTGATACGCCGTCGTATCCCTGTTTCTATCTTTGGAACTGATCCACAGAATCAGTTTCCCAAAGATAGGCAGAAGATCCGGCATGTGTAAGGGACTTACACTGGCGGATCTTAGGATGCAGTACCACATCCGCCGATGGGGGCACTTCGAGTCGAAATGCCGCTTCGCGTATGCAAATGAGCACTTACGGAGATCCACGAAGCGGTTTAGCTTCGTGAAATCTCCGTAAATACTTACGTTGCAATCGTAAAATTAGGGCTGCTTTTACAAAGTGTAAACTGTTTACACCTTGTAAAAGTAGACCCTTCTATGCAGCGACGCTGATTTTTTATTTTTTTTTCCCGCCGTATCTTTTTTTTTCCCCAACGCAACTTTTTTTACCCGGCGCGATTCACAAAACACGGCGTAACGTAATTTCGCGCTATGCCCGTCTGGAAAATGACGTCACGAGAATGCGCAGTACGTCCGGCGCGGGAGCGCGCCTAATTTAAATGGGACTCGCCCCATTTGAATTGGGAACGCCTTGCGCCGGCCGGATTTAAGTTACACAGCCGAAAATTTCTAGGTAAGTGCTTTGTGGATCGGGCACTTAGGTAGAAATTTTGCGGCAGTGTAACTTAAATCAGAATAGTTAAGTTACGGCGCCTCTTTGTGGATCTGGCCCATAATTTCTAAATATCAAAAACCTGTGACTGGTTAAAAATGTATCAATTAATTAGACCCCCCCCCAGAGTGAAAAAAATATTAGATTAATGTGTAAGGTAAGAGGAGGAGCGCCCAATCGCCTCCCCACCTTGCGACACCCAATCAGTGAATATTGAATCGATGAACCATACGCCATGTAATTAAATACATGATAATATGTTAAATTAAAAGAAAAATATATATTTAAAAAAAAAAAAAATGTATGTTATAAACATTCAAAAAAATCCAAAAACGAAATATAGAAAAAAAAAACATCCTTGCATGTCACAACTCGGTATAAAGAATACATTATGAAGCATCACGCATTGTTTATAAATGCATTTACATCAGTATCTATATTTAAACCATGAGGTATATAAGACTTTAATCAGTATATACACGCTTTTAATGAATTTGTGTTTGTAAGTACAACCCTTTTTACTTAATAAACGTTACCAAACGGTATTACGCTATAGTCCGTTTTTGTCATCTATGATCCACGGACCATCTTTGCAAAGGAGGTAGCGATCCCTTGTTGGATGATTGATCCTGTGGCTCCCGGACCCTGTGTTTAATCCATTGACGGAAACCATATCTCTTTAAGGCTGTGTTTACTTATCAATCTGGTAAGGGGCTTTCCATGTGGTGGCGGTTCTCACGGATGGTTTAAACGTTCACTGGTTTAAACGTTCGTCTCAGATGTTGACACCTACAAGATTCTTTATTATTTTTTATTTCTTGGGACATTTTTTCACACGATTGACTTACATGTTCATTTATGTTTCCATTCATCTAGCATTAGTGCTTGCTGATTTTTGTTGGCACAGTTTTTTTTCCTTTTTTTGTATTTTATGTGTATTCACACTGTTTACTGCAGCCTTCTGGTTCAATATTGTCACTATATTAATTTTGGTTTGGGGTAGCGCAATTTTTTGTTTATTATTTGATTCCTTTTATTATTGCAGCTTGCCAGATTTTTTTCTGTATAGCCTTAAATGGATATATTTGAATTCCGGGCCACTAAGGTGGTTAATTAAGACAGTGTTTTTGAAAGGTTTAAAGATGATGAGGATGACCTGGGTGGGACCTTCACTAGGTTAAAAAATCTCATGATATCTGAAAACCATACCAAATGGGCTTATCTTGAAACAAACATCGGTCATCAGATGGTCCCCAGAAGCCTTAGGTGGGATGTAGCCCCGCAGAAGGGTGATACTGACTTGGAGGAATGGTTCAAATATTTTAACCAGGCTGGGGTGTCGTTTCTCAGATTTTTGGTGGGGAGAAAGTCCACCAAACTGTTGAAACCCGATGATGAGATCAAACTCATCAAAGATAAACTGAACCCTCTCACGGGTAGTGAGGAGTATAAGGATAAATCCCAAGGTCTCCTCAAAGCCCTTGAAAAAGAGGATAAGGATCAAAGAGTTAAGAAAAAGAAAAAATGCAACAGGGATTTGGGTGACTACCATGGCAACATTGTATTTAGTTGGCAAAAGGAACTGTTGGAGGAATTAGCCGAAGCAGCTTCCAGCGATATGGAGGTTTCCGCTCCTCAAGTGGGAGGAGCTGGTGTTTTGGGCTACTCACAGTCGCATTTTGCAGCCCCTAAGCCGGGCCCACCTAACCCCAAAATAGGGAACCACCCTCCCTACCAGTCCCCGAGAAGAGGATCTGGTGGTCATAGGGGAGGTCCCTCATATGGTTCTGGCCGTCTCCCGGTGGTTAATGGGGCCGGCCATAATCAGGAATTTGGGCCTCAATATTATGGTCCCCCATCTAGACCTAGGGGTCAGCCCCCTAGAGGTAGAAGGTGGGGACAAGGCACCCAATGGGGGAGGGGATCACACATTGATCATTTAGAGGGTTGGAGACAAGGTCCGGAGTCTGACTGGGACTCCCAGTCACCCTCCTACTATCAATCTGGGGGGTTGTCTGGATGGGATTATAATGTCCCAGTACCGAACTCCTTTTTTCCCTTGGGGGATAGAGATGGCCCTGATGGTGATTGGAGGAATAGTAGCGTTCAGTACTCCCAACCCCAATATCAAGGTGGTATGAATGGTGCATACTCCCAACAGGGTCATAATAGGCCCCCTAACTCCCGAGCCCCTGTAACGCCCAATGGTTCTGCCAGTTGGGGTTTTCACAAACCCACGCAGGGCAAAAAAAGACAGGGAGAAAGAGGAGAGGAACCGGAGGGGGGAGGCGGGCTAGAGCAGCTCAAACGACCAAAAATATAGGAATAGGACAGGGTATTTTTAATTTAAGTTCTAAAGTGCTAACTATGTCTGAGCAACAAGTTCTGGATCAGGGCCTTAAATTTGCGACACCTAAAAGTTTAGACAAATTCCATACATATATGGACATCCATAAGTTTATCAGAAAACTCAACATTAAACGATATATGGCAGGTATTCCTTCTTCTGATCAGGCCAGTCCTAGTGAATACATCCACTCTGGGTTGTCCAACGCTTCGCTTTTTAACCCTCCGGGCACCTTAGCTCCATCTCTTAAGGTGTTCCGAGATGTGTTGTTAGGGGATCTTGATAAGATGAATATTCAAAAAGCTCATCTGAAGAAAGATTTACAGGAGGGATTGGATTCCCTCTGTAATAATAAAGAGTTGGTGATTAGACCAGCGGATAAGGGGGGGGGGGGTATGTTGGTCCTAGACAGGGCTGACTACCTTAAAGAAATGTATAATATTGTTGGAGATACCAATACATATTCAATATTACCATGTGACCCTAAAGTTAGGTTAACAAGGGATCTTGAGGCCTTAGTAGCTAGAGGTTTCTATGAGGGGACCCTTACCTCCAGAGAGAGGCTATACTTGGTACCTAAAGCCCCCCGTACTCCTACCATCTATTATTTACCCAAACTACATAAAGATCCGGTCTGCCCCCCCGGGACGTCCCATCGTGAGTGGTATAGATTCTATCACGTCCAGGGTGGGCAGATATGTGGATTTTTTTCTACAGCCATTGGTGTGGGAAATACCGTCCTATGTTAAGGATTCCAGACACATTATTAACTTATTGTCGGGTATCCCCCCTAAGGCAGATATATGGATGGTGACTATTGATGTCACATCCCTCTATACTATCATTCCACATAATCTTGGTCTTGAGGCAGTGGAATATTTTTTGAGTAAGAGTTCAGGCCTTCCTGAGAGACAGATTGATTTCCTTATGTCTCTTCTTAAATTTGCGGCAGCCTCCAATTACTTTTGGTTTAAGGGGTGCTTCGATAAACAAGAGACTGGGGTCACCATGGGCGCGAAATACGCCCCGAGTTTGGCTAACCTATTTGTGGCCAGGTGGGAGGAGGATGTCATCCACTCTAGGGATATACCACAAATAGCCCTGTGGGCTAGGTATATCGATGACATCCTCCTCCTATGGGATGGCCCCTATGCTGATTTGGAGGAGTTCATGACCTCCCTGAACCAAAATCAGAGGGGGATACATCTAAAATTTGAGGCTAGCCAGTCTGAGATCCATTATCTGGACCTCAAAATCCGGATCAGAAGAGAGTAATTTACCACCTCCACTTTCTTTAAGGTGATCGACCGGAACTCGTTTATTCCAACTAGCAGTTGTCATCATAGTTCCTGGCTTAGGGCAGTGCCGAAAAGCCAGTACCTCAGGCTCCGTAGGAACTATTCCGATCCCCAGGAGTTCCTTGAACAGGCTGAGGTAGCCCTCAAAATTTACACTCGCCTGCTCGCAAAATGTGAGTACATTTTGAGGGCAGGCGAGTGTGGGCTGCCACGAGCAGGGGGGGGGCGAGCAAGGAGAGGAGAGTCCCTGCTGCTGTTTTCGCCATCGCCGCCGCCGCCGTCTGGTCCCCCCCACACTATTGCAGACAACCTTTGCTGGGTAGGAGAGGAGCCGCTGCGTTGTTCAAACCGCGGGGAACATGACAGCTTTCCATTCAATAGCTACGTTCCCCGCCGTGCGCGTCATATACAGCCCCTCCCCCCTTGTCCGGGAAACTTTGATAGACAAATCACCCATCCCATCCATGGGATGGGTGATCTGTCTATCAAAGTTTCCCAGACAAGGGGGGAAGGGGCTCTATGATGCGCACGGCGTCGGCGGGGAACGCAGCTATTGAATGGAAAGCTGTCATGTTCCCCGCGGTTTGAACAACGCGGCGGCTTGGGGCATCTGACCACAGGAGTGCAAAGGAGAATAGGCTGCTTGGATAGGTCGAACATCACGATGGGGCCTATGGGAGTGGTGGATCCGGTAAGTAAAACTGCTTTACCTCACGTGTAGCGTAGCTTTGAGAAAGCCCGCTGGGCACCTATGCATATGGTGGGCGGTGGCAGAATCACGCTGGGACTAGGTGGAACTGTGTATGCTGAGGCTTGTATTATGAAATGATTGTTTTTTACTTCTTAAATGTGAGTGGATTTTTATATGGAAATAAATACTTTTTATTAGCGATATGTTTTTTTTCCTCTTGCCTCCTATATGATTGACACCAAACTGAGAGCTGCTCAGAGCCATGTATTTATTTGGAGTGTACAGCCAGTGGGAGCGGTGCCTCTTATAGCACTACAATGCACATATAGAACTCCTGTAATTAGTGAGGTCCATTCAAGCGATGCACTGTTTTGTGACTATATATATATATATATATATATATATATACAGCCCTCAAAATTTACACTCGCCTGCTCGCAAAATGCGAGTACATTTTGAGGGCAGGCTAGTGTGGGAAGCCTGGGAGCAGGGGGGGGGGGGTGAGCAAGGAGAGGAGAGTCTGAAATAGTGTGGGGGGGGCTCTGGCTGAAATAGTGTGGGGGGGGACTCTGGCTGCAATAGTGTGGGGGGGACTTTGGCTGCAACAGTGTGGGGGGGACTCTGGCTCCAATAGTGTGGGGGGGACTCTGGCTGCAAAGTGGGGGACATTTTGCTGCCCTGGGGACACATGCTGCATTGGTAGACATGGGCAGGCTGCATTTTTGGGCACGGATGAAGTTATTGTAAATATTTATTTTTATAGGTTAATTCTGCATAAAATATTTAAGTGTCATTTCGTGAGATTTATAAGGGCGTGTCTCGGGGCGGGATTATGGGGCGGGGAATGGTAGGGGTTGGGCGGGGCAACTGGTGGCGAGTACGCCTTGAGGCCTGGCTAGTAGCTCAGGACTTGAAATTTTGAGCCCTTGGCTGAGGTATTGACGGGTCGGTTTGTCGAGAAAGGATACCAAAGGGAGTTTTTGAGGGACACTTTGGAATCTGTTAGGACAACTGTGCGAGAAGACTTGTTGATTGAAAGGGGCCCCCAGGATCGTGATCGTTTCCCAGTGGGTGTGCCTTTCGTTACTTCTTATCCTATTCAACATAGAGGTATTAAACAATTAATTAACAAACATTGGCACATTGCAAAAAATGATACGGTATTGAAGAGCATCCTACCGGATAAACCAAGGGTCATTTTCAAGGGTATATCTTCTTTACGTAGTCATATAGCACCTAATGTTATACAGTAAATCCCCCAGTCAGTACTAGGGTTTTTTTACCAACTTTCTGGCTTTTATCAGTGCAGAAGTTGTAGAGTGTGCTCCCTCAACTCTTGTACTAGTCAAAGGACTACCACCTTCACATGCACTGCCACTCAGAAAACGCACATGATAAAGCCCTTCATCACCTGTGCCACTGTGGGGGTAGTCTACATGCTGCAGTGGCCCTGTGGCCTGCAGTATGTGGGCCGGACTAAACGCCCGCTTCGGGTACGCTTGAACGAGCACATTACCAACATTACTACTGGTTTTAAGAATCACTCAGTGTCGAAGCATTATCTTTTAGCACATAATCGGGATCCATCTGGGACTTTGTTTTTGGAGATTGACAAATTTAAACCTAATTGGAGAGGAAGCTCTCTGGTGAGGGAGATATCCAAGTTAGAAATGGCTTGGATATACCGATTAAAGTCTTATATACCTCATGGTTGTTTTTTTTCTATATATAGTTTTTGGATTTTTTTGAATGTTTATAACATAAAATTCAATTATTATTTTTTTTTTAATATATCTTTTTCTTTTAATTTAACATATTATCATGTATTTAATTACATGGCGTATGGTTCATCGATTCAATATCCACTGATTGGGTGTCGCAAGGTGGGGAGGCGATTGGGCGCTCCTCCTCTTACCTTACACATTAATCTAATATTCCCCTTGTTTTTTTCCACTCTGGGGGGGGCTAATTAATTGATACATTTTTAACCAGTCACAGGTTTTTGATATTTAGTAATTATTAGTATAATATTAGCACTGTTTATGCTATTCAGTCATGAATAGTCATAGTGTAATTTTTGTATTGGTTTTTCTTCACCAATATCATTATTAATAGTTGTTGCCTGCTGTCTCTATGCCTGGGGTTCTCGGCTCTTGATTGGATAGATTGTTAGCAGCGCAGCCATTGGCTTCCACTGCTGTCAATCAAATCCAATGATACGAGCGTCGGGGCGGGGCCGAGTCCTGCATTCGACAGCTATGGATGCCAAATGCTGGACTCGGGAGCGCACCCCGCCTAGGGGGTTATCTAATGAGGGGAGGAGCCACGAGAGTCGCAGGCGGACCCCAGAAAATAGTATTCGGGGCCACTCTGTGCAAAACAAACTGCACAGTGGAGGTAAGTATGACATATTTGTTATAAAAAAAAAAAAAAACTTTAGTATCACTTTAATCTCATGCCGTGTACACACGATCAGTCCATTAGATGAAAACGGACCGACGAACCGGTGTCATAGGTTAACCGATGAAGCTGACTGATGGTCCGTCGCGCCTATACACCATCGGTTAAATAACCGATCGTGTCGGAACGTGGTGACGTAAAACACAACGACGTGCTGAAAAAAAACGAAGTTTAATGCTTCCAAGCATGCGTCGACTTGATTCTGAGCATGCGTGGATTTTTAACCGATGGTTGTGTGTACTAACGATTGGTTTTGACCTATCGGTTAGCAATCCATCGGTTAAATTTTAAAGCAAGTTGCCATTTTTTTAACCGAAGGTTAAATAACCTATGGGGCCTACACACGATCGGTTTGGACCGATGGAAACGGTCCATCAGACCGTTGTCCTCTGGTTAACCTATCGTGTGTACGAGGCCCTAGACGTCTGTTCATCTACAGGCCTCCCATGATGACATTAGCACAAGAGTTCTAGTTGCTTTTAGATGCAGCCAAGGCCTTTGATTTGGTTGAGTGGGGCTAGATTCTGCAAAGAATGCAATATTACGGTTTCAACAGATCTCTGTTGTGAATTTATTAGCTAATGAATGGACCTGTGTTCCGTTCCCTCTCTCTAGGGGGACAGGGCTGCCCACTTTCCCCACCCCTTTTGCTCTGGTGGCAGAACCCTTAGTGATGTAACCTCTTTATACATGATTTATGAATAGGCCCCTTAGTTGAGACTGTTTGTATGTATGCAGATGACATGCTTCTATATGTCAGACTTAGGCCCCCCTTTTCGAACCACTGTGCAGACCATTGAACACTTTAAGAAATTTTCTGGTCTCAAAATGAATTGGGACAAATCCTAGATCCTGCCTCTTGACAGCTTCCTGCCACCCAGTGATCAAGATCCTCTACCTCTGACAAGGGTTAGTGAGCTAAAATATCTGGGTGTGCTAGTTACTAAGCCCCCTGCAAATTATACCTCCCTCAATATTTTACTCCTTTATAATATGGCTAAAGCTAAGATTCAGACTTTCACTAGGGGTCATGGGAAGGATAAATCTGGTCAAAATGATCCTGCTACCTAAGATACTGTGCCTTTTATGGCACTCCCCTGTCTATCTACTGTACCTCTAAAACATCTTGAGGCTATACTTAGGTCCTTTGTCTGGGACTCCAATAGACTTCATTTGTCCTGGCGCACTTTAAAAAATCCTACAGGTTTGGATGGGGTTGCCTTGCCAGACTTTAGTCTGTAATACTCTGCTGCCCCTCCTCTGCCCCACTCAGAAGCAGATGTCACCCAGTTCCCCAATATCACATGATTGCACTAACCTACTGTACCATTACAAAAGGATAGGGATGGGCCCAAAACCCCCCCTGTTCGGTTCGCACCAGAACTCCCGAACAGGAAATATTTTAATCCGAACGACAAACCCCATTAAAGTCTATGTGAGCCGAACAGTAAAAATCTAAAGTGCCAATTTTGAAGGTTTATATGCAAGTAATTGGCCATAAAGAGGTATGGGGGTCTGGGTACTGCCCTGGGGGGACATTAATCAATAATTTTTTTTTTTTTTAGTGTTTTGACTGTTTTTTAGGAGCAGTGATTTTTAAATTATGCTTAAAGTGCAACAATAAAAATGAAAAATTCCTTTACATGTAGTGCCTGGGGGGTCCCATTAATGTGCCTCTAAAGTGGTACATATGTAGCATGCAAAAAACATGTTACAGCTAAAATGTGATTTCTAAATAAAAAAATAAAAATGACTCGCAGTTACAATTGCTGACAACCAGCTATTGAAAAAATAAAGAAAAAAAATGGCATGAAGTCCCTTCAGTCCATACCAGGCCCATACCACACCATAATTAAACGATGTAGGTCCCCCCAAAATCCAAACCAGACCCTTATCCGAGCATGCAGCTTGGCAGGTCAGGAAAGGGAAGGGGACAAGCGAGCCCCCCCTCCTGAACCATACCAGGCCACATGCCCTCAAAATGGCAATCTCTGCCTCCCCCAAAGCACCTTGTCCCTATGTTGATGAGGACAAGGGCCTCTTCCCAACAACCCTGTGCTGTGGTTATCGGGGTATGCTATGCAGGCAGTGGGGCTTATTCCCTACCCATTCGCCAAAAAAGCATAATAAAGTAATAACCTAAAAGAAACCGTTTTTGACAAGTCCATTATTAAAAAATTTAAAAATATTGTCCCTCGATATAAATCCTTCATCAATCACAACGCCCGACACGAAAAATAGAAAAAAAATAAAAAGCTCTTGCCTCCTGGGAGGCCTCCCCCGCTCTGTGCTTTGACAGTTTTTACATAGGCAAGGGGCGTGACATCAGAAGGGGGAGTGCCACCCGGTGATGTATTCAGGTGGCCCCGCCCCTTGCCTATAAAAGAACTGCCAAAGTGCGCAATCGGTGGGAGGCCTCCCAGGAGGCGAGAGCTTATTTTTTTCTATTTTTCGGGTGAATGGGTAGGGATACAATGTACCCTATTCACATAGGGTGGGGGACGAGCCCCACCACCCCATAGCACCCACCTCTCCATGTTGAGGGCATGTGGCCTGGTATGGTTCAGGAGAGGGGGCACTCGTTGGTCCCCTCCCCTATTCTGACCTGCTGGGCTGCATGCTTAAATAAAGGGTCTGGTATGGATTTTGTTTGTAAAATGTTATCATTGGGTGTCCCTTAAAATCTATACCAGACCCGAAGGGCCTGGCATGGACTGGGGGGGGGGGTTGGACTCCATGCCATTTTTTTATTTATTTTGTTACCAGCACTTTTTTTTATTATTCAGCTGTCAGCGGGGAAACCCATTGATAGCTGATGACTCAACGGTTGTTACAGACCCAACAGCCGGCTTCCTGATCCCACTCCTTAACAACCAGCTTACACTGCGCCATGACTGGGCAAAGCACAGTGCATTGAAGGGTGTTTGTTGGGGTGAACACCCAGCGAACACCCTGCAGGGGACCTTGAGGGACCCCTGCCAGGAGGGGCTTTACCTCGGGCTAGAGTTCAGGAGGCTGATCTGGAAGGATTCCACCACAGGAGGCAATTGGAGGAACCCTAGGCAGAGAGACAGTGACAACAAGGAGAGACAGTGAGTAGATCATAGACATGTGCATTTCGTTTCGTTACGAATTCGAATTCGGAGGAATTTTTCATTATTACAAAATTAACAAATTTAAACAAATTCGAAAAAACGCGAACAAAATTCGAATCGAACTTGAAAACAGATTCAAATCGAATTTGAAAAAATAGAAATCAATTTTCGAAAAACTACAATAAAATAGAATATAAAACAATAAAGCAATAGAATCAAAAAGAATAGAATAGAAGTTAATAGAATGTAATAAAATAGAACATGACAGGCTTCCGAAATTCGAATAGTATAAATTTGAATTCTAGAATAGATTGTAAAATAATAAAAATTTATGGAAACTAAAATATAAAAGAATAGAAAAACAATAGAACAGAATAGAATCAATTATAATATATATTATATTTTATTCTATTCTCTTGTTTTTCTTTTCTATTCCATTCTAATCTTTTCTATTCGAATTTGAATTCATTTTATACGAAATTCAAATTTCTTATTGAATGAAATCGAATTTGAATAGAAAAGATTATAAAAGATAATTTTTATATTAGAATTTGAAAAAAAGTCGATCAAATTTGAAAAATGTAATTAGATTGGAAAAAATCTACTGCATTTGAAAAAATTCTACCGCATTTGAAAAAAATCTACCGAATTAGAAAAAACTACCTCATTTGAAAAAAATCTACTAAATTAGAAAAAACTACCACATTCGATTTTTTTTTTACATATAACCATTTTCCAAAATTCGAATTTCATTTAGAATAAAATCGAATTGGAATAGAAAAGATTAGAATAGAATATATTATATTTTTTTTCTATTCTGTTCTATTGTTTTTCTATGCTTTTCTTTTCTATTATTTCCTATTCTATTCTAATCTTTTCTATTGGAATTCGATTTCATTCTATACGAATTTCGAATTTCAGGAAATGGTTATATATAGTTTTGTTTAAATGTAGTAGCATTATTTCGAATTTGATAATTTTTTTCGAATTCGGTAGATTTGTTTTCGATTGCGTTCGAATTATTTTGAATGTGGTAGAGTTTTTTCGAATACGAAATGAATCCCGAAAACGAATGTAATGAATGCAACAAACTTAACTAAACAAATTTAATTAAATAACGAATCGAAACGAAACGAAACAAATTTTTTCATCCTGAACATGTCTAGTAGATCAACACAGTGCAGGGACAGACAAGGGGAGTGACTGCCAGCTGTAGCAGTGCTCTTAAAGACAGTAGTGTGCCAAGTCTTCATCCAACCTTGCTCTGGGGAGTCTCCATGTGTGTGTCAGTTGGGAGGACTGGTAAGAGAAAGCAGCCAAGTGAACTGGGACGAGCCTCTAAGAAGAGACAGAAGGTTGTGTGAGATGCTGTTCACTCCACATTGAGAGAGACAAATTATGTGGTTTGTGGCACCATCAGTAAATGGCCTCCATCCCAAACTTGGACAGAAAGAAAGAACATTTTGGTCAGGGGGACTTTGAATGAGGCCTATCACTATATAGAGTAAGCACATATTGCTTGTATGAGTTTTTTACATAATATCCAACAAAAAAAGTATTTTTTTTGGGGGACCTTGAATGAGAGATGTATACCAAAAAGCAGTCATTGCAAAGAACATATTACTGTAACTTGTGAGATCTTATACAGCATATTCAATGACAAAAAATGCATACACAAAATTGGATATACGCAAGGCATGCTAAAAACCACATATACATATTGACGCCATGATACTTTGCCATACCATGGGATGAAGACAAGTCCTACACAACATAGGCCACTAGAAGGGCTGCATGGTTTTTAAAAGTTTTGAGTGGAACAATGTAAAAGACATATAAAATCATCTGTATGGACATCATGCATCTATGTGGATCCGACACGTTTACTCCACATTGCAACTTTACCAAGGGACTGTTCCTAGCCTGTAATGGGCTGTTGCTGAACTAACTAGAGACTGTAAGTTCCCCAAGGAGTGAACCAGCAGGAGCTGTACAAGGTCCAATGTTATCAGTGGTGTACCCCAAGGTTCAGTGCTGGGACCCTTACTTTTCAATATATTTATAAATGATATTGGGTCTGGGATCAAAAGTAACATTTCTGTCTTTGCAGATGACACCAAGCTATGCAGTGGAATAACGTCCTTGCAGGATGTCTCCAATTTACAAGCTGACCTCAATGCTCTGTCCAATTGGGCGACTGAGTGGCAGATGAGGTTTAATGTTGATAAATGTAAAGTTATGCACTTGGGGGCTAAGAATATGCATGCATCATACATACTAGGGGGAGTACAACTGGGGGGATCTGTAGTGGAGAAGGATCTGGGGGTTTTAGTTGATCATAAGCTCAATAATGGCATGCAATGCCAAGCTGCGGTTTCCAAAGCGAGCAAAGTCCTTTCTTGTATTAAGAGAGGTATGGACTCCAGAGACAGAGATATAATTTTGCCCCTGTACAAATCATTAGTAAGACCTCATCTGGAATATGCAGTTCAGTTTTGGGCACCAGTTCTCAAAAAGGATATCGGAGAACTGGAGAAAGTGCAGAGAAGAGCAACCAAACTGATAAGAGGCATGGAGGAGCTCAGCTATGAGGAAAGATTAGAAGAACTAAATCTATTCACTCTTGAGAAGAGGAGAATTAGGGGGGATATGATCAACATGTACAAATATATAAGAGGTCCATACAGTGTACTTGGTGTTGAGTTATTCACTTTACGGTCAACACTGAGGACAAGGGGGCACTCTTTACGTCTAGAGGAAAAGAGATTTCACCTCCAAATACGGAAAGGTTTTTTCACAGTAAGAGCTGTGAAAATGTGGAACAGACTCCCTCCAGAGGTGGTTCTGGCCAGCTCAGTAGATTGCTTTAAGAAAGGCCTGGATTCTTTCCTAAATGTACATAAAATAACTGAGTACTAAGATTTGTAGGTAAAGTTGATCCAGGGTAAATCCGATTGCCTCTCGGGGGATCAGGAAGGAATTTTTTCCCCTGCTGTAGCAAATTGGATCATGCTCTGCTGGGGTTTTTTGCCTTCCTCTGGATCAACTGTGGGTATGGAGTTGGGTGTATGGGATTGTATTGTGTTTTTTATTTTGTTTGTTTATTTTTTTGAGGTTGAACTGGATGGACTTGTGTCTTTTTTCGACCTGACTAACTATGTAACTATGTAACCAAGTTTGTGCAGGTGGAAGGAAGAAGAGGAATCTGTAAATAGGGAGGAAGTTGTCCCTGGTTTTAATTGTTGGATATTTTCACGTTGGGTATCACATAATCCCTTACCTTACCCCATCCAAGTTATCACCCCCTAATAAAATAACAAAAAAACAAGCCAAAGGTCTGATCACTGTGTCTGAATACAAGGAAATGTTGTGTGACTGGCTGTGCAGTAGTGGGGAACCCTGACATCAGCAACAAATTACAGTCTAACTGAATGTTGGCAGAATTGCTCATCACACCACATGACTGTATATTGAAATCTTTCCTGTAATGTCCATATTATGTATTTGTTTTTTCTTTCAGAGATCAACTTCAGGAGAAAGAAATGCGCCTAAGGTCGTCCATCAAGCAGATTTTGAAATGTGATTTTGAAGAGGAAAACATAACTTCCCCGGTGCTACTACCACTTGCTGATTGTATTATCAGTGCGTGGATACTGGAAGTTATCAGTAAAAATGAAGATGAATACATGAGGAATCTGGAGAAGATAATAAATCTGCTAAAACCCGGAGGCCAACTGTTACTTATTGGTTTATTAGATACAACTTACTGGACTGCTGGAACAGAACGGTTCCATAGTTTTAAATGTAATGAGGAGTTTGTGAAAAACGCCTTTGGTAAGGTGGGTTTAGTCATTGATTACTGTGCAGTGCAGAGGAGACGCAATGTCAGCGATCTCATTGATTATAAAGCTGTTATATTCATTGTAGGATGCAAAGGGGAGTAGATGATTGGAGCCAAATAGAATTATGTAATGACCTACTAATGGCAGTCAGAAATCACAGCAGTTGCGCTAAAGTCAGTAATGTTATTTTGCAATAATCTGTGTTAAATTGTGTTATCAAATATCGCTATCTTAATAAAGATCGTTCAGAATATAAATGTGTGTTGACTTGGAACAATATTGTAAACCTTTTATGTATACAACATATCTTTATTGATAACCAACGCATTTCAGGACATTTACTGTGTCCCTTTTATCAGAATATGGATAAAGATATATAAAAATGCAATATCAGCTCCAGTGTATGGATAATATTTTAGAAAACATAAAAAAACATAACATAAAACTTAAAAAATTAACATTATCAGGTTAAATACCCAAACATTATTAAAAGTGTATGATGAGAACAAATATAAAAGAGATTACATTGATAAGTGTTGTACAGTAGACATGTGCACAGAAAAAAAAATTTGTTTTTTTTTGTTCTGTTTCGTATCGTTCCGTAGGTTCGTTTCCGTTTGTTTTTCGTAAGACGCCCGTTTTCCTGTTCGTTCCCATTCGTTTTTCGTACGACGAGACTTTTTCGTATTCCGATCGTTTCGTATTTGCGTTACCGTTTTATTTTCGTACTTGCGGGATGGTTCGTTATTCTGTTTAATTCATGTTGGTTACTTGTTAGACAATAATTTTCGTGAATTTTCGTCAATGATTTGCATTCTGTGTTTTGGATTCCTTTTTCAGTTCGTGTTTTCGGTCGTGTGTTCGTGTGACATCTATGACAATTTGTTGTGGATGTCATGTGGGCATGCGACTGAAAATATGAACAGAAAAAGGATTTTCGTCATTTTGTACTTTCGTAAATATATTGCGGGATTTGCGGCACTTTCAACACGCGGCTCATCCATATTAACTATTGTTAAGCCCCATACACTTGGTCAGACTTTTTTAACAACAAACATAAAAACTATCGTTTTCCGTTCGTTCTCAGAAAATTTGTTCGTTTTTAAACTCCATCAGAAAACCATTTTTGGGTTCAAAAGTCTGGCCAACTGATCTCCCTTCAGATGAAAATCCACAGAAAAGTTTATTTGGCTTTACTGTACTACTCAGCACAAAAGAGAAGCTGCTTCACTAACTACACTCACTGCCCATTCAAAAAAACGAAAATTACATCTGTGGCAAGGGATTTGCATTCTGTGTTTTGGGTCCTTTTTCTTTTGGTGTTTTCGGTCGTGTGTTCGTGTGACATCTGTGGCAAAAGATTTGCATTCTGTTGAATCCAAAATACGAACAGAAAAAAGGAATTCAAAATACAGGGTGCGGGTCTTTTGTTGTGGATGTCATATGAGCATACGACTGAGGGTGCGAACAGAGAAGGGATTCAAACAAGATACAGAGTGCAAATCTTTTGTTGTGGATGTTGTGTGAACATACGGCTGAGGATACGAACAGGGAGGGGATTCAAACAACATACAGAATGCAAATCTTTTGTTGTAGGTGTCATGTGGACATGTGGCTGAGGATACGAGCAGAGAGGGGATTCAAACAGGATACAGAATGCAAATCTTTTGTTATAGATGTCTTTTTCGTTCTTTTGCCGTTTTCGTTTTGTCGTATTTTCGTCGGATCGTTCGTTCGTATTTGCGGTTGTTCGTTATGCGGCTCATTCGTAATCCCGTCGTTTTCGTATTTTGGTGCTTTCATTTTTTCGTATGTACACATTATTCTGCGGGTACGAAAATGAACATTTTCGTACGAAAATAACATTCGTACGAACGGGAATGCACATATCTATTGTACAGGAGGGCAGGGATGGGTCCTGGATGGCAGCTATATTTCCCCACTTTTACCCCTTTACTGCCCAGGCCAATTTTCAGCTTTCAGCGCTGTCACACTTTGAATGACAATTTTGCGGTCATTCCACACTGTACCCAAATTATATTATCATTTTTTTTCACACAAAGAGTCTTTTGGTGGGATTTTTTTTTCTGAACAAAATTAAAAAAGACCAAACATTTCTTTTAAATGTTTTTTTTTTTCATAGTTTGTTATAGAATTTGGCAAACAGGTAAACGTTCTCCTTCACTGATGGGCATTGTTAGGCGGCACTGATAGATGGCACTGGTGGGCACTGATAGGTGGCACTGATGGGCACTGATAGGTGGCACTGGTGGGCGGCACTGATGGTCACTGGCAGCACTGGTGGGCACTGTTGGGACTGAATTGATAATCAGTACACTGATAATCAGTGCCCTTATTATCATTGTTGATGTCCCTTTAACACAAGTCGGTTATCGGCTTACTTCTCTCTTAGTGCTGTCAGTGTAAGGAAAGAAACACGGCTTGTGTTTACATCTGTGATCAGCTGACATTGGACACAGCTGATCCCATGGTAAAGAACCGCTGTAATTGGCCCTTTACCCCAATCTGTGATCAGTGAGACTGAAGCCGAGGGAGAGAAGAGGACTGACTCTAGGTCCTCTCTGGATTGATAAGTCCTCATTTGGGACCCGGAGTTTGGAGTTTCAGAGAAATATTTGGGTAAGAAAGAACCTCCATCCCTCATTACAGGGACTTTCACTCAGAAAGGGGTCACCTGTTTGCATCAGAGTCTAGAAAAGGAGAAGGAAACTCTCAGTGCCAATCTGTGAGGTGGAGTAGAGAAGAAGAACACAACAAAATGAGCAATGTGGTCTAGCGCGTGGCTGAGACAAGGTTTCTGAACTCTGATGACCTTCTCTTTGGGACTCCTTAGGAGAAGTGTGACTTGCAGTGAGCCGAGCGTTTATGTTTTGTACCAATAATTGATCAATTATTTTTGCTTCCAGAGGACAAGCTGTTTTTTCCATCGGCCTATTTTTGACCGTAAAAGGAACTGTTTGCTTTGACTAAGGTGCTCGACTGATGATCTCCGGCTCCAATATCACAGTGTATAAATAATAAACTCTTCTGTAAATAGTAGACATGTGCACACTGAAATATTTTGTTTCGTAATTTCGTTTTCGTTCGAAAAATACATTTATTTAGTTACTCCCGAAATTTGTTTTTATT
The DNA here is from genome assembly GCF_905171775.1 of Rana temporaria. Taxonomy (NCBI): domain Eukaryota; kingdom Metazoa; phylum Chordata; class Amphibia; order Anura; family Ranidae; genus Rana; species Rana temporaria. The sequence goes on from NC_053498.1 coordinate 133,228,366, forward strand.
TATTTCGTTTTTCGTTAAAAAAAGGCATTGGTCCGAAAATCCAAATTAAGGTCGAATCTGTCATTGAAGGCTTATGGGGCCAGATTCACAAAGAACTTACGCCAACGTATCTAGAGATGCGCGGTGTAATTGAAAATTGCGCCGCGCGTATTTATGCGCCTTATCCTCAAAACGAGATATGCCTGAAAACCATTTTTTTCCGTCCGACATAAAACGATTACACCGGCGCATCTTTGAGCGCAAAATACGCTAGACACACCATTGTTTTGCTAGGCAAAGATGCAAATGAGGGAGATACGGCGATCCACAAAATTATGTTTGTGCGGCGTAGGCTACGCCCTGTGCGCATCTGCTAGTTTGCCGGCGGAAAGTTACACCTTATAAAAGGTGCCCTAACTTTGCACCAGCTGTGTAAAGGTCAGCTAAAGCAACACCATTAAGGAAGAGCTGAGCACACACACTTGCAGGACAACAATCTGTATGCCAACGTGCCTGGGGCATCCATGCTCATAGCTATACTAGTGACTTTAGAGGCACGCACAAGGAGGAGGGAACGGAGGAGGAGGAGGAGGAGGGCACAGGAGAGGATATACCGCAGACGCCTAGATGTTTTTGGCATGGCTGCTTCTGAGGTGTATCGCAACTTCAGATTCAACCGTGAAGCCATCATGGAAATAACCACAACCCTGCAGGATGACATCACCAGCCCAACACACCGCTCACATGCAGTGCAGCCACTGATCAAGGTCCTGGCAACACTCCATTTCCTTGCCACTGGCTCTTTTCAGCGTACAAGTGGAGTGGTGGCTGGGATGTCACAATCCTCCATGAGCAGATGTGTGCACCAGGTTGTCCCTGCAATCCTGAGATGCATGGCCAACCAAATCATCAAACCCACCCAGGAGGACTTTTGGATGAAGACAATGACAGATTTCTACAAAATTGCCAGATTCCCACGCACCGTGGGGGCCATTGATTGCACATATGTGGCACTACAGCCCCCCCATGAGACAGAGCACATGTACTGCAATCGGAAGCATTGGCATTCAATCAATGTACAGGTGATAGCCGATGCCCAATACCTCATATGGCACGTCCGTGCCAAACACCCAGGATCCAGCCATGACAGCTACATATACCGTCAAAGCAACATCCCAAGTCAATTTGAACAGAACGTGTATGGGGACAGCTGGCTGGTTGGTGAGTGACATGGGTGTCAGGTTTGACTGTCCCCCCCCATAATGCTGACATAACGAGGGGCACATGCATGACTAACATCCTCCTGTCTTTTCCCTTCCAGGTGACTCTGCATATGCACTTGGACCCCATCTCATGACTCCATTCCGGAACCCCCAAACCCCAGGAGAGGAAAGATACAATGCTGCACACATACGTACCCGTGGAGTGGTGGAACGCACCTTTGGCCTCCTGAAGTCCCATTTCCGATGCCTGGATAAGTCTGGGGGTACCCTGTTGTATTCCCCAAACTTTGTGTGCCAGATCATCGGTGCATGTTGCATGCTGCACAACTTAGCCGTGAGAAGGGGCCTGGAGATTGACATACGTGATGACCTGACCCCCCAACCAGACATTCCCCCCTAACCAACTCTACCCGGTCTGCTGAGGGAACAGCAGTCAGGAGACGCCTCGCAGAAGGCATCTTTGCACAGTAAACACACACATTAAGCATGGCACAATGAGAATGCATGCATGCACACCACTGTGGTCCCTAGCACACACACCCCACATCCTCATCTAATTGGATTAGACCCAAGTAAACCACACGGTATTAGGGAGCAGCAACGCCACGCCAAGGCTCCAATTATGTCACTGTGCATTAATACACCATTCACATGGACCTGGGATCACTTCTCCCTGGTCCTGGGGATCCCTACTCCACCAAAACTGAGGGTGACACAATTTTTCAACAGGAATGTCACCCCCACATTCATACATCATTCACCATAAAGAGAACAAATCATAATCACAGTAAAAAACAAAACAAAAAAAAAAAGGAACTCAAAAGCACATCCCTAACAACGGCGTGAGCTACGCCTGGGCCGGCCACGGCCTCTCAGGGGAGACTCATGGGGGGGAAGCAGGGGAAGGAGGAGCCTCCCCTGGGCTCTGCCCACCTGCTGGCCTGCCCTCCAAGGCCACAGCTATCCTGTTCAGGCCCACAGTGAGGGCTGCCGTATTGGCCTGGACAGCCTGGGTATTGGCGCTGACAGCCTGGGTCAGGGCACTCACCTCCAGGGCCACGCCTGCTGTGGCGGACTGCAGGCAGGTCACAAAAGCACGTTATTACCGCAAATGAGTTTGTGCCCACATCATTCAGGGAGTCTTTTATGGAGCCCAGGCTGTCCTCCATCTGGGCCAAAGTCCGGGTGACCTGACCCAGATGTTGGGTCTGACGGGCCTGGTCCCTCTGCAGATTTGCAGGCAGGAACTCGGCCACCCCCCTGGTATTCTGGGTGGCCTTCCTGCCTACAGACGAGTCTTGTGGCCTGGGAGGAGGGGAGCCCCCTGGGGGGGAAACCATGTTGGGGGAGGAGTGGGAGGGGCTACCCCTGATGGAGGCCTGACTGCCTCCAGATAAGGCTTGTGGCCTGGGAGGCGGGGAGCCCCCTGGGGGGAGCCCTGTTGGGGGAGGAGTGGGAGGGGCTACCCCTGATGGAGGCCTGACTGCTGGCAGCCACAGGGGCAGCCACAGGGGGAGCCACAAGGGGATCCTCCTGCAAACACACAAGAATTGCCCTGGCAAGGTCCATCCGATCATCCACAACCTCCCCCCCTCATCCTCCTCCCCTTCAACCTCCTCATGAGGTGAGGTGTGTCCACTCCCCTGCCCTGGGGGCTCCTGGCTTTCGTGGGGCTCTTCAGCAGCCTGAAGTCCAGGGGATGGTGCAGACTGGCCTGATGGCCCAGCAACCTCCTGGCCATCTGTGGATGACACAAAACATACACAGGTTGGAGGATCCACACACTTGGCACATATTCCCTTCCCCCCCCACACATGCTACTCGCCAGATAGAAAAAAAAATTACCTGTCCTCACGGCCTCCTCGGAGTCAAAGCCAGGCAGGCCGACCACTTGCTGGCTATGGAAGCACTGGGCCACTGCACGCTCCTCCTCAGTCCACCTTAGGGTGCAGGATGGGCCTCCTCCAGTGCCCCTGGCATGGGCATTTATCTTGGCCAGCTTGTCACGGACCAGGCTCCTCAGGTCATTGATCTTCTTAGAGATCCCACTGGGGGTCCTCGTCTCCCCCCCTCCCCATTGATCTCATCCGTAATCTGCTGGTTGATCGCCCTCTTCCTGGCTGGGGTGATGTCCCGGCTCTCAGGGCCATGCAAATATCGCCCAAATCGGGTGATGGCCCTTGCAAGTATTTGCTTCTCACGCACCGAGAAGTTCAGCTTTCTTCTCTTTGGTGCCATCTCACCCAACACTCAGCACCAAACACACACAAAAATCTAACAGAACAAACAAACAAACACAAAAAGACAGAACAAACACACACATAAAGACACAGAACAAACACACACAAAAAGACACAGAACAAACACACACAAAAAGACACAGAACAAACAAACACAAAAATCAGACAGCAAAATCAAACAACACAAGCAGACAGCTAATACAAATTCAAAAAAACACACAGAAAAAAACAAACACAAAAAACACTCAGAAAAAAAACACAGCTACTACAACCTCCTACTACAATAAATCTTTAATCTAACACTACTACACTAACCAACAAACACCAACAGACAACAGAACAAAAGCACCTAGCTTTAGGAAGGGGAACACATGGATGTCATTTTGCAATGGAAGGGCGTTTGTCTGGGGCTATTTATACACAGAGCGTATCTCACTAAGTATGCTTGGCCTATTTCCTATCTCACTGATTGCGCAGGGCCGAGTTCTGAGCATGCCCAGTGAGGTGCATATTCATGCGCGCATGCGCAGTACGGCCGGCCCTTCATTTGCATGGGGTCACGGCTCATTTCAATGGAGCATGCCCACTTCCTTCCCACTTGCAATTACCCCGCCTTACGCCTCGGTATTTACGTTACGCTGGTGCACATTTGGGCGCAAATACTCTGTGGATACGGCACTTACGTCACAAAATTGAGCCGCCGTAACGTAACTGACATGAGTTACGCCGAACTAAATATGCGCCGCTCTACGTGAATCTGGGCCATGGTGTCTGTCGAATGTTCGAAGAAGAAATTTTTTTTTTGACTCTTCTAGCTAGATTCAGGTAGCTGGCACCACTTTAAGGCGGCGTAGCGTATCGTACTGTATTCTCAAAGTACTTGCCTCCTAACTTACGGCGGCGTAGCGTAAATGTGACGGGCGCAAGCACGCCTAATTCAAAATAGGCTGAGGTGGTGTGTTTTATGATAATTTCGTTTGACCTGACGTGATTGATGTTTTTTTGGAATGGCGCATGCGCCGTCCGCCTACATTTCCCAGTGTGCATTGCGGCTAAGTACGCCGCACGGTCCTATTGATTTCGATGTGGACGTAAATGACGTAAATCCCTATTCACGGACGACTTACGCAAACAACGTAAAATTTTCGAATTTCGAAGCGAGAACGGCGGCCATACTTTAACATCGGCTACGCCACCTAGGGGGCATCTTTATCTTTAGGCTGCCTATCTCTTACGGAAACGGCGTATCTGTACTGCGTCGGCCGGGCGTACGTTCGTTAATAGGCGTATCTTGTGATTTACATATTCTACGCCAACCGCAATGGAAGCGCCACCTAGCGGCCAGCCTAAATATTGCACCCTAAGATAGGACGGCGCAAGCCGTCGTATCTTAGATAGGTTTAAGTGTATCTCTGTTTGAGAATACACTTAAACTTAGGTCGGCGCAGATTCCGAGTTAGGTCGGCGTATCTACTGACCTAACTCTACCTGAATCTAGCTATCTATGTCTCTCTATGTCAAATCTTCATTTCTCTATAATGTCGAATCTTCAGTTAAGGTTAGGCACAATTAAGGTCGAATCTGTCATTGAAGGCTTATGGTGTCTGTCGAATGTTAGAAGAAGAAGAAGAAGAAGAAGAAGAAAAAAAAAAGAAGATTAGACAGAATCTTTAAAAAAAATAAAAAAAATTTGACTCTTCATGTCTCTCTATGTCGAATCTTCATGTCTCTCTATGTCGAATCTTTTCTCTCTATGTCGAATCTTTTCTCTCTATGTCAACTCTTCTTCATGTCTCTATAATGTCGAATCTTTTCTCTCTATGTGGAATCTTTCCTCTTTATGTAGAATAATATTGAGAGGGGGATCAGAGTGTAGTTACACTCTGATCCACATTGTTATGTTCAAAACAGGGTCTCTGTCTCAGCTTGGCTGTGCTGTGGGCTCATTCTGTTGTGCTGGGGTTTTCTTCCCACCCCAGTGCAGTAGATGGCAGCAGTGGAGTCAAGGTTTGGGTGCTCTTCCCCAGCAGCCAATCAGGAGGTTGAGCCTCGCTGTGCATGCTCGGGAAGGGTATTTATGGGGCAGACGCCATTGGTTCTGGGTTCGTCTTCATCGTCCAGTGTGGCACCCACCTTTAGGGTGGCCACATCACGGTGCCCTGGCTTTATGACCTACCTGGCCCGGGGCGTGCGTGCCATGCGGTGTTCCTGGTTCCGGGACCATGTTGGTCCAGAACATTTGATTTGAACATTTGGAACAGTGAGCTACTGGGTTCCCACCTTTGAGGATCCCAAGCGGTATTGCTGTTCGGTGGGGAGAAGAATTTGAGGAGCGCCAATGAGAGGCTGGCGGTCCAATAGGATTTTGTCAAACCACCGGGGATCAAGGTAGCCGGACACTGAAGGATTGATCACCTGTCAGTCGGTACCTAGGCAACATTAAGAAGGAGATCCAGGCGTAATTCACTTAAGGAGGATTTCCTCCATAACTACAATCAGAGTGGGCCTGTGGCAGAGGTGTCTCCCTGACGTTCACCAAGGAGGGTCTGTGGCAGAGACTTTATCCTACAAAGGTTCGAGTGATACTCCGGCTCCCAGGTCAGTGAGAGAGGCCTAACCGGGTACACTAAACCCACTCAGGCAGGAGTGGTGAAGAAAGTGTTACATATTGGAGCAGGACTGTTCCAAATACTACGCCTGAATCTGCTGTTCTTCTTCTTACAAACTCTATCCCTTTCATCACCAGATCATTTTTTTTACCTGGGTAATAAAGAGCACAGCAAAGGCACTTGTTGCGGACATCCTTTTACTATTGCTATATGCACCATATACCCCTAGGAATTCTGAAGAGCCACGAGGTAAATGTGCCACCCAAAACAACCAGCAGCTCCTCTGGGGGTAATGCTACATCTAATTACATGAGAATTGACTTGGATATCTGGTGTTATTAAATACTTATATTTTTTCAATTTTATAAATTTTTGTTCACACAAATGAGCTTTCTTTTGGTGGTCACCACTGGGTTTTTTATTTTTTGTTATAAAATTTTTCAAATGGTAATTTTTCTTCTTCACTGTTGTGCTCTGATAAGGCTGCACTGATGCACACTGATGAAGCTATACTTATGGCACTGATGAGAATGCACTGATAGGCGGCACTGATGGGCACTGATAGGTGACACTGATGGGAACTGATAGGTAGCACTGATGGGCAATGATAGGCAGCACTAAAGGGCACTGGTAGGTGACACTGATAGGTGACACTGATGAGGGGGCACTGAGGGGCACTGATTGGCAGCACTGGTGGGTACTGTTGAGACTGCACTGATGATCAGGACACTGATCATCAGTGTCCTGATTATTGGTGTAGATGTCTCTTTTACACATGCCCTTTATTGGCTCTCCTCTCCTCACGCTGTCAGTGTAAGGAAGGGAATGCCGATAACTGGCTTGTGTTTACATTGTGATCAGCTGTGATTGAACACACCTGATCACATGGTAAAAGACCGCTGTGATTGGCACTTTAGCTCTATTTGTGTGACACAATGATCACAGAGCGCGCCGCCCATGTACTGCAGCGAGCGCACTACATACGTGATCATGGCAGGAAAAACTAGCCAGCCACACTGTAGCCGTCATTTGGCAATAGCGCAATTGACAAGTGGGTTAATACAATATAATATTCGTTAATTATTACTGTAGCATGATGATATAGAAGGACACATGTCTCCAGTAAGTTTTTCATAGCTTTATTGAGGTACTGTATTTTTGTTCTGAAATGTTAAACATAAAAAAATTGTATAAAATAGAAAATAGGTTATATAATAATACAAGTCACCTTCATGTTGACAAGAATAGAATAGACAATAATAAATAGTGAGTTGAATTGCAAACCTTTATTTTATTTAAAAAAAGAACTTGGCAATCACAGCTCTATCAGCTGAAATCCCTGTGACCAGCATGTGGATTTAATAACATTAAAATTCATTTACTTAGCTGATCATGGATAAAAATATACTGAATGTTATGTACTTTGTAATGTTAAAAAAAAAACGAAGATGGATTCTGTGACAAAAATTCTACCGCATCCATGGATTTGATGTTAAACGTTGATATCCATGTCTTTTTAGTTTCTATAAGGCCTCGTACACACGACCGAACATGTCCGCTGAAACTGGTTCGCGGACCAGTTTCAGTGGACATGTTCAGTCGTGTGTACGTCCGACCGAACAATTTTACGGCGGATCGGACAGGTTTCCAGCGGACAAATGTTTCTTAGCATGCTAAGAAACATGTCCGCTGGAAGTCTGTCCGTCGGACATGTTCGGTCGTCTGTACGACTTACCGGACATGTCCGCTCGGCCAAAAGCCCTCGCATGCGTCAAAGTGATTCGACGCATGCGTGGAAGCATTGACCTTCCAGGGTCACGCACGTCGCCGCGTATCCTGTCCGCGGGGATTTTGGTTTGATGGTGTGTACAACCATCAGACCAAAATCCGGCAGCGGACATGTCCGATGAAAACGGTCCGGCGGACCGTTTTCATCAGACAGTCCGTCCGTGTGTACGAGGCCTAATGTGTACATGTGTACATCTAATTCATATTTAACATCATTTATTTATCATGCTATTTACAAAAAGTAGTTTATTTATTATATATACACTGTGATATTGGTGTAGCGCCTGTGTACTTATCAGTACAGGTGCTATGTAAAATTTAGTGGATGAGAGACTTACTTGCTCTCATCTGTGTTTGATTTAGTTAAAATTGGCTGTCGCCAACCCCAAGCTGTCCTGTGGGTCACTCTGTTCTCCAGAGATGCTGTCTCATTTCTGGACGGCAGGTGGCGCCAGAGGGGTTCGGGCGGAGCTGCTTTTCCTTAGCAGCCAATTAGAGGAGTTTTCCCTTGCGGAGCATGCTGGGGAGGAGTATTTATGTGGCGGAGGCCTCGGCTAGGGTTTCTTCGTGGGTTCCGGGTGCGGCACCCACCTTTAGGGAGTGCGCACATTACAGGCCCCGGCAAAATAGCCTACCAGGCCGGGGCGCACGTGCTACGCGGAGTTCCTGACTCTGGGCTCCTAATGCCCGGAGCAACTGATGCTACAAAGGGGCCCCAGTGACTTACTGGGTCCCCCCATCTCTATTGAGAAGATCCCAAGCTGGGTGCTGTTCGGTGGGGGATCAGTCTGAGGAGAACCCGGAGGCAGGTGATCCAACAGGGGTTGAACGAACCATCGGGGATCTGGGTGACCAGACACTGACAGGTTGTATGCGGCAAACTGTCGGTCGGTAACCCTAAAAATATATACAGTATACTGGGAGGATTCGCTCTACTATCTAAGCTTCACATTAGGCCTGTGGCAGAGGTCTCATCTTTAAACCTTATACTCTATTAGAGCCAAGTCTGTGGCAGAGACTTGTTCCTTTCCCAGAAGTTTAAGTGGCTCTCTGGCTGCCAGGCCTGTGAGAGGGGTCTGTCCAGGGGCACTTTACCCACTCCGGCTGGAGTGGCGACGTGAGAAAGTATAACTTTTGAAGGCAGGACTGCTTTCTTTATCCAAGGCCTGAATCTGTGAAGTTGTTCTCTTTTCACCAACCTATGCTGTCTACCTCAAGTTGACTGTTAGTCGTGTTGACCAGGATTAATACAAGCATTGAAAATGTCAGTCAACTGTTTGGACATTCCGTCATTGCTCTCACTGCCGTCATCACCCTTAGACACATCACAGAGGTAACTTAAATATGCCGATCCCAAATCTAACCAGCGGCTCCTCCGGGGGTAAGCGCTACATTGGAGCCGGAGATCATCAGCCAATCACCTTAGTAAAAGCAAGCAGTCCCTTTTACATGTACATCTACTAGGGGGGCACCCAATTTAACAACATAAGGGGCATGGACTTTTTCATCCATATTTTAAGTTGCAGCACTGTGTATGAGACCTTACTGTTCCAACAGCACAAGCACTTTTTTCGCTGGGGATTTAGTTTTTTTGTGTTTTTTTAGTGTTTTATTATTTTATTTAGTGTTTCATTATTTACTTTGTTGTATGCAGCATTTAGCGTGGTCTATTCTTTATTACCCTTCCCATAATCTCTGCTGCACTTATACAGTATATTATGACCACCCACACCAGCCTGTGTAACAGACCTCACACTTGAATTTTTCACGGCACAGCTCTTGGGGGGCAGCTCTTTTACTATCACCAGTGCCGTCTTTACCGCTGGGCAAATGGGGCAGGTGCCCTGGGCCCTGTCACTGTTGGGGGCCCAAAGCAACCCCCTTTAAAAAAAAAAAAAAAAAAGAGATGGCAACCCCCCTTTTTTTATTCATTTTTAAATAAAAAAAAATTATATATTTTTATTAAAGGGACAATTTTTTAATATATTTGTATTTTATTTTTTATTAAAGGGCCAATTTTTTTTAGAGGTCTGGGGGTCCCCAGGGGCCCATAGTTCCCCAGGGCCCCGGATGACAACCCCCCCTTTTTTTTTATAAAAAAAAATATTTTATATATATATATATATATATATATATATATATATATATATATATATAAATAAAAATGTTTATTATTATTATTATAGGACCCAGAGGTCCCCAGGCCCCCGGATGGCAACCCCCCTTTTTTTATAAAAAAACATTTTTTTTATATATTTTATTTCTTTTTTTTCTTTTTATATATATATATATATATATATATATATATATATATATATATATATATATATATATATTTTTTATTAAAGGGCTCAGAGGTCCCCATGTGGCAAACACCCTTTATCTTTTTTATAAATGTTTATTTTTTTATTTTTGTTTATATATTTGTTTTATTTATTTTTTATTTAAGGGCCCACAGGTCCCCATGGCCCTGGATGGCAACCCCCCCCTTTTTTTTATAAATGTTTCTTTATATATATTTTTTATTAAAGGGCCAAGAGGTCCCGGATGGCAACCGCCTTTTTTTGTAATTTATTTTTATTAAAAAAAAATATTAAAGGGCCCAGAGGTCCCCAGGGCCCCAGATGGCAACCCCCTTTTTAAAATATATTTTTTATATATATTTTTTATTTATTTTTTTCTTTTTATTAAAGGGCCCAGAGGTCCCCAGGGCCCCAGATGGCTACACCCCTTTTTTATATATATTTTTCTTTATTTCTTTCTTTATTTCTTTTTTTGTAAAGGGCCCCCCACTTCTAAATTTGCGGCAGCCCCCCCTGCTTCTCAATTTCAGGCGGCAGCACCCCCCATCCCGGTTCTCTGCTCCAGGGGGCCATGCCTGAAGCTGTGTAAGTGGCTCCATAATTCCTGATGGCGGCCCTGCCTCCCGTTAAGCCCCTGTGCTGCCCACAAATCAGGCTGAAAATCATCAGCGGCATGCAGCCAGTGACAGTACTGATTCCCTTCAAAGTTTTTTAAAATGTACAGCACCCCTGGCTTCCCTTTAGACGCGCACTTCTCCCTTCCTGCCACTGGGTGCTGCTTGCATATAAAAGTGAATTAGAATGTGATTTTATAACATCCCCAGTTTGCTCTTCCTGAGGCTGACTTCTTCATGTCCTGCTCCTCAAGGTATGTCACTGTTTGCTAATCTATATTGTAAATAGAAGTTTTCTGTAGAGTGTGCCCAAAGTCTTTATAATATTTGATGATTCACTGCAGGTCTGGTCAGTGTTTGAAAAAGTTCCTCTATTTTACACATGGCATGGCATGGGGTCACAGCACCGTCTGTCCATTCTGCTTTAGCACCATGGGACCCCATGCCATGCCATGTGTAAAATAGAGGAACTCTTTAAATCACAGACCAAACCTGCAGTCCAGGCTGAGTAAAGTCTCAGAGTACATGACATTACTGTCTGTATTTAACTGCTTGATGGGCTTATTTTGGGCCTGGCTGGTTCACATGTATGTGTTTTGGCGGCCCACATTTGCGCAGGCACAGCAGCCCATTCATTTGAATGGGCCGCCATGCCTGCGTTTCCTGCAAAGAAAAGCGCATGCCTCATGTAATAGGCTGCGCACACGGCACGCCTATGCCCATCAAGCACTGAAATACAGCACTGTCTGTCCATTCTGCTGTCTGCTGTGACTTATCTGCAGTTCCCGCACTGTCAAACTTGCTGCATTTTTAGATGTTTAGGTCACGCTTTTAAAAACACAGTGCGTTTGTGTGTGGAAGAACTGCAGGTAAGTAGCATGGTGCAAAAGCAGAATGGATTTCAAGGCAACTGTATTTTTAAAATGCTGAATGCACCTTTTTTCTGCAGGAAACAAAGGCATGGCAGCCCATTCAAATCAATGGGCTGCTGTACCTGCACAAATGAGGACCGCCAAAACATACATGTGAACCAGCCAGGCCCAAAATAAGCTGGAGGGGGGCCCAAAAAAAATGTTTGCCCTGGGCCCAAACCATATTAAAGACGGCCCTGACTATCACAACATGACCAAGCTGACTAATGGCAATCTCTTCTGAGCCTTTTTTTTACAGGATGTCCTAGAAAAAAATAAGAGATTCTCATTGGTCAGCATGGTCACTTGGCCACATTGACCAAAGAAGACAACTCTCTATTGCATGCACTGTAATGTTACACAGCCTTCGAGGCTGTGTGCAGAAATGGCCTATTGCATGCATCTTGTATTCACCCTAATTTCTGTTCCTTTACATAGTTATGCAGTTTATAATGTTGATAAAAATACATCCACTCCTATGTAGTGTGATTTTTATTCTCTAACAATCCAGGTAGCCTTGTGTATTCTGTCTTGTGAAGAAGACATCTAAAGTTTTTTTTTTAAGTATAGTTCTCTACTAGGGATGAGCCGAACACCCCCCAGTTCGGTTCGCATCAGAACGTGCGAACAGGCAATAAATTAGTTCGAACATCCGAACACCGTTAAAGTCTATGGGACTCAAACATGAAAAATCTAAAGTAATAATTTTAAAGGCTTATATGCAATTTATTGTGATAAAAAGTGTTTGGAGACCTGGGTCCTGCCCCAGGGGACATGTATCAATGCAAAAAAAGTTTGGTAAGTACCCCTTACCAATTCACATTGGGGCCGGGATCTGGGGGTGCCCTTTATTAAAGGGATCTTCCAGATTCCGATAAGCCTTTTTTTTTGCATTGATACATGTCCCCTGGGGCAGGACCCGGGTCCCCAAACACTTTTTATGACAATAACTTGAATATAAGCCTTTAAAATTAGCACTTTAGATTTCTCCCATAGACTTTTACAGGGTGTTCTGCGGCTTTTCGAACATCAGTTCGACTCGAACTCGAAGCTCATCCCTATTCTTTTCTTACATGGCTCCATTTATGTGGCCTCAAAAATCCTGGTCAGCACATCTTGTAATTGGCTACTATGCAGCTTCTGCCTGAAGACCTGCAGATGCCCTTTTGCAGGTAATTTGCATAAGTCTTTTATGTTAGTACTGTACCTGGTGCTGTTTAAAAAAAAAAAAAACACTACCTTAAGAGCCGGTTCACACAGGGGCGACTTGGGATCCGACTTGAAGTCGCCCCAAGTTGCGCTGTTGAGAAAAGCAATGGAAGTGAATGGAGCCGTCTTAATGTACACTACTCAAGTCGCTTCGACTTCAGAAAAGGTTCCTGTACTCAGGGGCAGACTGACCATTCGGTCAGTCGGGCACTGCCCGAGGGCCCCATGGTGGGAGGGCCCGGGCCGGCTTAGTCCGCCCCTGGAGGTGCCCGCAGCAGCGCAGCTTATTATACACAAAATAAAAAAACTGTACCCCCAAGGAAGCAGTGCCATTGAACCATTGGCTGTGGCTATATGATCGGCTCGGAGGTATGAGATGGCCGGGATGGATGGCTCATCAGAGCCCTCGAGCCGTGCAGGGATGTTCAGTGACAGGCGCTCCGGCCACCTCTCTCCCTAGGGCATTCAGCTGATGGGGCGGGGCCATAAGTCACTGCCTTGGGGTACAGTCTGTGAAGGAGCTGGAGGCAGAGAGCACTGCACACAGAGCTGAGTGGACTGAGTCAGCCTGGAATTTTCCAATGGCATCCACACTGACCTGCCTTGTGTGCAGCAGCAGGTCAGTGTGATAATGAAAGCACTGCAGTTACTGTGTCTGTGTTCTAAGAGCCATGCTGAGTGTTACTTCCTGGTTCCTTCCTTCTTGCCCTGTGCTGTGTGCCTATTTAACAGGTGGCAGGTCAGGTCAGGTGCTATTCACTAGTGCACACTGATATCTAGTACACTGAATGCCACTCCATGCACTCAGTGTATAGATGTCAGTATTATATATAGGGAATAGCACTTAGCCCTGCTTCACTTTGGAGCAATTTGCCAAATCGCATGGCAATGGCACTACCCGCAACTGTTGGTGACTTCTGGGTGCGATTTCCATAGACATCTGTGTAGCAACCCGCACAGATGTCTCTAAAATCGCCCGCCAAACTCGCACTGACATGCGGGTATGAAATCGTGCGAGTTTAGCTGAACTTGCACGATTTCATTCCCGCTGTCAGTGTGAACCTGGGCTAAGTGAGTGTTATTCCCTATATATACATTTCATATATATATATATATATATATATATATATATATATATATATATATATGTAGCGCCTGTGTACTTTCAGTACAGGTGCTATGTTAAATTTAGAGGGGGATGAGAAAGTTATTTTGCTCTCATCCATGTTGATTTGGTAAATTGGGTTTTTGCCAGGCTGGGCTGTCCTGAGGTTTCATTCTGTGTTCCAGAGATGCCTTTCCCTCTCTGGGTGACAGGTTGCGCCAGAGGAGTCCAGGCGGTGGCACCTTCCTGCCAGCAGCCAATCAGAGGAGTTTTCTCTCACGGGGCATGCTGCGGGAGGGTACTTCTATGGTAGATGCCATTTTGTAAGGGTCTTTGCCCGTTCCTGGTTCCACCTTTAGGGTGTGCGCACATCACGGGCCCCGGCGAGATGGCCTAGGTTCCACTCCTAATTCTAATCCTATTAGAGCCAAGTTGGTGGCAGAGACTTGTTCCTTCTCAAAGGTTCCGAGTGATACCCTGGCTGCCAGGTCGGTGTGAGAGGCCTGTCCAGGCTGGAGTGGCGACGTGAGTTAAAGTCCCATTGGAGGCAGGACTGCTTCCGTTATCCATAGACCTGAATCTGCAAATTCTCCTTTCACCAACCTTTCTCTATCTACCTCAAGTTAACTGTTTGCCATGTTGGGCAAGTAATAAAAGCACATAAAACAACATCCTGCTGTTTGGACATTCCGTCATTGTTCTCATCATCATCCCTAGACACATCACAGAGGTAACATAACACGCCGTCCCAATCTAACCAGCGGCTCCTGAGGGGGTAGTGCTACACGTGGGGGCTCGTCCGGGATCGGCTTTTACCTCTGGCAACGGAACTGTGAGTTATTTTATTATTGAGAGCAAGGAATTGTTGTGTGTCAAACTGTGCGGTGAAGAAGTAGTTAACCTCAGGTAGCCAAAGTCTGGGCGTATGTGCAGCGGAGTGTGTGCCTGCAACATGTCCAGACAAGTTCTTCAAGTGGGAGGAGCTACCCACCCCTGCGTGAGACGTAGGGCAAAGTTCTGCGCCAAACCAGCAGAATGATTGCCCGCCTACGAGAGAGTACCACATGCAAAATGTCTGCTCCCTTGGTGCCGTCCATCACTTTTCAGAGATTGATAGCCCCGATGACTGCTCCGGGAGTGAAATCGTCATCGTCTCATCCACCATGACTCTGCTCTCGGCTACCTCACCATCCCGTTCTCCGGAGGTAAGCGAACTGGATGAAACGAAAAGAAATGACTGTGTGACTGGCGTGACAAGCACGCAAACCGAAGCTGTGTCTGAGGCTACCACCGTTAATGTGGTCTCAGTATGGCGTGCTGCTGCCAGAGAGGGCCCTACACAGCTCTCCCGCGGCTGCGGTCGAGACCTGTCTGCCCGTTTTCCAGATGGGTCTACTGTCCCATCCAAGAAATCTCAGTATTTGCCTGCAGAGGAGTAATGGGGTACACATATACAATACAATGATTTAAAAACATCTATGACAAATGGTGCCCTGTGTGTAAGGAGAGTTTAAAGTTTGGATGAATATGATGTCTTGTATGGTAGACAGAGCTGGTTTAAGTCTTTTGTTTTAACCTGTCTGAATACCTAACAACAAACTATCTTATTAGAACTTAACTTTTATCTTTTTGTCTATGCGAATGTGTTGATGAGACTGATTTTGAATAATGTAGATATATATAGAATGAAATTGCAGCAGGGTGTCAGTGCGGATAATAAGGATTCTGTTTGGAATCTTGAAGACAGTGGCCCAGATTCGGAAGGGACTTGCGACGGCGCAGCGCCAGGTGCGCCGCCGTGGGTCCTAATCCGAGCCGTCGTATCTATGCGCCTGATTCTTAGAATCAGTTACGCATAGATATCCATTAGATCCAACAGGCGTAGGTCTCTTACACCGTCGGATCGTAACTTCATATTTTTTTCTGACCACTAGGTGGCGCTTCTGTCGAATTCTGCGTTGAGTATGCAAATTAGCTAGATACGCGAATTCCCGAACGTACGCCCGGCCGACGCAGTAAAGTTACGTTAGGCTTTTCCCGGTGTATAGTTGCCCCTGCTATATGAGGCATAAGTGCGGCGTACCAATGTTAAGTATGGCCGTAGTTCCCGCGTCAAAATTTGAAAAAGTTACGTTGTTTGCGTAAGTCATCCGTAAATGGGGCTGGACGTCATTTACGTTCACGTCGAAACCAATGACGTCCTTGCGGCTTACTTTGGAGCAATGCACACGGGGAAATTCCGTTCGGAAAAAACGTCAATCACGTCGGGTCACAGTAGATTTACAAAAAACACGCCCCCCTGATCCAAGTTTGAATTTGCGCTGCGCCGCTGCGACTTACGGACTTTCTTGCGACTTACGGAGCAAGTGCTTTGAGAATACAGCACTTGCCCGTCTAGGTTGCGGAGGCGTAGCGTAGAGCGGATACGTTACGCGCGGACAACATTACGCCACTGACTGTGAATCTGGCCCAGTGTGCCTCTCTGCAGTTGACCCTTTGAATGAGATTAGGCCAATCTTTGTGAGTGAAACACATCTATACTTTTGGGCTGCGTGTCCACTGGTGCAACTCCATTGTCGCCTGATTCAGGGTGCGATTTTGTGATGCAGCTTTAGTGCGACTGTGGTGTGGCTTTGAATGCGTTTTTGATCCAGAAGTCACATCGAAATGGTTCAGGTACCTTTATCAGTCACTGCAGCATTGAGCCACATAGATTGGAATGGGTGCTATTGAAATCAATGGGCTGCGAGTTGTAATGCGACTTTGGGTCCAAAGTCGCATGGCAAATCGCATCAGTAGAAACGGAGACTAAATCACACTGAATTATCTGGATGTATGTGAATCTATTCCTCTGTTTAAACTAATAACTGGGGATTGTAAGTGGTGTAATTCAATCTGGAAACACTGGCTATATTGTAACTGCTAAAAAAAAAAATCATAGTGTAATTAGGTGTTCGTCAGTTAAAATTGCCTCCTGTAGTACAAGCCATCATAGGGTCTAATCAAGCTTAACGCTTGGGAAGCCCTGTGGTACAGTAAGCATTTATTTTGGAATACTTTGGAAAGTCTGCGGGGAGAGTGAACCATTTGGTTTGGAAAATCTCTGGGCTAATTTTTTGAAGGACTATAATCAGTACATGGATTGTTCTGGCAAGTAGTGAAAAAAAAAAGGTAAAGGTGGACGGGGAGGTACCCGCCAACCCAATCATGTCAAAGTGTAGCTAGCTTTGGAATAAGCAACCTATAAGGTTTGTGGGATCAGCTCAAAGTCCTTCGTCCGTAAAAGCATGGGAAATCAAATCGCTTCAAAATGGAAGTCTGACCGCGGGGAACCTTACTACTTGACTCCGAGGGAAGAAATTATAGATAAATATGGACCTTGGGTTGTGAAATATATAGATGATGGGAATCGCTAGACTGGAAATTGTATTTTTAAGAGAAATGAGAGATGCTTGGAGGGCAAGGATGGTAGGATAACAGAACTGATGAGGTGAGTATTTTTAATAGGGACAGCCACGAACAATTCACATCCCCAGAGAAGTGATGAACAGAGGTTATGGGTTTAAGTAGGATATAGAACATGCGGATCTGTGTAAGGTCTTGAGGTCATATTTGACCTAGCTAAGTGTGTTGTGCGGAAATGTGTGAGATCCATGGATTGTGAGGTTGTGTGTGATGGCATGATGATTTGTTTTGTGTTGGTTAAGGTTTACAAATTGGGAATGGTGTTCTATAGTTCAAAGAGCAACCACCCCCCTCTCTTTCCTTGACACAAGTTAAATTGAGAGTGTGTGACGTGTGTTCTCAGCTGCTGACTCAGTGCTGACAGCCCAAATGACCCCTCTTTTTTCCAGGTCTGTGAGAGTGTAAAAGAGATCATATTGACTTGCAAATGACCTGAGCCAAGGAAACTTCTGTAATGGTGAACCGAAAAGGGCATTTAATCATTTTTTTTTTTTTTTTTTACAGAAGGTTCTTCGAAAACGTTGTGATGAAGTATTATGATTGGTTAATAAATGGTACCGTTAAAAGTTTTTTTTACGAGTTGCTAATTCTTTCCTCCTACCATGGTGAAAACATTTTTTTGGGGGGGAATTATTGGTATACCATAAAACAAAAATCCATATGGCATTAATATGTATTATAGTAATACATATTGATGAAAAGTTGAGCTCAACAATTTTTGGTATTTTTTTTAAAAAAAGTGCACGGTTTATGTAATATAATGTAATGTATATTTGTGTTTCATATGCTAATGTCTTGTTACAGGTATATAACCATTGTTTTTTTTGTTTCCAGGTTAAGAAAAAATTGAATGTTTATTACTCACAATTTGTGTTTTATCCCTAGAATCGATAACTGGGTTTTCAGGATTTCAGAATAAGAGGAAATCTTTATGTTGGTCAGTCGGTCAGGTTTCACAAGGTTTAGGTTTTCATGACCATTATCTAGTTGGAACGTCTAGTGGTCAGTCCATTTGGCTATGTTTTTGGACCACCTAGTGGGGGTTACATGTTCGGATCCACTGAATAGCAGAACAAACTAACTGAAGTCTGTTTATTATTTTTTTAGGAAAAGTTGAGTAAGACTGCAGGGGATAATTGGCACTCTAACACATATATTAGGCTAAGTAGCATTCAGGGGTGCCACACTTAGTGTTAAAAGGGTTTTGGGGTATTCTCCAGAGGTTGAAATGGATCGGCCATAGATCCGTGGCATATCTGTTTTCTTATTACCGAAGATCAGCCATGCTGACACGTGTAGTTCCATAGACTGCTTAGCCTCAGGCTAAGGTATGCTAATGTCCCTAGCTATCTGTATGTCCCCAAATGAAGTTCACAACGGTTTCCTTCTGTGTCACAATGCGACACTATTTTCTCCTAGAGTTTATTTTTGTCAGTTGTGGTGGCTATTTGTTACCAATTGCCTAATGAATAGCTGTGTGTGTCCAGGCACACTGGTCGGCTCGTGTATCCCCTACTGTTCAGTGATCCTGGCGCCTCAGTGCTACAAGGGATTTTTCTTAGTCTATTGGTCAGTTGTGTCTGGTAGCACCCGTTCCCTTGAGCTGGATACACATTATGCAATTCTTGTTTTCCAATTTCTGTTAGATTTACCGGCAGACATGTAGTACGAGGGCCTGCCTGGTGGCATACGAGTTGAAAGTGCATAGGTATGGCCTCGTATTGTATAGTTTTTGGGTTGAGTCTGGAGAAAAGGTGTGCAGGAAGATTGTATGGGGTGATATAAGCTCTTGGCTGTTCCAGAGGCCCTCACTTCCGATATATATGTGGGCATGCAGTATTCTCCTCAGTTAATATCCATAGGTGTCCTTCCTGTCCCAGATTACTTGTGTACCTTAACTGGTGGTCTGTGACTTGCATGCCAAGAATATCAGTGCCCCAGGGTGGTACTAGACTCCTGTCTTTCATGGGAGTCCTGTCTGAATGGTGAAGGCAGTTTGTTTTGTAGGGGTGAAGGATAACATAGTCTAATTACTGAATTGATAGAGGAGGGAGAAAGTGTGCAGCCTCTATGAGGGATCGGGTGTACCTGGTGGCAGGTGGTTTTCAATCCGGGTATCCAGACTATTTCCCATACTAAAGAGAGGCTCAATGGCGACTGTCTTTGGAGCGGGAGGTGGGTCATTGGGTACCGTAATCACTATAGAGCTGGAGATAATAAGGAACACATTGGGAGGCCCTGGGCTACATATCAGGGAAGGGTTAGGTAAATCCAACTTGTTCTATTCTCATCCCTAAGGGCAGGGACGGAACTTTGGGCATGGACGGAAGTTTGTGCATATATCACGGTCAATTTGGGTACTATCCTATCACTCTGCTGGGTTACAGCCCGGAGTCCATCCGGTTCTGAGGGTTTTGAGTCCAGACAGGAATTGAAAGAAATATTGGAATGGGTGACTAGTATGACATAAATGTATGTGGTGCAGGTACCCAGGAGACTGGCACCTATGCATAATAAGGTGTCTGTTGGCCAAACTAGAGGGTGCCAGGTGATACATCAATAGGGTGAAAACTTCCTCGTAGAGGCAGTGTCTCAAGCTTACCAGTCCTATAGAGAAGCTCTCAGTTACTGGACATGGGAGAGGTACACCTAGTTGATGTCTCACCTGAGCGGTTAAATCCCTGCACAAGTAATGCCAGTAACTACATACAGGAACACGCCCTGTTAAATAAAGGGAATAAACACTGGCTAACAGGGTACAGTATGCCTTCATCACATGGCGCTGCAGCATCTCACAGTGGTTGATAAGACTATTACCCTGTATGTGCTGAGTATACACTGAATCAAGTGATTGTTAGGTGACCAGTGGCTTTCTCCCAGAGATGTGCGGACACAGAATGAGGTTCATGCAGGACGTTAATTTCCGAGGAGTAACCCAACAGAGGAGGGGTGTATTCAGCACTTTATAGGGGGAATAGGAGCTAGGATGGGTTTTAGTAATAGAATGGACGGCAGTCTCCTGAGGAACAAACCCGCAGCCATGGCTTCAGACAATAAACACGGCTTTGTTGCTCAGAGAGATTGGTGACAGTTGTGACAACATGCAACAAAGTTACATAAATACCCAGTTTAATATGGCTCAAGATTTTATTGACCATGATAAGGGGTTGGAAGAGAGTGTGATAGGGTATAGGACAAAAATATGTCAGTGGCTCTGGCGTACATGCAGGGGCAGGCGGAGTTATTGACCAGTATCAAGCTGATTGTACAAATATCTGTATGATGGGCGGAAGTCTGAGGAGTTAGCATCACCACTCCGTAAGACTTTGACAAAACTCGTCGCTTACACTAATCCAAAGTGGTAGCCAAATGCCGGGATGGGCTGTACTGGTTTGGATTGTGAAAGGGGAGGTGTTGTATGATCCCATATACGGAAGTGCAGACTCGGTCTGTAGATTTATTGAAATCAATGAGCTTACTGACTGGGGATTCTATCTTGGTGCATTTGTGGCTAAGTGACCCACATGTGAGCAGAGGGTACGGAAGCTGAGAGCAGGTTGATATTTCCCCTCTCAGAAGTGTGACCACAATGTCTTTTGCATTCCAGGTCAATACACGGTGGTGAATGAGGAATGTTGGGAAGGTATTTCACTCTGTGTTCTGGATGGGGAGATCATTGCGGGGGAGGAAACACCTAGGTATAATTTAGGACATAGGCGAGTTTTGTTTCTTTGTCCTAGAGGATACCGATGGGGTGTTAGTCATGGAACTAGGGTGTTCCTTGGACCTACCAGGTGGTAGTGGGGCATGGTCACTGAAATCAAGTCACAGGGATGGAGTTTTTGTGGGTTTGGTCATTATTTCAATGGTATATGTGCTGTTAGACTCAATACCAAATGCCGGGGTACTGGTGCTGGTATCACATGTCTAATCATGCACTGTTGTCAGCACTAGGTTGAATTGTACTCAGCTAGGTACACTACCTCGGGGAGTCTATTGTACCTCTTTTCTTGTCCTTTGGATGGATATAGACGGAACCCCGGGTTACACCCCGAGTTGCCCTGAAGAAAGGTTTTATAGCAAACCTGACATCCCCTTTACACTTACTGAAACTTCCGTTGGGATTCGGGGAGGAATTAAAAGTTAGGTAGTTAAACTTCGGGCAACAGGATTTAAATGGTGCCAACAGTTTGTGCAAGGCGTGAATAAAAAGGCCCGTCTCAAGGGGTTTATAATCTAAGGGGAGGGGGGTGGAACAAATATAATAACTGCTGGGAATTATCGGACATGGAGCTGGCTGAGAGAACATTTTAGGTGGAGGTTGGGTAGGCTTCCTGGATAAAATATTTTTTTGGACACCTAGGTGTGGAAAGGGTAGCGCCTGGCTGGACATATGGGGGGGGGAATATTCCCCCATTAGAGCAAAGAGAGACCTAATAGATACTGCCTTAGGAGCAGGAGGTGTTGTCCTGAGTGGCCTAAACACAAGGGATTTAGAGGTACTCAGAAACAAGCTAGGTAGGTTGGCACAGCAGGTTGGGGAAGGGGTTGAGGTGCAGCTAGATGTGAATCATATTCTTGAAAATCTACAACATGCTCATATTGATGCTACTGCCTCATTGTCTGAGATAATGAAACAGAAGTTCACCGGACTGATAGCGGGATTATCCAAGGTACAGGAAGACATACAACTTGCTTTATCTTGCACCCAGGTACAATCAGAACTGTCCCAGGACCTCAGAGTAATGATTGCTTCAGCAGGACAATTTCCACCAAATTTGAGAAAACAAGCAGGTAGGGTAGTATCCAAATTTGCTATGAGTCATATGGATTGGTGGATGACTCAATTCCATGGCTGTCAAAACCTGACATGCACAGTCTCATCCCTAATTCCGGTCGCCGGGACTGAACATCGTGCTTATACCACAGTTGTTTTAGGTACTATCCTATCGGGCACTACCGTGTTACACCCCCGAGTCCATCATGATCTGATGGTTTATGAGTCTGAACAACCTCAAATGATTGATACTGATGGGTGCTGGAGGAAGGAAGAGGTGGTATTATGTCAAGGGAAACCGGATAGGATCATAAGACAACAATGCTGGCACAAGGAAGGGTCGTGTCTCATGGGTGCAGAGGAATTGTCCCAACCTTATGTAAAATACTTGGGGCAAGGGTATTGGTGCTGGTGTCAAATGTCCAATGATGCTCTATATTCTGCCTACGGGTTGAACTGTACTCAACGGGATACAGTACCTCAGGGAGTCTACTGTACATCTTCCCCGGTCCTGGGAATAGATATAGCCGGGACACAAGGACGTACCCCTGTTACCCCAGAGAAAAGGCTTGATATCAAACCTGACACCCCATACATCTACAGAAACTTCCTCTGGGATTTGGGGCTGAGTTAAAAGCTTGGCTGGTAGATTTTGGACAACAGGATGAAATATTAAATGTGCTGAGAGATGCTGAGAAACAAGCCACTATACAACTCACCCATGATCAAAATAAGTTGATCCAAGTATCCCACGCTTTAGAGGCAGACGCTAAGATTTCCTAGTGGGAAAGTATCTTTGGGTATAGTCCTAACGCTTCAGCTTTCCTAAACATTTTGCTCCACCCTGTTGTTGTTCTAATCTGTGTAGCTTTATTGCTCTCCCTGATGCAATCAATGATGTGCATTACTATCAGGAGAATGAACGCCAAAACTATGAGAATGTGCACCTCAAAAAGGTATCTTCTCTCAAGGAACAGAAAAGCCACTAACTCAGAAACAAATTTCTGAAGAAGCCTGTTCCAATCCAGACCAGTACAAATGTACCGTTTTTAATACTCCTAGTTTAAATTTTTATCATGTTCGTGTAATTTTTTTAGTAATTTTTATTTCAATTTTTTTATTCATTTTTTATCCATTACAATTTTTTACTTTTCATTTTTCTACATTTTTTTTTATTTTTGTAAAATTTATTTTTTATTCATTTTTTCTCTCGGTTTTATTTCAATTTTTATTCATTTTTTAATCAATTTTCTCATTTTTTATTTTTGTCAGTTTTTTTTTATTTATTATTTTTTTTCTCTCATTTCTCTCCCTGAAGTGTTATGGTTATAATTTTTTACTTTTAATTTTTTTTTAAAGTTTTTTTCATTATTATTTTTTTCTCTCTCATTTCATTCAGGTGAGAAAAGTTCCAAAAGGTTTGAACTTTGTCCACCTGAAGGGGGGAGTAGTGCATAGACCTGGAAGGAAAAACTAAATAATGCATTGTCTTTTTAATTTCCCTTTTGTTGGAGAACTATATATTATTTTGTATTATTATTCTTTGGTTTGGGGAAAAGCCTCTAAAATTTTTTAGTAAGAAGTACAGTCGGGTTTGACTAAATTCTAAAAAGTTTGTTGGCAACCATTGTTTAGTCACTCCTTTTTAATATTTTCATTTTTTATGTTTTTAACCCGACTTGTACATTGTTAAGTGACCATGATCATGTTCCCCTGTTGATCACCAATAGGGCAGAAAAGTCTATTTTTATTTTTTGTTCTTTTTTTTTTTTTTTAAGAGAGGACCCTAGAACTATGAAAAATAGGGGGTGTAGTGGCGCTTACCAATATGAATTAACGAAATAATAAATAGTAAAAAATACACATATAAACGCACAGCAATGTGTAAAGCTTGACCAGTGTATCCAATTAAACGTGTTCCACTCCTATTTCCTTATATCCCACCATACATCAACAACCATGATGTGAGGGATGGATAATGTGAAGATAATGGGATCCAAAATAAATAACTAAAAAATGTATTTTAGTCAATACAAAAATCCAAATAA
Source organism: Rana temporaria (assembly GCF_905171775.1). NCBI lineage: Eukaryota > Metazoa > Chordata > Amphibia > Anura > Ranidae > Rana > Rana temporaria. The sequence goes on from NC_053498.1 coordinate 133,252,637, forward strand.
ATAATGTGAAAAAATTATTTGCAATAATACGTGATAAAATCCAGTGCAATAAATAAATAATGAATGAATTAGTGAAAGAGGTAACATCCAAAAAATAAATAATTAATAAAAACACCTTAAAAAGTTATAGAAAAAATGTCAATATCTGCACTATATTGTGCTAAGAAAAGAATAGTGTTCAAACAATTGGTGTTCAAAAAATATATATAAATATGTGCTTCAATAAAATCTCCAAAGTGCATGGTGCTCTACAAAATAAAGTCCAAAATATCCAAGTGCTTGATTGAATATTTCCCCAAAGGTGCAATAGTGCTTGAACAAAGATGATGCTGCAATCCACTGCACGATCATTCAGTGTAGTTGTGCAGATCAAGCCTTATTAAAGGAAATTCTAGCCTCTCACCTCAAATCAGGCTATATATAGCCTATACTGATGTCAGTGTAGCCCAGCAGGTTCAGCTGTGGATGTATATCTCCAGGTCAGCTCAGCTCACTCCAGTCATCCGACCACAGATTTCCCAGAATGCTCTCAAACTGGCACTCAACAGAAGCACAATAGAATCCCCATAGTGTAGTAGGCAATATGCGTTTAATAAAAAATAATATAGCACTCACATTTAAATTCGCTGTAATCAGCATGCAGATGATGACAGAAACAAATAACAGCAGTTCTCCGCTCTCGGCCGCGAGCGGAGATGACGTCACCGACAGCACTCCTCCTGATGCGTTTCATGGCAGATCAACGCCACTTAATCATAGGTTGAGTTAGGCCCTAGAACTATATTTTTTCCTGTTGATCTAGGAATAAGCCTCTTCAATTTGTAATAATAAAGTGCGGTCAGGTTTACCCACATTCTACAAATTTAAATCATCTCTCTCTCGTTATTATCTGTGTACCTGACCAGCAAAAATTCCACCAATTACTAGTATGAGAGAGGAGTCGTTTGTTAACAGAACAATGTTTTATTTTTTATTTTTTTCTCGCTGTCAGCTAAAATTGACAGGGCAACTAGGTATTAGGTTTTTTGAATACCGATTCAATGCTCTTTAACAATCTAAAGTGGAATCTAAACTGCTTGGTTGGAGCAGCATTAAATCTGTAGTTTTTATTTTTTGTTTTTTCTATTCTCCATATTCTTTTTCATTACTCACCTCTCTTCCTTTCCTCCTTTAATAATATGCTCTCTAAGTTTTTCTTTTGGTTTCTATCATCCATCTTCTCAGGATAATGTAACTAGGACATCAGTCATATACGTTTTTAAGACGCATGAGCATTCCTACCCACCAGTGCCATATTGTACACCCAGTGAAACCAAAGTATCCCTGGACATCCAGGTTTTCATGTCTTAAAGTAATTCTACCTCCCCTAGTCTACCTATGGCTTTATAGTCATAAAGGCCACCCCACGGCTCCAGTCTGACATTCCTCCAATAACTGTATACTGACGTTCTCCTTTCTCCTTTTGTATTTATACATGACTGTCTGGCGGCCCACCCAACCACCACCTGAAGAAGCAACGACAACCAAGTCATTTTTTTTAAGACAAACGTGCCATGAATAAGACACTCCGAAACCTTCCTTCATCATGCTGAAAAAGTACTGTCTCGCGGTCCGATCCAATGGTGACGATCAGAACACCATCTTTCCAAGATACAGGACTAAATATATAAGGATTCCGCCATCAATGTTGGAATTCCACTCCTCCAATGCAGAGGGGTGATGAAACATTGCAGTACAGACACTCAGGGTTCGGATCTGAAGTCTCAAAGGCACCAGGACTGTCTCAAGTCTACCTTGATGAGTTATGGCGAGTTCAAGAAAGGAAGAGTCCGCAGTGGTGGTGGGGGAAGGGCCGGGGCTTCTGGGCCGTTGTGGGTGGGTACCGGATCATTGAAGGAGGACATAAGTTCAAGGATGAACTTCAGGGGGAACTGTGGTAGAGATTTTTCAAATCCATATTTATAAGATTTGTATGAAGATGTATATGTCTTTCTTTTACAAGGCTTTTTATTAATGTGACTGGGATTTGTCGTTAGATGACTCTGTCATCTAAGGAGCATGTTTTTGGAGTCAACGGCTTGCCCAGCTGTGAAAGTTCACCTAACCAAAGGTTCTTTTGAACCTATGTTGGCATAGGGATGTTACCTCAATGGGGGGGGGGAATCTGATAGGAAGTGTCCCCTCATTGTATTAAAATAATTTCCTGCCATCTCCTGTCTGAAGACCACATTTAGATGGACTGGGTTAATTAGATAATAATACCAGGTGTGTGTGTATAGAGATTGGCCAGACAGGAAATATCCATTTAGCCAGGTGTCTTGTGAGATGCTAATTGTGGGAACTGGATGCCAAGACAATTCCTATGGCAAGAGGATGTGACAACAGGGGATTACTGGGGGGGGGTCCTTATGTGCCATTCTGAAAAGACACATATTCAACCAATCATATCAAAGGTTTTTGGAGGGAGAATGTATAGACTGAGGGGTATAAAAACCAGTCAAGTTAGATTGACTGGTTATAAGTGTATGATGTCCTGATCAAGCAGACTGAATTATGATGGATGAGCTGACCTAGACATGGTGATGTAAATCTCTCTCCCTCTCTCTCTCGCCTTCCCTCTCTCTCTATCCCTCTCTCTCCCCCCTCTCTCTCTCTCTCTCTCTCTCTGTCTCTACTTCCCTCTCTCTCCCTCTCTATCCCTCTCTCTCTCTCTCTGTCTGTCTCTCTGTCTCTCTCTCTACAACTTATCATTACTTATTGTTGAATCCTCTATAGCCATATTATTATTAATATCATGTATGTTGTATCAGTATTCAGTAGTATCCTCTCTGTTTTAACAAGTAATATCATTTAGGCTATGGTTGTAAATATTGAATTAATACAAGTGTCTTCTCTGTATCAATAAATGTAATCCCTTTTCTCTTTTTCGCACCCCTATCGTTTGCTTTAATTTTTATATAGACAAAAAGGTTTTTATAGCTTATTTTAATTATTTACATGCAATATTTGCAATATTAAGATTTTATATGACAATATATTGGGGTTAATTATTGCAACTATTGCCCACAAGTAGGTGGACATAGGTTAACCACTAGGGTATTGCAATCCATACACTATACTCATTCTTATTTTGGACAAAACACCTTTGAGTGTCTTGCACCTTTTTTTCTGATTGCAGCACACCCACCATTATAGAACAATTTTGGTTTTCATTTGCTCCAGCAACATTTGCATCGTAATTCATGAATCGACTTGAACATAAATCTCATCCCTAGTGCACATCAGTGCCATCTATCAGTGCCGCCTCATCAGTGCCCATCAGTGCAGCCTAATAATGCCCATCAGTGAAGATGAAAAATTACGTTTGCCAAATTCTATAACAAGCGATGAAAAAAAATAATCTTTTTGAAAAATGTTCGGTCTTTTTTCATTTGTTTAGAAAAATAAATAAAAACCCAGTGGTGATTAAATGCCACCAAAAGACTCTATTTGTGTGAAAAATGTCATATGGGTACAGTGTAGCATGACCGCTGAATTGTCATTCGAATTGTCATTCAAAGTGTGACAGCGCTGAAAGCTGAAAATTGGCCTGGGTAGGAAGGGGGTAAAAGTGCCCAGTAACCAAGTGGTTAAAGGGACCACAACCCAAATAGTGGGGAACTATAGCTGCCATCCAGGACCCATCCCTGCCCTCCTGTACAACAATTATCAATGTAATCTCTTCTATTTTTCTTCTCCTCATAAACATTTAATAATGTTTAGGTATTGAACCTGATAATGTTTTTTTTATGTTTTCTTATATATTATCCATACACTGTATCTGATATTGTATTTTTATATAATATTTATCCATATTCTGATGAAAGGGACACAATAAATGTCCTGAAATGCGTTGGTTATCAATAAATAGATAAAAATATATATTGTATACATAAAAGGTTTACAATATTGTTCTAAGACAAGTCAACACACAATTACAGTATATACTGAATGATCTTTATTAAGATAGTGATATTTGATAACACAATTTAACACAGATTATTGCAAAATAACATTACTGACTTTAGCACAACTGCTGTGATTTCTGACTGCCATTAGTAGATCATTACATAATTCTATTTGGCTCTATTTGGCTCCAATCATCTACTCCCCTTTGCGTCCTACAATGAATAGAGCAGCTTTATAATCAGTGAGATCGCTGACATTGCTTCTCCTCTGCACTGCACAGTAATCAATGACTAAACCCACCTTACCAAAGGCGTTTTTTACAAACTCCTCATTGCATTTAAAACAATGGAATTGTTCTGTTCCAGCAGTCCAGTAAGTTGTATCTAATGCCCCAATAAGTAACAGTTGGCCTCCAGGTTTTAGCAGCTTTATTATCTTCTCCAGATTCTTCATGTATTCATCTTCATTTTTACTGATAACTTCCAGTATCCACACACTCATAATACAATCAGCAAGTGGTAGCAGCACCGGGGAAGTTATGTTTTCCTGTTCAAAATCACATTTCAAAATCTGCATGATGGACGACCTTAGGCGCATTTCTTTCTCCTGAAGTTGATCTCTAAAAGGAAAAAATACATAATATGGACATTACAGGAAAGATTTCAATATACAGTGATGTGGTGTGATGAGCAATTCTGCCAACATTCAGTTAGACTGTAATTTGACAAATTAAAATAAAATTGTCATACTAGTATAGCACCATTGGCGGCTGGTGCTCAAAATGTTTGGAGGGGGCGCAAACGTAAAAAAAAAAAAGAAAAAAGAAAAAAATTGCAGCCTCACTGTGCCCATCAAATGCAGCCACTGTGTCATCAATTGTCACCACTGTGCCATGCCATCAAATGCAGTCACTATGCCATGCCAAACGCAGCCACTGTGGCATCAATTATCACCACTGTGCCATGCCATCAAACGCAGCCACTGTGCCATCAATTGTCACCACTGTGCCATGCCATAAAATGCAGTCACTATGCCATCAATTCGCACCACTGTGCCATGCTATCAAACGCAGTCACTGTGCCATGCCATCAAACGCAGCCGCTGTGCCATGCCATCAAACGCAGTCACTGTGCCATGCCATCAAACGCAGTCACTGTGCTATGCCATCAAACGCAGTCGCTGTGCCATGCCATCAAACGCAGTCGCTGTGCCATGCCATCAAACACAGCCACTGTGCCATCAATTGTCACCACTGTGCCATGCCATCAAACGCAGCCACTGTGCCCCTTAATTGTCGCCACTGTGCCAATTGTCACCACTATGCCCCTCAATTGTCGCCACTGTGCCAATTGTCAACACTGTGCCCTTTAATTGTCGCCACTGTGCCCATTGTTGCCACTGTGCATGTCACTGTGCCCTTTAAAGGGTCACTAAAGGAAAACAAAATTTTTGCTGAAATGACTGTTTACAGGGTATAGAGACATAATAGTTAACTGATTCCCTTTAAAAATTATTAAAAATAGATAAAAACCAATCATATAATGTACCTACAGTTTCGTTTTGTTTTTGCTGTTGTTTCCTGGTTCTCTGATGTACAGAGCCAGTAGAGGGCAGTGATGGATTGTAAAACAAAACTGATTTGTGCTGAGGGGTTTTAGACACACAGGGCCAGATTCAGATAGGTTAGCAGATCTTTAGATCCATGTAACCTATCTGATTTACGTTACGCCGCCGCAATTTTTTGAGGCAAGTGCTTTATTCAGAAAGCACTTGCCTCTAAAGTTGCAGCGGCGTATCGTAAATCTCCCGGCGGTACAATTTAAATCAGGCGCTTCCCCGCGTCGATTGAACAACGCATGCGCCGTCCGCAAATGTTCCCAGCGTGCATTGCTCCAAATGACGTCGCAAGGACGTCATTGGTTTCGACGTTAACGTAAATTACGTCCGGCCGTATTCGCAAACGACTTACGCAAACGACGTAAAAAATGCAAAACTCGGCGCGGGAACGACGGCCATACTTAACATAGGATACGCCGCACTTACCCCTCCTATAGCAGGGGTAACTTTCCGCTGGAAAAAGCAGAACGCAATCGACATAAAAAAAAAGCGCCGGGCGGTCGTTCGTTTCTGAATCGGCGTAAATGCTCATTAGCATATTCGACGCATAAAAGATATGGAAGCGCCACCTAGCAGCCGGCCTGGAATTGCAGCCTAAGATCCGACGGTGTAAGTCACTTACACCTGTCGGATTTTAGGCATAGGCATAGGCGTAACCTGATTCTATTAATCAGGCGCATAGATACGACGGCCGGAACTCAGAGATACGACGGCGTATCAGGAGATACACCGTCGTATCTTCTTTCTGAATCCGGCCCAAAGTAATCACACCTCCTTGATTAGTGACCACAGAGAGAAATCTCCCAGTACTGTGGTTATCAGGAAACAGACATCCAGGAAGTGTCCAGAACAGAGAGGAATTACAGCAACATCAAAGCAAAAACAAACAATGAGGACATGAAACCAGGACTGCAGTAAGGTAAAGGAAACTATTTAGCTAAAAAATGTTTTCCTTTAGTGACCCTTTAATTGTTGCCACTGTGCCCATTGTCACTACTGTGCCCATTGATGCCACTGTGCCCTTTGTCGCCACTGTGCCCATTGATGCCACTGTGCCCTTTGTCGCCTCTGTGTACATTATAGAGGCTGATTACATCATAGAATAACATTGCATGTAATATGTACATTATAGAGGCTTATTTACACACCATAGGTTACACAGCGCAATTGCTTACTTGCTCCGGCGTTACGAATGCTCCTGATTCAGGAACATTGTAACGCCAACTGCAGCCTAAAATCTGCGTGGCATAAGGCTCTTATGCCACGCTGATTTTAGGCTGCATTCTTGCGTTGACCGCTAGGGGGCGCTCCCATTGTGATCAGCGTATAGTATGCAAATTGCATACTAACACCGATTCACAAAGTTGCGCGGGCCCTGCGTACGCAATGTACGGAGTTTCCGTACAGCGTTTTTAGCGTAAGGCTGCCCCTTCTAATATTAGGGGCAGCCAAAGCTAAAGTATACCCGCCCTTCCCGCGTCGCGACGTTCAAATTTTACGTAGTTTGCGTAAGTGATTCGTGAATGGCGCTGGACGCCATTCACGTTCACTTTGAAGCAAATGACGTCCTTGCGACTTAATTTGCCGCAATGCACGTCGGGAAAGTTTCCAGACGGAGCATGCGCTATACGCTCGGCGCGGGAGCGCGCCTAATTTAAATGATTCCCGCCCCCGGCGGGATCATTTACATTGCGCACGCTTACGCCGGGCAATTTTGCCGGCGCGCCCTCGCAATTTACGGAGATACTGCTCCGTGAATCGAGGGCAGCGGCGCAAATTTGCGGGGGCGCAGGGCAAAATCGTTGCCCTGTGCCTCCGCAAAAAAAGAGCAAATCTCTTTGAATCTGGGCCACTGATCCTATATGAATAACATTGCTCTGTGTAATATGCACATTTTGGAGGGTCGTTTATTCTGATCATGTCTAAGAATAGCACTGCTCTGTTTAATGTGTACATTATAGAGGCTGATTCACCCTGATCATGTCTAGGAATAGCATTGCTTAATATGTACATTATAGAGGCTCATTACATCATAGAAAAACATTGCACAATGCAATATGTACATTATAGAGACTGATTTACCCTGATCATGTCTACGAATAGCATTGCACTGTGTAATAGAGGCTGGTCATGTCTGGGAATAGCATTGCTCTGTGTAATATGTACATTATAGAGGCTGATTTACTATATCTCGTTGACTTTGCAAACTGTGACTTTCTATACTGGAAATGTGATGAGAAGGACAGCTGTACATTTCAGCCCCTGTCTGGACACAGGGATGTCCATTTAATTGCAATCACAGCTGATTTACTAAAGTAATTAATATCCCCTTTGCATGTTATGTTCCCCTACAATTACAGATGTGATGGGAATAAAATAAAATCAGGTTTTCATGACACGATTGATCACAGCACCACTGTAAAATGCACTTACCTTTCTGCTTTTATGTCCCTCGATGTCTTGAATCTTCTCCCGCCTTGGTGACGCTTCAGCCAATTAGGTTACCAAGAACAAGAATCCGGGAACCTGATTGGCTGAAACGTCCGTCAGTCTTATCCAAGGAACGCAGGGGGGCTGCGTTCCGAGGATAGTCATCCGAGAGCCGGAGGGCTGTACTCGGAAAACCTATCAGAGCCGCTGGCTTCCGCTCAGCCAACCAGCTGCCATTATTCATGTAATCGGCGCCCTAAGGTCTAGTTATATGAATAGACCAGCGACAGCTGGCAACAATAATAACATACATTCATGCAATACATGAATGTATGTTATTTGCGAGAGGGGGTGGCGCTGCAGCGCCCTCTATAGACGGCCGCCAGAACTGCAGTTAAAGTTAAAGTTAAAATGACAAAACAAGCAAAATAACAATTCTTAAAGGGCCCGTTTTTTTTTTTGTGACTACAGGAGGGGCGGCGGCAGGCACTGTATAGCACTACCCCCGTAGGAGTTGCTAATGGCAGGGTTCCCCACTACTGCACAGCCAGTCACACAGCATTTCCTTCTTGTATCCAGGCACAGTGATCAATCAGACCTTTGGCTTGTTTTTGTTGTTGTTTTATTAGTGGGTGACAACTTGGATGGGGTAAAGGCAGGGTCATGTTAATAGCATCATGGGCTCCTGGGCAAAGTAATGCATTGGGGCCCCTATCAGCTTGCCCCAATTTACACACCTACTTTCAAGAAATAAAGTATAAATAGTTGATAGAATTAAACATAGATTCAGTAGTACTTTCAATAAAATACATTTTACAAAAGGAAAGCATTCCATAAATCAAACACTAACCAATACAAAGGGCACAGTACAGAAGGGAATGCAGAAAGACACAGTACAGGAGGGGTCAGGAGGGCACAATACTGGGATCAGGAGGGCACAGTATAGGTTCTGGGACGCTTTCCGAGTCACGGCCTTTTCGGGACAGTTTATAAAAAGCATGAATGTCCCAGACAGTTGGCAAATATGATGTAATGCAAGATTACTGTATTGTGGGGCCCCATGCACCTTGGGCCCCTGGGCAGTGCCCAGGAGTGCCCTTGCATTAATATGGCCCTGGATAAGGGATTTGGAGATGCCCAATTGGAAAATGTCCAACAATTAAAAACGGGGACAACTTCCTCCCTATTTACAGATTCCTCTTCTTCCTTCCACCTGCACAAACTTGGTTCCATTGTACAGCTCCTACTGGTTCACAACATTTTTAAAACTGGCCCTTTAAAAAAAAGAAAGGGTCCTTAGGTGCACTGTGTTCGGACGCCGGACTTTTGAGCTGCTTTGTGGCGCAGTCCATCGCGCCGGACAACCTCTGCCTGGTGCCCATAGTGTATCACTACGGCTGGGAGCTTTGATGGACATTGGTACCACACAAGGACATGGGCGGTGCTTTCCATCCAAGTTACGACATCACTTCCGGTTTCCCTTGCCAGTGGTAAACTGGGAAGTGATGTCGCACGCTCCGTGGAACGCATGGCCTGTGTCTGCACTCTGCACTGTCTGGACTGGAGAGGAGGTGTTTCCCGGGCCACACTGTGTTGCTGCTGTGCCCGCTGACCAGCCAACTGGCCGACCCACCAGCCGCCGCTGGAAGGTACCATGTGAAAATGACATTAAGTAAAAACAGGGCTGATTTTGATAATTATACATAAGTGATGTGATGAGGAAAAAACAGACATACAAAATTCTAAAAAAGTATAAAAGTGGAAAATGCACAACATTGAAAACTAGAGTATTTCTTTTGCAGTGACGGTCCACCGGTGCAGCAGCAGTCCACTAGTGCCTCTGCACTGAAAACCGAGCGATCGAACATCGCCGATTGCTCTGTTTTCACAGCTCTGTGAGCTGAGAGCTGTAGACTGGCAGTCACAGCTTTCTGCTCATCTCCCTCCGTGCTCATTGGAGCACTAACCTGTTGAGGGGCTGCTCGCTGAGAGGCTGAGACGGGTGTCAGTCCAGGCACCTTGTGGATCCCGACTCCCATTGTTGGGATGATGCAGTGCCTGGACAGATATCTATGACATCAGCAGAGAATGGACTTCAGATACACCTCCCTTATCAAAGGGCCAAAAGTGACCATCAAAAAATGTACCCCTATTGACTTCAACACAGTTAAAAACCTTTGTCTGCATTGGGGACACCCAAGCTGATGTCTATCAGAAAAACTAGAGAGAGCTGGAACTCCAAGGAGTCACTAATCTAAGTCCTATACATAAGTTACAGATTGAGCTATTGAACTAGAAGTCCAATCAAATACTCTCTAAAATTCAACCTGCTCCCACTTGTATTCTAAGCCTTATATTAACTACCCTGTAAAGTAAAGATGTCTATACTTACCTAGTCTGAAGGTGCTCTAGTCCGGTCACATGATCTTCTCAGCAGTCGGCTTCCTTGGAGAGGAGAGATCGCCGACAACGGCTGCAATGCCTGGGTGGTGACATCTCCCATAGGCTTCATAGTAGAGGAAAATGGTCTGGTTGGTCACATGTTACGAGTAATCACTGCTTAAGGTTGGGCTCCACCTGTACCATCTCCTGCATAAGGCTGGGTTCACACTACTACACTACTTTCATCCTACTTTGCTCTGTGTTCAATGTTTCCCTATGAGAGCGTCTTGTAGCGTCCTACACAAGTCGGTCCGACTTTGAAAATGCTCCCTGTACTACTTTTGGTCCTACATTGATCCTACTTCCGGCCCATTGAATATCATTGAAGTTGGACCAAAGTAGTATCCTGTTCATGAAAGTAGGATGGATGTAGGACCATTGTAGGATAAATGTAGGACCGATGTAGCAGAGCAAAGTAGGATGAAAGTAGTGTTGTAGTGTGAACCCAGCCTAAGGCTGGGTTCACACTACTACACTACTTTCATCCTACTTTGCTCTGTGTTCAATGTTTCCCTATGAGAGCGTCTTGTAGCGTCCTACACAAGTCGGTCCGACTTTGAAAATGCTCCCTGTACTACTTTTGGTCCTACATTGATCCTACTTCAGGCCCATTGAATATCATTGAAGTCGGACCAAAGTAGTATCCTGTTCATGAAAGTAGGATGGATGTAGGACCAATGTAGGATAAATGTAGGACCAATGTAGCAGAGCAAAGTAGGATCAAAGTAGTGTAGTAGTGTGAACCCAGCCTGATACCAGGTACCAGACATGTGCACACTGAATTTTTTTAATTTGGAATTTCGTTTTCGTCCAAAAATTAAAATGATTTAGTTACTTCTGAAATTTGTTTTTTTTATTTGGTTTCATTAAAAAATGCATTCGTAAAATCCAAATTAATTAAGGTCGAATCTGTCAATTGAAGGCTTATGGTGTCTGTCGAATGTTCTAAGAAGATTCGACGGAGAAGCTAAATTGTACAATGCCGCAATCGTACATTTCCAGTCAAATGTTCCGCCCACAAGCTATATTAGAATTCTAATGTTGTATGACTAGTAATGATAATATTTATTAATTATTATTACTAGTCAGCCAACATTAAAATTCTTCTATAGCCTATGGGTGGAGCATTTGACCATAAATGTCCGCTCGTGGCGATCGTATGTTTTTAGCTGCTTCGTCGAATCTTCATGTCTCTCTATGTCGACTCTTTTCTCTCTATGTTGAATTTTCATGTCTCTATAATGTTGTTGAATCTTTCCTCTCTATGTAGAATAATCTCGGACTAATAGAGTTAGGTTAGGCACATTCAACCGCAGATTCAATAGACACAGATCGCTATTGTCACCGTCACGTCGAATCTTCTATCTATATCCAACTGTTGTCGGAACGAAACAAAAATAAAGCATTTTTTATGTCGGATCTTTTGGATTTCAGACTCTGCACATTCGTTATCGTTTGTTAAAACGAACGTGAAAATCCCTGAAATTCGACGAAAATGATTGCACATGTCTACCAGGTATCGGGCCTGTTCGTTATTGGCTTCACAGTAGAGGAAAAGGGTCTGGTTGGCCACACATCCAATAATATCACCTTAATTTAGACATTTATTTATATTTTCCCTCAATTGTATATTGTAAAGTGCCTATTTGGAATAGAAAGTTGCCTTTAAAGAAACAATCTTCTGCAACCTAAAATGCAAAAATTAGAAAGGGACAAGTCACCTCGTTCCTTCTAACTCAGCCGCGACTGATGATGTATGCGACCAATCATATGCTCCGGTACGGTCATGTAGCCATCTGTTCAGTTCCATGATACATCTCTCTTGGAATTTTAATAGGACTATTTTTTTGAAGAAGTTAGAGGCGGAAAAAAGATGGTGAATGAAGGAACCAAGGCTGATATCAATCAAAAACGTACCCTTAATTCGACCTGCAGGAATATTAGAGAGTCAGATGTTATCTTACCCAAAACTATTTTCACTGCTAAAAAAGAGATTTCACATTTTCATAACATTTGGCATTTAATGACACTGCTAGGTGAAAATAGCTTTAAAAAATTGTTCCCAACCAATATATTATATGGCTCTCGGATTTCCTGCTAGGCCAGTCACCATTATATGTCACATTATCCTCCATATATGAAAGCACCAGATGAGCAAGGAGCTGGGAAAGAGAGAGAGAGATAGAGAGAGAGAGAGAGAGAGGGAGAGCGAGAGAGAGAGTAAGGAGAGTATAGGGGTCAGAGGGCCAGTTGCAGAGAAACAGTCACTATGCTCTACATCTGTTCTGATCATTTAGGCTCCATTCACACTTGTGCGACTTCAAAATTGTGTGATTTCCACTGCGATTTTACAGTGTGACTTGATGTGACTTTGATGCCACTTTGGACAAGTGCAACTTTGCTGCGACTCTGGCTTTGACCATGTGACTGCGTGTGCGCTACAAAGTTGCACACGCATGTATATGATTCAGGTGTGACTTTCATGCAACTTTTGAGGGTTTACTTAAAAGTCACTATGACTTTAAGGCTTCATGCACACAGTGTGTTAAAAAAAAAAAAAACAAGCTGCAAAGCCAGTACCGACACCAGGAAAAACGCGCTTTTAGAAGAGTTTTGCATTGGTGTTAATGCCTATTTAGCTGCGTATAACTGCGTTAGCTTTTAGCAGTGTTTCTCTACCCTCTTCTATTTTCCACTTCCAAATCCAATTGCTACAGCTTAACCACTTTAGCCCCAGAGGATTTGACTGCCAAATGACCGGGCCATTTTTTGCGATTCGGCACTGAGTCTCTTTAACTGACAATTGCGTGGTCGTACAAACAAAATTGACGCCCTTTTTTTCCTACAAATAGAGCTTTATTTTAGTGGTAGTTGATCACCTCTGCAGTTTTAATTTTTTGCGCTATAAACAAAAAAAGAGTGACAATTAAAACAAAAAAGCAATATTTTTAACTTTTTGCTATAATAAATACCCACAAAAAGTATATAGAAAAACGAATTTCTTTCTCCGTTTAGGCCGATATGTATTCTTCTACATATTTTTGGTAAAAAAAAAAACGCAATAAGCCTGCGGTATATTGATTGGTTTGTGCAAAAGTTATAGCATCTACAAAATAGGCATTTTTATTAATATTTTCTTTTACTAGTAAAGGCGGCGATCTTTGATTTTTATTGTGATTGCGACATTATGGCAGACACATCAGGCACTTTTGACGCTATTGTCATTTATACAGCGATCAGTGCTATAAAAATGCACTGATTACTGTGTAAATGACACTGGCAGGGAAGAGGTTAACCACTAGGAGGCGAGGAAGGGGTTAAGTGTGTCCTATTGAGTGATTCTAACTGTGGGGGGATGGGATACCAGTGACATGACACTGATCACTGCTCCAGATGACAGGGAGCAGTAGATCAGCTGTCACAAGGCAGAACAGTGAAATGCCTTGTTTACATAGGCATTTCCCTGTTCTGCATCTCTGCGACACAATTGGGGGACATCGGTGGACATCGAGTCCGCCGGTCCTGGGGGCATGGCCACGGAGCTTGCGGCAGGGGTGTACGCGCGCCCGCACTGTGGAAAATTCAAAGGGATGTACAGTTACGTCCCTTCGCGCAGCCGCGCCATTCTGCCAATGTAAATGTACATGCGGCGGTCGACAAGTGGTTAAAAACTATTGACGTGGCCTAACGCTGTATACAGCATTAACATGCGTTTAGCCGCATCAGGCATTTTTACAGCTGTAATGCTGCTGCTCAAGAATGCGCTGGCCTTGGGGTTTTTTGCAGCTTGCAAACGCCTATGCCACTAAAAGCTACTAAAAGCCTATGTGGACACATAGAATAACACGGAGAGACATTTTTAATCTGTAAAAAATAAATTAAAAACGCCTGACGCTCCATAAAAGCGGAAGGAAAAAAATCCTGTGTGTCACACAAATATGAACGGTACTCATTGGAAAACATAGGGGGTGCAACTTGTCATGTGACTTTGGGGTCCAAAGTTACATGACAAGTCCTACAAGTGTAAACTGGGCCTTTAAAGCGGAGTTCCACCCTATTTTACAACTTCTTTGCATTCGTTTTTACACTGCCCCTTTAAATACATTTGGGATGTTTTATTTTTGTCTTTTAAAAACTCACGTTTTTATCTGTGAGTGTCTTATTCCCCCGCCGCGGCGGAATGGCCCCCCCGCCGCATCCAGCGCTGCTATGCCTCCTGGGATATGTGTGTCTTCAATCCCAGGAGGCTGGGCTGAACATCGCAGCCGTGGATGAACATCTCGGGGGGCGGGAGGGAGGGAGGCCAGTGCCGCCCATAGAGGTGGTGTCCTTCCTCTTCTCCCTCTCCAACTCCTCCCCCGTCCTAGCTCCTCCACCCGTCCTAGCACCGCCCCCGTCATAGCACCGCCCCCGTCCTAGCTCCTCCACCCGTCCGTCACCGCCGCCCCCGTCCTCCTCCCTCCACCACCCGCCCACCTGCCATCTGTCTCCGATGCACGGAGATACAGATCATCAGGCAGAGAGAGCGAATCTCTGTCTGATAGATCTGTATGTGAGAGCACCTAGCATAGTACAGCCCCGCCTCCCTGTACAGCCCCGCCTCCCTGTACAGCCCCGCCTCCCTGTACATTGCAACATCGCTCTGCACTGTGTGTTACAATTCTAGTGCAGGGAGGCGGGGCTGTACTATGATCACTGTACTCACATACAGATCACTGTACTCACATACAGATCTACACAGACCGAGATGTGCTCTGTATGCCTGATCATCTGTACCTCCCCCCACTCTGCACATAATGTCACCACACCGTCACCGCACCGTCACCGCACCGTCACCGCACTAACATCACCGCACTAACATCACCGCACTAACATCACCGCACTAACATCACCGCACTGTCACCGCACTAACATCACCGCACTAACATCACCGCACTAACATCACCGCACTGTCACCGCACTAACATCACCGCACTGTCACCGCACTAACATCACCGCACCGTCACCGCACCGTCACCGCACTAACATCACCGCACTAACATCACTGCACTGTCACCGCACTAACATCACCGCACCGTCACCGCACTAACATCACCGCACTAACATCACCGCACTAACATCACCGCACTGTCACCGCACTAACATCACCGCACCGTCACCGCACCGTCACCGCACTAACATCACCGCACTGTCACCGCACCGTCACCGCACTAACATCACCGCACTAACATCACCGCACTAACATCACAGCACTGTCACCGCACTAACATCACCGCACTGTCACCGCACTAACATCACCGCACCGTCACCGCACTAACATCACCGCACTGTCACCGCACCGTCACCGCACTAACATCACTGCACTGTCACCGCACTAACATCACAGCACTAACATCACAGCACTAACATCACAGCACTAACATCACCGCACTAACATCACTGCACTAACATCGCAGCACTAACATCACAGCACTAATGTCACCACCGCACTAACATCACCGCACTAACATCGCAGCACTAACATCACCGCACTAACATCACAGCACTAACATCACCGCACTAACATCACCGCACTAACATCACAGCACTAACATCGCAGCACTAACATCGCAGCACTAACATCACCGCACTAACATCACAGCACTAACATCACAGCACTAATGTCACCGCACTAATGTCACCGCACTAACATCACCACCGCACTATCACCGCACTAATGTCACAGCACTAACATCACAGCACTAACATCACCGCACTAACATCACCGCACTAACATCACCGCACTAACATCACCGCACTAACATCACCGCGCCATCACAGCACTAACATCACAGCACTAACATCACAGCACTAACATCACCGCACTAACAAAATGAATTTATTGACAGTGCACATGTCTGGTATATGTATACACACCACATATATAACAAGAGATATATATCATTTTGTTATGTAGATATATCTGCACAGGAACAAATTATTTTGTATATTTACTGGTTCCTGGAAGGAGGGGGGGGGGAGAGGAGGGGAGGAGGGGAGGAGAGGTTTGCTTTGCATAGATAAGGGGCGGTAACTTCCTCTGACACTCCCGTTGCTATTGAAAACTGATCTGAAACCATTACACTGCTTCTACAGCACTGAGCATGTGCGAGGCTGAAATCCAGGAAGTCATACAGTCTGGCTTCATGATGCCCACACTTAAGATGGCCCCAGTCAATTTATATTTTATAAAGTGTCTAAATGCTGTAACAACCTAACAGAACGGACCTTAGTTTACAGACTAACTGTACTAGAATACATTCAGCTTGTGTATTACAGGGGTATTTATATTTAAAAAGTTTTTTTTTTTCAATTTGTGGCCGGAACTCCGCTTTAAGATAGAAAACAAGTGTGATAATGTTTATGAATTGACCTTTTGCAAGCAAAAACATAAAAAGTGAATTTCTGATGGAAAAAGTCAGACGGACCTTTTCCATCGGAAATTCCGATCGTGTGTAGCCCCATCTGAGTTTTTTCATCGGAAATTCAGATGAATTCCATTAGAGTTTAGATATGGAACATGTTCTATTTTTCTACGATGGAATTCCGATGTGATTTGGCCGGGCAAAAGCCTGATCGTGTGTACACGGCATAAGAGTGACATAATTATTTGTTATTGTCTCATCATAATGTGGTACCAGTTTATGATTCTGTTTTGCAATACCGTATTTTCCGGCGTATAAGACGACTGGGCGTATAAGACGACCCCCTAATTTTCCAGGAATTTTTTTGGTTTTGGGATATACTCACTGTATAAGACTACTCCCTTCTTACTAGTCTTTCTGGAAGCTGAGGGGGAGCCAGAACCGCTGACAGAAACAGGCTTTTTCAAATCTCACTGTGCCATTACATTACATTCCTCACTGTGTCATTACAGTAGGTGAACCCGATTTTGTGTCAATCTCGCTCTCTTTCTCGGCGAGATTGAGCACCTACGAGCCCCATCGCGGGAGCCAGCGCCGAGCTGGCTTGCCGCGATGGAGACAGAGCCGTCATAGAAGCGACGGGAGATCCGACTTGGATTCCCGCCAATTCTACACGCGTGCGGCGTTTGTTATGAATCCTGAGGGGGAAGTCCCCGCCGGATTTTAAATAAAAATCCGGCATGGGTCCCCCCCTCAGGAGCATACCGGGCCCTTAGGTCTGTTATGGGTTGTAAGGAGAGCCCCCCTACGCCGAAAAAAACGGCGTAGGGGGTCCCCCTACAATCCATACCAGACCCGTATCCAAAGCACGCTACCCGGCCAGCCAGGAAGGGAGTGGGGACGAGCGAGCGCCCCCCCCTCCTGAGCCGTACCAGGCTGCATGCCCTCAACATGGGGGGGTTGGGTGCTCTGGGGCAGGGGGGCGCACTGCGGCCCCCCACCTCAGAGCACCCTGTCCCCATGTTGATGAGGACAGGGCCCCTTCCCGACAACCCTGGCCGTTGGTTGTCGGGGTATGCGGGCGGGAGGCTTATCGGAATCTGGGAGCCCCCTTTAATAAGGGGGCCCCCAGATACCGGCCCCCCCACCCTAAGTGAATGAGTATGGGGTACATCGTACCCCTACCCATTCACCTGCAAGAAAAGTGGTAAAAACACAAATAAACCACACAGTGTATTAAAATATTTTATTTTTCTGCTCCGGAGGCCGCCCCCTGTCTTCTTTATTAGCTCTTTTACCAGGGGGGGCTTCTTCTTTGACGTCTTCGGGTGGGTGGGGGCCGCCGTCTGGTTCTCTTCCACCGCCGGGGGGGGGTGGCTTTTAAAAAAGCCCCCACCCCCCGGCGGGTTTCCTCCGGCGTCTTCGGCGGGGCTCTTCTTCTTCCGCTATCCCGACGGGTCTTCTCCGCTATCCGGGGGGTCTCGCCGCTCTCCGCTGTTGACTCGTCGCACCCCGGTTCTTCGTCTCGCAGTCCGGTCCCTTCTTCCGTGCTGTACGTCTTCTTCCGCGCTGTGACGTCATGTTCTTCACTTCTCTTCTTCTCCCGATGTTGACTCGCCGGTCCTCCTCGCTGAAATGACGGATGCACGCCTTGCATCGGACCTATATAGGCCTCACAGTCCCATCATGCTCTGTACCTACCCATGTGATACCTACCCACGTGGTAGGTATCACATGGGTAGGTACAGAGCATGATGGGACTGTGAGGCCTATATAGGTCCGATGCAAGGCGCGCATCCGTCATTTCAGCGAGGAGGACCGGCGAGTCAACATCGGGAGAAGAAGAGAAGTGAAGAACATGACGTCACAGCGCGGAAGAAGACGTACAGCACGGAAGAAGGGACCGGACTGCGAGACGAAGAACCGGGGTGCGACGAGTCAACAGAGGAGAGCGGCGAGACCCCCCGGATAGCGGAGAAGACCCGTCGGGATAGCGGAAGAAGAAGAGCCCCGCCGAAGACGCCGGAGGAAACCCGCCGGGGGGGTGGGGGCTTTTTTAAAAGCCACCCCCCCCGGCGGTGGAAGAGAACCAGACGGCGGCCCCCACCCACCCGAAGACGTCAAAGAAGAAGCCCCCCCTGGTAAAAGAGCTAATAAAGAAGACAGGGGGCGGCCTCCGGAGCAGAAAAATAAAATATTTTAATACACTGTGTGGTTTATTTGTGTTTTTACCACTTTTCTTGCAGGTGAATGGGTAGGGGTACGATGTACCCCATACTCATTCACTTAGGGTGGGGGGGCCGGTATCTGGGGGCCCCCTTATTAAAGGGGGCTCCCAGATTCCGATAAGCCTCCCGCCCGCATACCCCGACAACCAACGGCCAGGGTTGTCGGGAAGGGGCCCTGTCCTCATCAACATGGGGACAGGGTGCTCTGAGGTGGGGGGCCGCAGTGCGCCCCCCTGCCCCAGAGCACCCAACCCCCCCATGTTGAGGGCATGCAGCCTGGTACGGCTCAGGAGGGGGGGGGGCGCTCGCTCGTCCCCACTCCCTTCCTGGCTGGCCGGGTAGCGTGCTTTGGATACGGGTCTGGTATGGATTGTAGGGGGACCCCCTACGCCGTTTTTTTCGGCGTAGGGGGGCTCTCCTTACAACCCATAACAGACCTAAGGGCCCGGTATGCTCCTGAGGGGGGGACCCATGCCGGATTTTTATTTAAAATCCGGCGGGGACTTCCCCCTCAGGATTCATAACAAACGCCGCACACGTGTAGAATTGGCGGGAATCCAAGTCGGATCTCCCGTCGCTTCTATGACGCGCTTGCTGGGATGTGCTGTCACTATTCCAGTGAGTGTGAGATGTCGGCGAGATCTCGGCACCCTGTCGCCGAGTATCAGCGCGACGCTGTCCTGCTAAAAGCACAATATCACAAACACCTACTGTACATTACATTCCTCACTGTGCCATTACATTACATGCCCCGACTGTGCCATCACTTTGCCCCACTGTGCCATCACTTGCCCCTCACTGTGCCATCACTTGCCCCCTCTCTGTTCCATCACTTGCCCCCTCTCTGTGCCATCACTTGTTCCCTCTCTGTGCCATCACTTGCCCCCACTGTGCCATCACTTGCCCCCCAGTGCAATCACTGCAAACTGCCATCACTCACTTTTTTTCTGAATGGTGCGGTGAGTCTCCGTGCTGCGAGCGTCAATGATTTAAAAGACGCGTCTTCTCCTCAGAGTGTTCTGTGATAGGCGGAACACAAAATTTCCCAGCAGCGCCTCTGTTCTGTGTTCCGCCTATCACAGACGTCTTCTCATCTCGTCCGAGAATGAGAAGGCATCTGTAAAAGGAGGAACACAGAACAGAGGCGCTGCTGGGAAGATTTGTGTTCCTCCTATCACAGAACACTCTGAGGAGAAGGAGCGTCTTTTAAATTATCGACGCTCTCGCAGCACGGAGACCGTACCCGGCGTATAAGACGACCCCCGACTTTGGATGCATTTTTTTGCATCCAGAAAGTCGTCTTATACGCCGGAAAATACAGTAATCTTCTTTGGGTCAGGCTGCCACTGTTGACCTCTCCTCCTCAAGTTGAAGTTCTCCATCCCTTCATTGTGCCATTGGATGGAGTAAATGAGGCTTAATCTTGAAGTTGTTGTTTGCCTCCCATGGAAGTGGCATCCATTTTTTAAACCCACTGGTTTAAATTGTTTCTAAAAATTATTTCTAGAACCCAACCTTGATTGGTATTTGTCTAAATTCTTATCCTGGACTTTCTTACTCCAGGAACATTAATTACCCAAAAGTAGACTTCATTCAACCAATTATACTAAATCAGAGGGCGATTGGTCGGGAGGTAATTCGAGATTTTCCTAGCTGGTGACGGAAAATATTAATTATATGAAGACAGGAGGCGAGTATCTTATGCATTATCTTTCTTTAATAATGCCCATAGCAGAAATACAACTTTTACAGTGATTTCAAGTAGAAAACGTTTTAACTTGAAAGAAAAGAAAAAACTACAATACCCAGCAGCCCTCAGGCTGGGTCTGCCAATCAAGAGGCAGGACAGCCGGTATATAAGGGGCTGCCTCCTTAGAACCCTCCTCTTTCTTGAGGCGAATCGGCAGGAAACCTGGAACAGAAAACAGTTCGAAACACCGGAACCGTGGCAAACTGGAGCTTCGGTACAGGATTCAGTCGACGGTATCGAGATTCCGGGTCTGGAACGCAGTAGGCACCTCCACTTTCGGTCTGCGGTGAACTAAACCTCTTGAAACGAGAACAGCCATCCCAACGGGGATAGCGAAGAACGAACTCCCGAGACGTATCAGCCTCCGACTTGCAGGATGCGTGATTCAATGGCCTAGAACAAGAGAGACAACATCGTGATAGGGTTGGGTCGGGAGGGAAGATACTCGCCTCCTGTCTTCATATAATTAATATTTTCCGTCACCAGCTAGGAAAATCTCGAATTATACATCAGACAGGAGGCTCATATCTTATGCAAGTTCAAAGCTATAACAATGTATATGACTAATAACAATCGAAATAATATACAAAACTGACATAGATATGTGTACCTCCGGTCCAAAGCGGAATTGGCGGAAGGCGGTCGCTGACGACCAGTCCGCCGCTAGTAGTAAGTCACAGAGGAAACCGGAAAAGAAGTTTAACGTAGGAAACGAGGAGTTGGAAGGATTGCGAAGATCGCAGCAAGGCTGTCGAGGACTCATAAGTCTGTAGACAGCGGACCACACACAGGTGTGGATGTACGGGGAAGAACGGGTAGAAAAACCGATTGAAGTTCCGCCTTGTCCACGCACGACGGAAAGACTCGACTCTCTGAGGCGAGGAATGACGCCCGGATATGTCCAAAGCTCTGACGTCTGACACACGATGATGGAAATCAGACACAAGAAGACAGTAAGCTCGAAGGACAATAACCTCAAAACAGAGTGTCAATGTCCCCCAGTCCGAGAACATGGTCAGGACCTTGGTCACATCTCAAGTGTGTTGGTACTTTGGGCGTTTAACTTAACGCCTTCAAAATCGACATACCAACGGATGTTTACCCACAGGTAACCAGACTACACGGAAGTAGTAGGTTAAGAACGTAGAGCGATAGGCTTGAAGAGGGCTAAAGGGCCTCCCGGAATCCAAAGAGTCCGCCAGATAGTTGGCCACTACAGACCTAGGCGCCTGAACGGGAACGACCCGTCGTTGATCACACCAAGTAACCCACAGTCCCCAGGTTGATCTAGATGCCGATCTAGTCCCGGGGCCCAGGCCAAGAGATCCCTATCTGTTCCTGAAAGGTCGTAGTCTGCGACCGGCACCCCGAAACCAACCATGTGAGGAGAGGTAGGATGTGCTTCGTGAATAGAGGGTGCAGAACCCCGTTCGGACCAGCGAGGAGATGAGGGGAATGAGGACGCAACCTGGGGAGTTCCACAGTCATCCTCAGAAGGAGGGAAAACCATGGTTGCGTCGGCCACCACGGAGCAAGCCGCACGACTGATGCTCTCAGGTTCGCTATGTGAAGGAGGACCCTGAGGATCATCGGGAACAGGGAAACGTGTAATGTGACCCCTGTGACCACGTTTGGTGTGGAGGGCGTCCACAGGTTGCGCCTCCGGATCTGGCCTACGGTTGTAAAAGCGCGGGAACTGATGTTTGAGGCGGGGAACGAACGGGTCCATAGAGAAGGATCCGCAAAGTGAGCGAGGGTCAGGTACCCTGACCGGAGTCGTCGCCAATAGCTGGAATCGATTAGGTAACAAGAAATCCAATCTGCCACCATACTGGGGTAGTCTGGGGCATATCCCGCAACGATGTTGCATTCCAGGCAGAGGTGCCCGAAGTCTTTACTAGAGCGATCGACGTATCGGACTGCGGGTACGTTGTCCATACGCAATAACACCCATCAGCTGGACGTGTGTGGCAACGGACTCCTGATGGCAAAAAAGCCGTCAGGGGTTTTACGTGTTGATGTGCAGCAGAGAGTCCTCTGCGGACCACGTCCCACCAGTGGACGAGGGACTGCACCGAGCACCCCAGCCGAGGCGGCTGGTATCCGACCCTATGACGAAATCTGGTGAGGAATAGAATATGGTCTCGCCGCTCCGTCTGACGGCATGACATAACCACCACCGTAATTCCATCATGGCTTTTGGGTCCAAGCGACTTAGATTGCATAGCGAAGCCCCTAGCGAAGATGTAGAGTCTCGAGTCTCTGAAGGACTCGATAGTGAAGAGGGGCTGGAAAGTGGCCTGGATTGACGCCGAGAACAGGCCGACTAAGCGAGTCAATCCGAGCAAGGACACTCGCTGCTGCCCAGCACGATATTGATGTCTGCGGATGGCGACTAATTGGGTATGGGTAGTCGAAGTAGTCGGTAGTTGCCCAGAACCCCAAAACTCTATCTCCTCATATGGGGAGAGAATAGGTTTCTCGTGATTTATGAGGAGTCCCAGATCTCGAAGCGATCCGACCATCCAGGAGGCGTGTTCGCTCGCTAGGCAAGGGGAACGAGCCATTACAGTAGGTCGTTCGAGTCGATGCTCAGCCTCACCCCTGTTCCGCAGGGTTAGTAACTTGGTGAGGTGTCTCGAGCTCCCACCGGGCGAAAACCGCCTCTCCTTTTTCCTGATCAGGAAGATGTAGCTGAGGAAGCTCAGAGAGAGCGGGTCCATCTCTACTATCGCCTGTATGGTCCAAAGGTCCTGCAACCTGTAGTCTATTAGGACGGTGTTTAGGCTTGAAAAACCGAATGAGCTGGGGAACCAGGTCCATGTCTGGCAATATAACTCCATTGTCCTACCGACTTAATGATATCATCAATTAGCGTGATCCCATTGGGCTAGGTCCACCGGCTGTACAGAGGCGGTAGCCTGCTCACTAAGGCGTAGGGTTTGGTGATAGGTCCAGAAGATCTAAGACCCAGTACTGTAAGGTCCGAAAGGCCCTCTCTATTCCCTTCCTGGAATGCTGCATGATCATGAGATCCACCTCTGGAGTGAGCACCACCGTATTTGGCAATGGAGGGACGAGATTCCGCCCTCAACGTGTTCGGTTAGCGTGCCGACCGATCTCCGGGTCCAACATTCGATCTATTGGGTCACCTCGGGTAGAGGTGCCCAGTCAACGGAGTGTGGATGGCTAATCACCCCCTGATCGAAAATGGTACTCAACTAGAGTCCAATAAGGTTTTACCCTGGGACTCAGGGTTGGCGTTGTCATGAAGCGCCATGTGCCCACTGCTCACATAATCATCATCATTTTCATCCTCAGACTCAAAGGTGTTAGCCGCCTCGTATTCCGCTGACGACTCTGGAAGAGTCCACGAGGAGTCTGGCTCAGTCCGTCTAGCGGACCGCTGCCTCTGCATGAGCATCTCCCCGAGGCTGGGGGGTCAATTGGAGTCTGGGAAGGCAGTGGGTCGGCAGTCCTGGGAGGATACTGCCTGGGGCATGTTATTTCCTTCCCCTGCCGGGGAGTCGGAGGCCACATCAACGTGGCGGCGTGTTTGGGACGCCATGCCCTACTCAGGGGCGTTATATCATTCCCGGGTGATCCGGACATAGGGGGGTGTAGGTGGGTTTGGAACAACCGACGCCCTGGAAGTCTGGACGGACCTACCGCTTAGT
The DNA here is from genome assembly GCF_905171775.1 of Rana temporaria. Classification (NCBI taxonomy): domain Eukaryota; kingdom Metazoa; phylum Chordata; class Amphibia; order Anura; family Ranidae; genus Rana; species Rana temporaria. Next base: position 133,277,133 of record NC_053498.1, read on the forward strand.
TCAGGAGCCTGTGCGGCACCGAGGTAGGCTGGGCCTGCTAGGGCTGTGTCCATCGCTTCCGTGGCACTAGCAGGGGTAAGGCCCTGTCGCCAGCCACAGGAGAGGAGTCTGCTGTCTGCGGATAGCACAGCAGTGCAGCACAGTAAACTGGAAGTTATGTACTATAATTTATATATTTATTTCTATACTTTAATTATTTAATTATTGTAATAATTTGTTCATTTATTTATTTATATATTTATTTATTCAAATATAGAATGTATAATTTATTTGTTTATTTATATATTATAATTTGTTATTTATATGTTTATTTATTCATTCAATTTATTTCTATAATTTAATTTATTTAATTATGGTTATAATTTGTTCATTTATTTATTTATATATTTATTCATTATAATTTGTTTATTTATATATTTATTTATTCATTATTCACTTATATCTACTTATTCATTTATTTAGATATTTATTTATGTATTTGATTCTCCCTAACAAGTTATTTAATTACTTATAATTTAGGATATCTAAGGGAATAAATTCCCCAGGGACAATACTGCAGAGGAACTGATGAGCGTTCCCCCCAACAATGTATAGAATAGTACATTGAGGGGAGAGATTCCCCAGCAAGTCAGGGTAAACTGACGCGGAGAAACCACGTCCTGTACCCTACACCGCTCACCGCACACTGGCGTAGCGATGCAGGGGGAGCGAGGACCGGGCTCGAGGACGTAGTCTCGCGAGACTACGGCCTCAACGTGATCCGAGGGAAGTCCCGCTCGCCCCTAGGAGGCGCGCGGCCCGGAGGGAAATCGCGCGCCCCGAAGGGAAGAGCGCGCGGCCCGGAGGGGAGCGCGCGGTGCGTCGCGAAAAGGGCGCGAATCGGAAAGGAGACGCGTGACGCGGCCAGGCAAATGGCGACGTCTCGCGATGCCACAGAAACTATGTGAGGGAGTTATGACCGCCGGTCACAACGTCCAGGCACCCGGGAGGTGCGTGTCGACCGGAGCCCAACCAGAAGGTTGGGATGGGGGGGGAAAGTACTAGCACAGGGGGGTCTGAAGGTGAGGGGAAGAAAGCGCTGACTTAGCAGAGGGTGTCGAAGCTTCCCACATCAAAGGAGGGAACAAAGAAAGGGAACAAAGCCAGGTCAGAATGGGTTACCAACACGAAACAATAAAAAGAACAATTGAAACGTGGTTCAGATAAAACTTACCTGACACCGGGCTTCGGTATCAGGGACACAGACACAAAAATGCAAAATGTGAAATATGATTTGAACAACCTACCTGAGACCGGGATACGGTAAAAGGGGGGCACAGACAAATGCAAAATTGAAACATGGTTCAAGCCAAATTTACCTGACACCGGGATACGGTAACAGGGAGACAAATGCAAATCGGGGGAATATTAGGGAGAAACTCCCAATATTCCACGAATTAGCAAACAATCAATGATTCTAACAAAAATTACCTGACACCGGGGTACGGTAACAGGGAGACACAATGCAAATCAGGGGAATATTAGGGAGAAACTCCCAATTCCACGAATTAGCACACAATCAAAGATTCTAACAAAAAAAGGTACATGAAATAACTTATCTTGTATGCTCTGCCATGAGCAGAAAGAAAGAGGGGGGTTCTAAGGAGGCAGCCCCTTATATACCGGCTGTCCTGCCTCTTGATTGGCAGACCCAGCCTGAGGGCTGCTGGGTATTGTAGTTTTTTCTTTTCTTTCAAGTTAAAACGTTTTCTACTTGAAATCACTGTAAAAGTTGTATTTCTGCTATGGGCATTATTAAAGAAAGATAATGCATAAGATATGAGCCTCCTGTCTGATGTATGATGGGAGGTAATCCAATTTTTTTTGTGTTGATCTTTGTTATTTATTTACAAATTAAATTAAATTTCATGTATCTTAGTGATATCAAATATCAATCAAATCAATTTCAATTGCAGGTTGTAACACAACAAAATGTGGAAGAGCCCAAAATGAGGTGAATAACTTTTTCTATAGAAACAGCTTGATTTTTGAGCAGTAAATAAAACATTCCCCCTCTACCAGCAATAGGAAGCTGTGAGGACAGAACTATGGGGACTCCACTCATGTGAGATTGTGAGTGATACTCTTTATTAACAAAATTATAATGTACATTAGTCTTTTTTGGTTGAAAATATCAATCTATGCTGTACATACCGGTGCTGAGCAGATAGTGAAGACACGCCATTGGAAATGTTATAGTATCCTCTGCAAAGACCATGTCCTCCGTTTTAGAGAAATATAAATCCAGGTGACTTCTGGAATCCATTCCATGTTGATGATAGAGCTTAGGTATTGTGCAATCCATCGTCCTGCAATGCTGAACTTCACCTCTTTGATTTCTGATTTCAACTAAGCTTTAATGTTTGAGTTCTAATTATATTCTTTTGAAATCAGGTGTTTACATTTCATTGTAATATAATAATAAATATATTTATAAAGCAGTCATGGGGATAGTGCTGACTGAGGTATGACTGTCACCTGAGTTTGCAAAGGTTTCATCACTTTAAGCCCAGGCTTTTTTTTTATGTTTGTTGTTTTCAAGTAAAAATCTGTGTTTTTTGCTAGAAAATTACTTAGAACACCCAAATATTATACAGAGGGGAAAGAAATTATTTGATCCCCTGAAGATTTTGTACGTTTGCTCACTTACAAAGAAATGAAGGGTCTATAAATTGTTATCATAGATGTATTGTAAAAGATAGAGACAGTATTTGAACTAAAAGTCCAGAAAAAACACATAAAACAAATGCTATAAATTGAGTTGCAGTTCAGTGAGCAAAATAAGTATTTGATCCCCATGTAAAATACGTCTTAGTACTTGGTGGAGAAAACCTTGTTGGCAAGCACAGAGGTAAGACAATTCTTGAAGTTGGTTACCAGGATTCAGTATTGCCAACTCCCCGAAGTACAATTTACTGGCAGGCAGTGGCGTACTATGTGGGGGCGGGCCGCCCTGGGTGCCACACACTGGGGGGTGTCAGGCCGGCGCCCTCCCCCTCCGCGACTGAAGAGGAGACAGCGCCGCGGGTTAGGCAGCAGCACCGTGCGCGGAGAGCCCGAGGCAGTGGCTTTACAGGGGAGGGCGAGCCGCACCCAAGAGGCGCCTGTAACCCAGGACCCGGCACAATGATCCTCTTCTCTCCGTGGTCACGGCCCTGATCAGTCTCGGCAGACGCTGTCACAGATGAGCAGAGTGAAGCCGCCTCCCCCTCCTCCTTTATGTCTACACAGTGCTGTGCATGCAGGAGGAGGGGGAGGCGGCTTCACTCTGCTTGGCTGTGACAGCCGCTGCCGAGACTGATCAGAGCCGTGACCACCGAGAGAAGGAGATCGTTGCGCTGGGTCCTGGGTCTCTGTGTGTGTTCTGAGGTACATTATGGGTCTGAAGGGGGGGGGGGTCTGCACTGTAGGGGGGTACATTTTGGTTCCGCAATGAATCTATCAGCAACATCTACAAGTTATATTCAGAATTGATTGTAAAGATGTTTTTTTTCTTAAAAATAACAAACATGTCATACTTACCTCCTCTGTTCAGTTGATTTGCACAGAGCAGCCCAGACCCTACTCTTCTCGGGTCCCTCTTCGGCTCTACTGGCCCCTCCTTCCTGTTGAGTGCACACACAGCAAGCAGCTTGCTATGGGGGCACCTGAGTCAAGTCACAGCTCCCTGTGTCCATTCAGACACAGAACTGCGGCCTGGCCCCACCCCCTCTCTCTCCTAACTTTGATTGACAGCAGTGTGCGCCACTGCTGAGTTTCAGCCAATCAGGAAAGAGAGTGTCGGACGGCCGAGACACTCTTGGACACTGCTGGACAGAGATGGGGCTCAGATAAGTATTAGGGGGGCTGATATTTGGCCCTTCTGTTGAAGGGGCATGACCAAAAAAGTTCTGCTGTTTGCCATGGAGACCCAAGAACTGTACTGTGACTCTAATGTCTGGTTGTGACATAAGAGAGTCTGATATACAAGATTAAACAAATTTGGAACCCCAGAATTATTCTCTGGAGACTGGAAACCGAAAAAAGAAAAGACTGTCGTGTACCAGAAGACCAGAACTGGCAAGGTGGAGCCTCAAATGCGGTGAGTAAAATATTTCCTTTTTGTTTTTAATTATTAATAATATAGTCAAAATGCTTACTCAGTGTGAAGCAGGTGTCAGTTCTGATAAAGTTAACATATGGGTATTAAAATGTATTAAGCGTCATGGCGGTCCTTATGAAATTCCAGAAAAATGTATGCAGACGTGGACTATGATGAAGGAATTTTTAGAGAAAAGTGTTTTTGATAGCAACATTTCAGAAAGTAAAAGAAAGGGTTGTATTGTGCAGGGCTTGTTATCTTTCTGTTTAACAATGGAAAATTCTTTGAATGATAAAGGTGAGGAAATTGCACAGTTACAGAATGCAGTTGATAATAGCCATAAGGTTTGTCAGAAACTGAGACAGTAAATTTTAAATTGCATGCAGCTACCATAGGGGGAGCTTTGCTTGAGAAATCTAAACATTGTGATGAATTATCAGAGGAAAATAAGAGATTAAAATTAAGAATTATGGAATTAGAAAAGAGATCTCGGGGGTGCAGATGTGCATCAAATCTTGGATTCAGCAATCTGCAACAAAATACAAACACAAACTTTCTATCAAATGAAACAGAACCTCATATTAAATCTGATAATTCATTGCCAGCCGCACCCACTGAGACCACCACAGTTTATAACAATAATAATTATACAGGTGAAGTTTAGCTTATAATGAAGCATTTGAAACCAAAATAACTATATGCAATTCTTAAAGAAATAGGAATGGTTCCCTGCCATGATTTAAACAGATTTTTAAAATGGTTTAGTGACTTGCAGCAGGTCAGAGATATGTACAATCTCAACCGATCTGACTTAGAAAGAGTTTTGCAACATTCTATAGGAAATAGTCTTTGGATGAGAATTAAACAGATCTGTATTCAGCCTCTGAGGACAAGGGACATATTACTGGAATTATTATGTGTTTTGTATGGAGTACGTTCTGATGTTACTATTCATGGGAAGATCCACCAAATGCAAAGTGAATCTCCCTATGAATTGTCACACAGGCTAGAAACTATTATGGAATTGTTGGTCGGTAATAATCTTACATTTGAGCGGGGAGGCTCGATACATATCAGTATGTTTCTAGATGCTTTGCATGAAGATATAAAACAAAATATTTTATTAGTTACCCCGAATCCTCATGATTTAAAAGACGTTGAGGGCAGATCATTTATGGAGAAAGTCAAATGAGCAAGCTGCCACATTGTTTAGGACAAACACTGAACAGAAAGATCAGAAGATAATGGGGCAGATCCACGTACCTGCGCGTAAGGATCCGCCGGGCGCAGCGTATCTAAGATACACTACGCCGCCGCAACTTTTTTTTTTTTTTTCGAATCCTCAACGAATTTGCGCCGTAAGTTATGGCGGCGTAGTCTATCTTTGGCGGCGTAGGGGCGCAGAATTCAAATGGATGTAACAGGGGCGTGTTTTATGTAAATACGTCGTGACCCGACGTAAACAGCGTTTTTTTTAACTGCGCATGCGCCGTCCGTGGGGGTATCCCAGTGCGCATGCTCCAAATTAAACCGGAACCAGCCAATGCTTACAACGGTGACGTCATTCTACGCAAATCCCTATTCGCGAACGACTTACGCAAACGACGTAAAACATTCAAAATTGGACGCGGGAACGACTGCCATACTTAACATTGAGTATGCCACCATATAGCAGCTTTAACTATACGCCGGAAAAAGCCAAACGAAAACGACGTAAAAAAATGGGCCGGCCGGACGTACGTTTGGGGATCGCCGTAAATAGCTCATTTGCATACTCGACGCGGAATTCTACGGAAACGCCACCTAGCGGCCGCCGAAATATTGCACATTAAGATCCGACGGCGTACTAAGACGTACGCCTGTCGGATCCCTCCGAGATGCCGTCGTATCTTGTTTTGTAGATACAAAACAAAGATATGACGCGGGAATTTTAAAATTACGCCGGCGTATCAATAGATACGCCGGCGTAATACTTTTGTGGATCTGCCCCAATATCTAATGATCACAACAAGAGGTGGAACACCGGGTCAAACATAGGTGATATTAATATGAAAAACAGAACTGACCAAAATCATAATAAGAAAAAGACCTGGATACCATTTCCTCAGTTAAAACAGAAATATGACCACCTGAAGATTGAGTATGAAAAGATGAAAATAGAATATTACACATTATTAGAACAGTTGAAGGGTCCAGATCTGTTTTTGAATGAAAATGACGCTTCTCTAGCAGTGGGGGTGAATTAGCTTCAAACTGTAAACATGTAAATAGTACTTTGTTTAAGGACCTTGCTAATGAGTTTGTGTTGGAGAGTTTTTTGTCTTTCAGATCTATTGCTGGAGATACTCGTTTGCATTTGAATAGCAGGAGAAATTGCTGGCTAGTGGGGGAGAAACGCTGAATGGACAATATGGGCCAGATTCACGTAGAGCGGCGCAAATTTAGTTTGTCCTAACGTATGTCAGTTAAGTTAAGGCGGCTGAATTTTGTGACGTAAGTGCCCTATCCACAGAGCATTTGCGCCCAAATGTGCGCCAGCGTAACGTAAATACCGAGGCGTAAGGCGGGGTTATTGCAAGTGGGAAGGAAGTGGGCGTGCTCCATTGAAATGAGCCGTGACCCCATGCAAATGAAGGGCCGGCCGTACTGCGCATGCGCGCACAAATCTGCACCTCACTGGGCATGCTCAGAACTCGGGCCGGCGCAATCAGTGAGATAGGAAAAAGGCCAAGCATACTTAGTGAGATACGCCCTATGTATAAATAGCCCCACACAAACGCACTTCCATTGCAAAAGTACATCCCTGTGTTCCCTTTCCTAAAGCAAGTTGCTTTTGCTCTGTTGTCTGTTGGTGTTTGTTGGTGAGTGTAGTATTGTTAGATAAAAGATTTATAGAAGTAGGAGATTGTAGTAGGTGTGTGTTTTTTCTGAGTGTTTTTTCTGTTTGTTTTTTTCTGTGTTTGTTTTTGAATTTTGTATTAGCTGTCTGCTTATTTTGTTTGATTTTGTTGTCTTGTGTTTGTGGTTTGTTTTTTGGGTGTGTTTGTTCTGTGTCTTTTTGTGTGTGTTTGTTCTGTGTCTTTTGTGTGTGTGTGTGTGTTTGTTCTGTGTCTTTTTGTGTGTGTTTGTTCTGTGTGTATTTGTGTTTGTTTGTTGTGTTAGTTTTTGTGTGTGTGTTTGGTGCTGAGTGTTGGGTGGGATGGCACCAAAGAGATGTAAGTTGAATTTTTCGGTGAGAGAAAAGCAAATACTTGCAATGGCCATCACCCGATATGGGCGATATTTACATGGCCCTGAGAGCCGGGACATCACCCCGACCAGGAAGAAGGCGATCCTTCAGCAAATTACTGATGAGATTAATGCGTTGGGGGGGAGAGACGAGGACCACCAGTGGAATAGCTAAGAAGATCAATGATCTCAGGAGCCTGGTCCATGACAAGATGGCCAAGATAAATGCCCATGCCACGGGCACTGGCGGAGGACCACCCTGCTCCGTCAGGCTGACTGAGGAGGAGTGGGCAGTGGCCCGGTGCTTCCACAGCCAACAAGTGGTGGGCCTGCCTGGCTTTGACTCCGAGGAGGCCGTGAGGACAGGTACGTTTTTTTTTTCTATCTGGTGAGTAGCATGTGTGGGTGGGGGAAGGGAATATGTGCCAAGTGTGTGGATCCTCCAACCTGTGTATGTTTTGTGTCCTCCACAGATGGCCAGGAGATTGCTGGGCCATCAGGCCAGGCTGCACCATCCCCCGGACATCAGGCTGCTGAGGAGCCCCAAGAAGGGCAGGAGTCCTTAGGGGAGGGGAGTGGCCACACCTCACATCATGAGGAGGTTGAGGGGGAGGAGGATGAGGGGGGGAAGGATGAGGATGATCGGATGGACCTTGCCAGGGAAATCCTTTTGACTTTGGATGTGTTTCCCCCTGAGGCTACCCCTGTGGCTGGCAGCAGTCAGGCCTCCATCAGGGGTAGCCCCTCCCACTCCTCCCCCAACAGGGCTGCCCCCACAAGGGTCTCTCTCTCCCCTCCTCCCAGGCCACAAGCCTCAGCTGCAGGCAGGAAGGCTACCCAGAAGACCAGGGGGTGGCCGAGTTCCTGCCAGCCAATCTGCAGAGGGACCAGGCCCGGCAGACCCAACATCTGGGTCAGGTCACCCGGACTTTGGGCCAGATGGAGGACAGCCTGGGCTTAATTAAGGACTCGGTCAGTGAATTGAGCACAAACTCCTTGGCGGTCATAACATGGATTTGTGACCTGCAGACCGCCACAGCAGGCGTGTCCCTGGAGGTGAGTGCCCTGACCCAGGCTGTCCACGCAAACACCCAGGCTGTCCAGGCCAATACGGCTGCCCTCACTGTGGGTCTGACCAGGATAGCCGTGGCCTTGGAAGGCAGGCCAGCAGGAGGACAGTCACCAGGGGAGGCTCCTCCTTCCCCTGCTCCCCCCCCATGAGTCTCCCCTGGTTGGCCATGGCCGTGCCCGTGGCTGGCCCAGTTGTAGCTCACGCCGCCGCCATTAATTTTGGTTGTACTTTTGATTTTTGATTTTTATTATTTTTTTACTTATACTGTGATTATGATTTGTTTTATGTGTGTGAATGATGTTTGAATGTGGGGGTGACATTCCTGATGAAAAAAGGGTGTCACCCTCAGTTTTGGTGGAGTAGGGATCCCCAGGACCAGGGAGAAGTGATCCCAGGTCCATGTGAATGGTGTATGAATGCACAGTGACATAATTGGAGCCGTGGCGTGGCGTTGCTGCTCCCTAGTACCGTGGGGGGTACTTGGGTCTAATCCAATTCGATGAGGATGTGATGTGTCTGTGCTAGGGACCACATCACATGCATGGGTGTGCATGCATGCATTCTCATTGTGCCATGATTAATGTGTGTGTTTACTGTGCAAAGATGCATTCTGCGAGGCGTCTCCTGGCTGCTGTTCCCTCAGAAGAGGGGGTACCCTCGATTACTAAAGTCACTAGTATAGCTGTGAGCATGGATGCCCCTGGCATGTTGGCATACATATTGTTGTCCTGCAAGTGTGTGTGCTCAGCTCTTCCCTAACAGTGTTGCTTTAGCTGACATTTACACGGCTGGTGTAAAATTAGGGCAGCTTTTATAAGGTGTATTTTTACACCGTGAAACTAGCAGATGCGCACAGGGCGTAGCCTACGCCGCACAAGCGTACTTTTGTGGATCGCCGTATCTCCCTCATTTGCATATTAGCATAGAAATACAATGGTGTGTCTAGCGTATTTTGCGCTTCAAGATGCGCCGGCGTAAGTGCTTTGTGAATCTGGTCCTATATCACTATCAATGGACCCTCTTTTTTTTATTTTCTCCCTTTCCCTGATATATTTTTATTTTTAATTTTTATTATGTTTTATTTCTTGAACTTAATCTTAAAACCAGAGCGAAGCATTTAAACCTAAAATAATTTTATAACATCTCTACATATGACATAATGCATATTGATATCAATAGATTTGACATCTGAGGTGATGCTGCACAATGGCTTAGCATAGCATAAATTATAGTAGGTTGGGTCGTTTTCCTAAATTTATAAGAGGGGTGAGTGAAATTCATCACTCTAGTCATGATTTGAGACATTGTTGAATCAGTTGTTTATAATATGCTGAAGGCTATGACATATATGGATGAAAAAGACCTTTCTAACTTTCATAAAAAAAATACTGGAAAGAATTTCCACTGGCGCCTTGTCTGGACAGAAGATCTGATAAACACTGATGTCAAGCTGATTCTATCTAAACCATCGCATGGGGGAATATATATATATATGTTGGTATACCATTCTGGTGGAATTATGGACTGAATGATACAAATAACAGCTCTATTAAAGGCAATGAGGGGTCAGCCTACAGCACATTACGAAAGCAAATTGTTGCTGGCAATCAACAAATTCAGAATATTGAGGGTTTGATGTTAAAGGAACCAAGTGTCCTGATTGGTGTATTAATGATTGAAGGTGTCAAGTGCAAGGAAATAGTTTGCAGCACAGAATTTTTACTGCCGTATCCAAACCTTTTTGACCTTGAAAGTGAAGATGAAAGTAGAATTTCAAGATTTGTTGGTGTTTGTGTAAAAGCATCTTTAAAAATGAAAACTTTGAGCCTGGAGATGAGAGAATCCTGGACTTATGTGGATTGGACCTCCCAAAACATACCAAGCTTTACTTTCAGTGAGATGGTGAGAGATGTGATGAAGTCAGAATGGACGGTGAAATCAGCTCGTTTTTGCACAATATTCAAGATCGTGATGTGATTTACAAAAAAAAAAAAAAAAAGAGCAATCTTTGAAATGAGGCCTAACAGCTATACGGGCCACGGATGTTTACTGAATCCTTTTCCAGTCATGGTCTAAAGTTATATTATCTAATAACTGTTTCATGAGGATATTTTAGAGGTTGGTGAAGAGAGATGTAACCAGTCTCAACTTAATATTTCATATGAGCCATTGTAATGCATACAGTACCTCAAACCATAATGATGTTTGTTGTTTGAATTATGAGTCAGTTCTAGTAGTTAGAACCGACTCAAGTGGTTGTAATATTAATATATATGTGTAGGTATGTATGGCACAATATATTGTATTACATTACTATATTAACCAGGAACTCAGTTGAACTGTCCAAGCCAGCTGAATTCTAACATATCAAAGGTACAGAAGACCCTTTGATGTGTTAACCTTATGCAAGACTACCTAAGTGTGTGTGAGGTATGGCCTGCTAACCTCAAAGGATAAATTGCTTACATACATAAGGAAGTATTTATTGATGGTAATTAGACTTAAGGGGGTATTCATTCAGGGAAACATTTGGTTGACCTGGAAGAACCCCTCCCTCCAGTATGAGACCAGTATTTGAGACATTCAAGCTGGCATTCAGTCAGTCTTGTCACTGAGTATATTCTCTATATAGGTCTAGGGAAAGATGAAACTTTGAATTACTCTGTTGGATATGTATCATCTGTGGAATTTGGACTTTGTTCTGTATTGGAAATCAAATAAATGCACTCTCTGGAGAGCCTGGTGTGTTGCTGCGGGACAATATAATGTACAGTCATCATACTAACGCCTAAATATAAATTATCTAACCGGACTCCACTATACACATTTATATCACTACAGGGACCACAACCCAAATAGTGGGGAAATATAGCTGCAATCTGGGACCCATCCCTGCCCTCCTGTACAACCTCCCTATGTTTCATCTCTTCATAAAGTATCAATGTTTAGGTATTGAACCTGATAATGTTAATTTGTTATGTTTTCTAATATATTATCCATACACTGTATCTGATATTGTATTTTTATATAATCTTTATCCATATTCTGATGAAAGGGAGACAGTACATGTTCTGAAATGCGTTGATTATCAATAAATAGATAAAAAGATATATTGTATACATAAAAGGTTTACAATATTGTTCCAAGACAAGTCAACACACATTTATATTCTGAATGATCTTTATTAAGATAGTGATATTTGATAACAACATTTAACACAGATTAATGCAAAATAACATTACTGACTTTAGCGCAACTGCTGTGATTTCTGACTGCCATTAGTAGCTCAATGATTAATTCTATTTGCTGCCTGTAGTTTCTTTATAAGATTTGCACACTGAGATGAATGCTATTGTCTTCAGTCATCTACTTCCCTTTGCGTCCTACAATGAATATAATAGCTTTATAATCAGCGACATCGCTGACATTGCGTCTCCTCTGCACTGCACAGTAATCAATGACTAAACCCACCTTACCAAAGGCGTTTTTCACAAACTCCTCATTATATTTAAAACAATGGAATCGTTGTGCTCCAGCAGTCCAGTAAGTTTGATCTAATGACTCAATAAGTATTAGTTGGCCTCCGGGTTTTAGCAGTTTTATTATCTTCTCCAGATTCTTCATGTATTCATCTTCATTTTTACTGATAACTTCCAGTATCCACGCACTGATAATACAATCAGCAAGTGGTAGTAGCACCGGGGAAGTTATGTTTTCCTGTTCAAAAGTACATTTCAAAATCTGCATGATGGACGACCTTAGGCGCATTTCTTTTTCCTGAAGTTGATCTCTAAAAAAAACAAAAAAAAATAATATGGACATTACAGGAAAGATTTCAATATACAGTGATATGGTGTGATAAAAATTTGGTTAAGACTGTAATTTGGCAAGTTAAAATAAAATTGACCTATTAGTATAGCACTACCCCCGTAAGATTTGCTAATGGCAGGGTTCCCCACTACTGCACAGCCATTCACACAGCATTTCCTTCTTGTATCCAGACACAGTGATCAGACCTTTGGCTTGTTTTTTTGTTAAGCAAATGTAAACATAGTGGGCCAGATTCAGATACATTGGTGCATATTTATGCCGGCGTAGCGTATCTTATTTACACTACGCCGGACCAGTGCTGAGAGGCATGTACTGTATTCAGAAATATATTACTCACCAAGATGCGCCAGCGTAACGTATTTTCGACGGCGTAGGGCAGCGTAAGTGGGAGTCACCCCATGCAAATGATGGTCCGACCGTGTCGCATTGATTTACGTTGGGCGTATCTTAAACGGCGCATGCGCTGTGACGTGGACGGATTGACTGCACCCATCTGCGCATGCTCACAACTACGCCCGGCGTAACTCCTAAGATACGCCGGCCCAACGCCTACACCCAGTGCATAAATACGCCCAGACATGCGCCCGTCAAGTGCAAAAGTACACAAGCATTTTTTAGGACTGCTAGTACTTTTGTATTTTTTTGTCAGTGGCTAAGACTCGGAGGAAGCTAAATTACTCCCCTGAGGAGAAGGCTCTTATTATTGAGGGCCTCAATAAGTATGGGGCGTGCCTCTATGGGGCACAGACTGGCACTACCAGCAAGGTGGAGAAAGATAGGATCCTGCTGGAAATAACCACCCAGGTGAATGTCCCTGGCATTGCGGCTCGGACCACCAGGGATATTACAAAAAAAATGAACGATCTGCGGCGTCTGGTTAAAGAGAACCTGGGCAAGATCCGTAGACATGCCAGTGGCACAGGAGATGAACCAGCCACCAACATTTCCCTCACTGCTGATGATCTGATCATTGCCAGGTGCCTGGAGATGGAGATGGTGGAGGGCCTGGAGGGCTTTGATTCGGTCGATCAGCCCTTGTGGACAGGTAAGTGTGTTTTATCTTCTCTCTGGTGTGTAGCATGTGTGGGAGGCAAGGGAACATGTGACAAGTGTGTGGGTCCACCAACATGTGAATGTTTTGTGTCATCCACAGATGTCCAAGAGGTAGCTGGGCCGTCGTCGGCTGCTGGGCGACCGACCCCATCCCTGGCCGAGAGTGTCCCCTCCTCACCTGTAGAGGAAGTGGAAGAGGAGCAGGTCACTATTGAGGAAGGGTTCTTTATAGTGGAGGAGACCCACATACCTGTTCCCTCCCCAACCTCAACCCCCATTAGGGATAGCCCCTCAAGGGCCACCCCCCCCATCAGGGATAGCCCCTCAAGGGCCACCCCATCCAGCCTGCCCCCAAGCCTTTCCTGCCCCAAGGAAGGCTACCCGTAAAACAAGGGGTGTCCCAGAGGCATTGGAGGAGAATTTGGCGAGGGACCAGGCCCGCCAAACCCACCATGTCTGCCTTAGTGGGGGACCTGCACCATGTTGCAGAGAGCCTGGCCTCCTCGGCTCAGACCCAGGCTGCCTGTACGCTATCTGTGCAGCAGGCCCTCACCCAGCAGGCGGTCATAATGTTGCCTTCAATGAGAGCCTGCAGGACGTGAGTGCCAATTGTACAGGGATTCTCACATGTCTGGGGGAACTGCAGGCCACCACATCAGGCCTTGTAACGGAGGTCCGGAGCCTGGCAGAGGCAGTCTAGGCCAATACAGCTGCCATGCAGGTGGAGGGGAGGAGCCTGGCAGCTGCCGTACAAGAGGAGAGGAGGCAGACACGGCGCCACCTGCGCAATACCACCACCCGCCAGCTGCGGATGCAGGTGGTGACAAACACTTACCTCCACCGCATTGCCCTGGCATTGGAGGGCAGCCTGGCAGCCAGGGAGAGACTTGGGGATGTACCTCCACCACACAACCGCCCCCACCTGAGGCTCCCCCCAGGCAACTGCAGACCAGGAGCCTAGGCACTAGGCACAGCCCACACCAGGGCAGATGATTTTTTTTTTGCTTTTCTTTTCTGCTCAAATGATGAGTTTTTTTGTTTAATTTTTATACTCAGGTGATGAGTGTTTTTATTATTTTCACTCAGATTATGAGTATTTTTTGGTTTAATATCCCTGCACACGGTCAGGAGTGCAGGCTACAGTGTGACTGGTGTGTGAATGTGGGGGTGACACTCCTGCCAGTAAGGGGTGTCACCCTGGCTTGTTGGGGAGAATTTATCCCCACGGCCGTGTGAATGTGGTATGAATGGACAGCAACATACTTGGAGCCTTGGCGTGGCATTGCTGCTCCCAAATCTTGAAGGGTGGACTTGGGCTAATCCAATGTGATGTGGATATAGGGTGTGTGCTAGGGACCACAGTGGTGTGCATGCGTGCATTCTCCTTGTGTCATGATGAATGTGTGTGTTTAACTTGTAAAGATGCGTTCCACAAGGTATCTCCTGACTGCTGATCCCTCAGCAGACGGGGTTGCCTAGGGCAGGGGGACACTTTGGGGTTCGGGGGTCAGGTCTTCACGTAGGGCAATCTCCAGGCCCTTTCTCATGGCGTAGTTGTGCAGAATGCAACATGCACCGATGATCTGGCACACAAAGTTTGGGGAATACAACAGGGTCCCCCCTGATTTATCCAGGCATCGGAAACGGGACTTCAGGATGCCAAATGTGCGTTCCACCACTGCACGGGTACGTACAGTACAGACCAAAAGTTTGGACACACCTTCTCATTTAAAGAGTTTTCTTTATTTTCATGACTATGAAAATTGTAGATTCACACTGAAGGCATCAAACTATGAATTAACACATGTGGAATTATACATAACAAAAAGTGTGATACAACTGAAAATATATTTCATATTCTAGGTTCTTCAAAGTAGCCACCTTTTGCAGCAGACACAGCTCTAGAACTGTTAGGAGGAGACTGTGTGAATCAGGCCTTCATGGTAGAATATCTGCTAGGAAACCACTGCTAAAGAAAGGCAACAAGCAGAAGAGACTTGTTTGGGCTAAAAAACACACGGAATGGACATTAGACCAGTGGAAATCTGTGCTTTGGTCTGATGAGTCCAAACTTGAGATCTTTGGTTCCAACCCCCGTGTCTTTGTGCGATGCAGAAAAGGTGAACGGATGGACTCTACATGCCTGGTTCCCACCGTGAAGCATGGAGGAGGAGGTGTGATGGTGTGGGGGTGCTTTGCTGGTGACACTGTTGGGGATTTAATCAAAATTGAAGGCATACTGAACCAGCATGGCTACCACAGCATCTTGCAGCGGCATGCTATTCCATCCGGTTTGCGTTTAGTTGGACCATCATTTATTTTTCAACAGGACAATGACCCCAAACACACCTCCAGGCTGTGTAAGGGCTATTTGACCAAGAAGGAGAGTGATGGGGTGCTGCGCCAGGTGACTACCTCTTGAAGCTCATCAAGAGAATGCCAAGAGTGTGCCAAGCAGTAATCAAAGCAAAAGGTGGCTACTTTGAAGAACCTAGAATATAAAATATATTTTCAGTTGTTTCCTACTTTTTTGTTATGTATAATTCCACATGTGCTAATTCATAGTTTTGATGCCTTCAGTGTGAATCTACAATTTTCATAGTCATGAAAATAAAGAAAACCCTTTGAATGAGAAGGTGTGTCCAAACTTTTGGTCTGTACTGTATGTGTGCATCATTGTATTTGCTCTCTCCTCTGGTTTGGGGGTTCCGGAATGGAGTCATGAGATGGGGTCCAAGTGCATATGCAGAGTCACCTGGAAGGGAAAAGACAGGAGGATGTTAGCCGTGCATGTGCCCCTCGTGATGTCTGCATCATGGGGTCGGACAGTCATGCCTGACTCCCATGTCACTCACCAACCAGCCATCTGTTCCCGTACACGTTCTGTTCAAAATCCGTTGGGATGGTGCTTTGACGGTATATGTAGCTGTCCTGGCTGGCCCCTGGGTGTTTGGCACGGACGTGCCATATGAGGCATTGGGCATCGACTATTGCCTGTACGTTGATGGAATGCCAGTGCTTCCGATTGCGGTATATGTGCTCTGTGGCACAGGGGGCCGTAGTGCCACATGTGTGCAATCAATGGCCCCCACGGTGCGTGGGAATCCTGCAATTCTGACAAAATCCACCATTGCCTTATTCCGCAGGTGCTCCTGGGTGGGTCTGATGATGTGGTTGGACATGCGTCTGAGGATTGCGGGGACGACCTGGTGCACACATCTGCTCATGCTGGTTTGTGACATCCCAGCCAAAACTCCACTTGTACGCTGAAAAGATCCACTGGCGAGGAAATGCAGTGTTGCCAGGACCTTGACCAGTGGCTGCACTGCATGTGAGCGGTGTGTCTGGCTGGTGATGTCATCATGCATGGTTGTGGCTAATTCCAGGATGGCATCAGTGTTGAATCTGAAGATAAGATACACCTCCGAATCCCCCATGCCAAAGATGTTCATGCGCGTTCGGTATATCCTCTCCTGTGCCCTCCTCCTTCTTTGCACCTGGGCACACACTAGTAGTGCTATGACCATGCCTGCCCCTGGCATGTTGGCATACGGATGTGTTGTCCTGCAAGTGTGCTCGTCCGTAACGGTGCTGCTGAAGCTGCTCTCCAGCTGACCTGCACACGTCTGGTGCAAAGTTACCCCTGCTTTATGAGGGGTAACTTTAGGCCGGACGTACAGCTTACGCGCACCGCGCGTAGCCTGCGTCGGGCGTACGTACGTACGTACGTTCGGGAATCGGCGTATCTCCCTCATTTGCATATTTGAATACAAAATCAATGTGAGCGCCAGATGCGCCCAGCGTAAATATGCGCCCACGCTACGGCGGCGTAGAAAAGTTACGTCGGTCGGAAGAAGCCTATTTTCAGGCGTATCTGGTTCTGTGGGTACGGCGCATAGATATGCCGGCGTATATATACACTTACGCCGCGCATCTCGAGATACGCCGGCGTAACTTCTTTGAGAATCTGGGCCTGATTATTTATTTATGTCATGGTCTTACCTCTTTGCAGGCTTCTCTTCACTGACATGTGCTGGCAGCCATCTTGCTTCATGGGGTTCTTGTAACCTGCCTCACCCTGCAGCTCCTCCCTCCCACTGGGAGGAGCTGACTGCTCAGCATATATATATCACGGCAGCTGCAGCATTTCCTTGCTTGGGCCTTTCGTCTGATACCTCATCCATGATCGTGCTGCTTGCTCCTGGTGACCAACCCGGCTACGGACGTTCCTTCTGGTTCCTGATTCCCGGCTTTGTTTCACCCCGTCTCTGGCTACAGACTCCGGCTTGGCTGACTCCCATCCCTGGCTATCGACCCTGGCTTTGTTGGACGACTCTTCTGGCAGTTTCGATCGTTTGATCTTGCTGTTTGATTTTCAATAAAATCCCCTTATTCATTTATTTGTGTTGTACGTCTGATTCATGCTTCCATGACATTAGGCCCAAGCCATGAATCCTGACGGTACAGGGCCATCCACGCTACCCATGCTGGTTGCCAGACTTGATCAGCAGGATCGCCTGCTGGGTCAGTTCGCTCAGGTGTTGCAAACCCTGCTTGCACGCACTGCTCATCTCGCTCCTGTTGCTGATAGGCCGGTTGTCGCTCCTGTTTTCGCTCCTACTGCCGCTCCGGTTGTTGCGCCAGAGTCTACCCCGGCACCCGTTGTTGCGCCTGCGGTGTCGCGGGGAATGACCGGTTCTGCCCCCCTCCCACATCGCTTTGGGGGTGAGCCAACTCAGTGTCGTAGCTTCCTTAACCAAGTGGACATTTATTTCGAGTTGCTGCCACATGCTTTCCCTACTGAGAGATCGAAGGTGGGCTTCCTGATCTCGCTGCTCTCTGACAAGGCCTTGGCCTGGGTAAGTCCCTTATGGGAGGACAATAATCCGGTGGTTGCTGAGTTTTCCGGTTTTGTTGCTTCTCTTCAGAGGGCTTTCGATGTGCCGGCTTGCTCTGCCTCTGCTGCGAAGCTCCTCATGTCCATCAGACAGGGTTCACGATCGGTAGCCGAATACGCCATTGAGTTTCGTACCCTGGCAGCAGAGGTGGGCTGGAATAATGAGGCCCTGGTGGCAGCCTTCTCCCATGGTCTCTCTGACACCCTGAAAGATGAGATTGTGGCTAAGGACCTACCCGTGGAGCTCGAGGCTCTCATTTCTTTCCTGATATTGATTGACACCAGACTCAGGGAGAGACCTTCCTTTAAGGAGAGCCTGCGGAGGCCTCCCAGCAGATTGGCGCCTACGTTTGCTGTCCCACCCGTGCCTCCCTCTCCTCCCACGCCTCCTGGGGTTGACGTGTCTGGGGGTGAGCCCATGCAGCTGGGGTTTGCTCGCCTGTCTGAGGGGGAGAGGGCACTTCAGAGACGTGAGGGTTGTTGCATGTACTGCGGTCTCAGTGGGCATTTTCGGTTGTCATGTCCGAACCGTCCGGGAAACGCTCGCACCTGAGATCCTGTCGGGGACAGATCTTGGGTGGAGTTTCTTCATCCCCGGTTTCCCGTGTTAATAAACCACTGCTCACCATTGTCCTCTCCTGGGCCGGGGGCTCGGTGGCGGCCCAGGCGTTGGTGGATTCTGGTGCTGGTGGTCTTTTCATCGACAGTAGATTTGCTGCCGCAAACTCCATTCCTCTGCAGGCTCGAGCTTCTCCGCTGGTTCTTGAGGCGATTGACGGCAGACCCCTTCAGCCACCGCAGGTGACTCATGAGACCCTTCCAGTGGAGATAGCCATTGGGGCCGTTCACAGGGAGTCGGTCTGCCTTTAAGTCATTTCGTCTCCTCACTACTCGGTGGTCTTGGGGTACCCCTGGCTCCAGAGGCATAATCCGACTTTCAATTGGAGATCGGCTGAGATCCTCTCGTGGTCCCCACAGTGTGGGGCTAGTTGCATCCATGGGCCTGTCAAGGTGTTGTGTGCCTCCTCGGACTCCGTGTTGCCCTCTGAATACAGGGAGTACCTAGATGTATTCGATAAGGTGCGCGCTGGTGCCCTGCCTCCGCACCGCCCATACGATTGTGCCATAGATTTACAACCTGGTGCCATTGCTCCTCGTGGCAGGGTATATCCACTGTCAGTTCCTGAGAATGAAGCCATGGAGGGGTACGTGAGGGAGGAGCTTTCTCGGGGGCACATTCGCAAATCCTCTTACCCAGCGGGGGCTGGATTTTTCTTTGTAAAGAAGAAGGGCGGAGAATTGAGGCCGTGCATCGACTATAGGGGCCTAAATCGCATCACGATTAAGAATGCATACCCGATTCCGTTGATTTCCGTCTCAAGGGGGCAACGGTCTTTACCAAACTCGACCTGAGGGCTGCGTACAACCTTGTAAGGATCAGGAAGGGTGATAAGTGGAAGACCGCGTTCAACACCAGGACCGGTCATTAGGAATCCCTGGTTATGCCCTTTGGGTTGTGCAATGCGCCCACAGTCTTTCATGAATTTATCAATGATGTTTTTCGTGACCTGTTGCAGCAGTGTGTAGTGGTCTATTTGGATGATATCTTGGTATATTCCGAATCCATGGAGGTCCACATTCTGGATGTCAAGCGAGTGTTGCAACGGTTACGAGAGAACAAGCTTTTCTGTAAGCTTGAGAAATGCGAATTTCACCGGTCCCAGGTAACCTTCCTGGGTTACATCATTTCCGCGGAGGGGTTCTCCATGGACCCTGAGAAGGTTTCGGCAGTCCTACAGTGGCCACAGCCCACTGGTCTTCGTTCCCTGCAGCGCTTTTTGGGCTTCACCAATTATTACCGGAAGTTCATCAGGGACTTCTCCATGCTGGCCAAGCCTCTCACGGATCTGACCAGGAAGGGCAGTAATCCCCATGATTGGCCGTCCGAGGCCATCCTGGCTTTTGAGGCTCTAAAATCAGCCTTTGCTTCGGCTCCAATACTGTTTCATCCCAATCCTGGGTTGCTCTTCGTCCTTGAGGTGGATGCCTCTGAGACGGGAGTAGGCGCCCTTCTGTCTCAGCGTCAGACACCAGAGGGACCCCTGCTTCCATGTGGGTTCTACTCCAGGAAACTGTCTCCTGCGGAATGCAACTACCAGATTGGTGACAGAGAGCTGTTAGCTATCGTGCAGGCTCTCAAAGAATGGAGGCACTTGCTCGAGGGTTCTGTGGTTCCGGTTCTCATCCTGACCGACCACAAGAATCTGACGTACCTTTTTGAGGCCAAGAGATTAACACCCCGTCAGGCCAGATGGGCTCTGTTCCTGTCACGCTTTAATTACGTGGTCTCCTACTTACCCGGTTCCAAGAACGTCAGGGCGGATGCCTTATCACGTCAATACTCCGAGCTTATCACGTCAATACCTCTTTGCAGGCTTCTCTTCACTGACATGTGCTGGCAGCCATCTTGCTTCATGGGGTTTTTGTAACCTGCCTCACCCTGCGGCTCAGCATATATATATCACGGCAGCTGCAGCATTTCCTTGCTTGGGCCTTTCGTCTGATACCTCATCCATGATCGTGCTGCTTGCTCCTGGTGACCAACCCGGCTACGGACGTTCCTTCTGGTTCCTGATTCCTGGCTTCGTTTCACCCCGTCTCTGGCTACAGACTACGGCTTGGCTGACTCCCATCCCTGGCTATCGACCCTGGCTTTGTTGGACGACTCTTCTGGCAGTTTTGATCGTCAGCGTGGACTTTGATCTTGCTGTTTGATTTTCAATAAAATCGCCTTATTCATTTATTTGTGTTGTACGTCTGATTCATGCTTCCATGACAATTTACTTATAGAAAATAACAGAATAGTATAGAAAAAAACAATAGAATACAATAGTACAGAACAGATATAACCATCTTCCGAAATTCTAATTTAGAATAAAATAGAAAAGAATTGAATAGAAAAAAAAATAGAAAAAGAATAGAATAAAAAAAACACTAGAATAGAATAGAAAGAATATAACCATTTCCCAAAATTCAAATAGAATCAATTCAAGCTGCTGTCTACCAGTTAAATCTAGAGAGAGCTGGAACTGCCCAACTCCAAGGCATCGCTGATCTAAGTTCTAAATATAAATTACAGATCGAGCTACATCCAATCAAATATTATCCAAACTTCAACCTGCTCCCACCCCCATTCTAAGCCCTATATTAACTACCCTGTAAAGGAAGATGTCTATACTTACCTATTCTGAAGGTGCTCTGGTCCAGTCACATGATTACTCAGCAGCTGGCTTCAGTGAAGATGCGAGATCGCTGACAACGGCTGCAATGCCTGAGTGACATTACCCATAGGCTTCACAAAAGTGGAAAAAGGTCTGTTTGGCCGCACATGCAATAAAATCACCTTTATTTAGACACTTTCCGAATAGACACTCCACATTGTACAATCGGGGGAAAATGGCACACCAGCTAGTGCTATTTTTCCTCAATTGTACATTGTGGAGTGTCTATTTGGAATGTTTCTAAATAAAGGTGATTTTATCCGATGTGCCAACCAGACCCTTTTCCTCTACTGTGAAGCCTGTAATGAACAGAGGTAGTGTGCAGTGCAGGTGGTTCTGGTGGAAACCGACCTTGAGCGGTGATTACTTGTCACCCATAGGCTTACTATGGGGCATTTGTAGTCAGTTAACTCTCCAATACACTGAAGCCTGCGCTGGGAGCCGATCATGTGACCAGACCGGATGGGGCCTTTAGAATAGGTAAGTATAGACATTTTTACTTTACAGTGTAGTTAGTTTAGGGCAGTTATGGTGAACCTTCGCACCCCAGATGTTTTGGAACTATGTTTCCCTATACTGCAGAGTGCATGAGCATCATGGGAAATGCAGTTCTAAAACATCTGGGGTGCCAAGGTTCGCCATCACTGGTATAGGTCTTAGAATGGGGGTGCAAGCAGGGTTACGTTTAGATAGGATGTGACTGGACTTCTACTTTAAACATTGTGAATAGTCTTATTGCAGCACAGTAGATAGGGAGAGCCTGGATACAAATATTATAAAGAGCTGAGAGCTCCATCTGATGGATGAAAACTTTGAACTTTTCAAATGCAATATTTCAAAGTTACCTGACTAAAAACATGAAAAAAAGGTTATATTTTAAATAACTTAATAAATGAAATATACTCAAAAACAATTAAAGTTGCCTTTAAAGAAATAATCTTCTGCAACCTAAAATTTAAAAATAAGAAAGTGATAAAACATTAGGGGATAAGTCACCTCGTTCCTTCTAACTCAGCTGCGGCTGATGATGTATGCGACCAATCATATGCTCCGGTACGGTCATGTAGCCATCTACTCAGTTCCATGATACATTTCTCTTGGAATTTTAATATGATAATTTTTTTGAAGAAATTGGAGGCGGAATAAAGATGGTGAATGAAGGAACCAATGCTGATGTCAATCAAAAACTTACCCTCAATTCGACCTGGAGGAATATTACAGATTCAGTTATTTTACCCAAAACGATTTTCACTGCCAACAAATTTCACCTTTTTATTACAGTTGGCATCTAATGACACTGCTAGGTGAATATAGCTTTATAAAATTGTTCCCAACCAATATAGGATATGGCCCAGCCACCATTATATGTCACATTATCCTCCATATATGAATTACAGTAAGACCCAGATCAGCAAGGAGCTGAGAAAGGGTAAGGTGAGTATAAAGGGGGCAGAGCAGTGTTGCCAACAGTCAGTATTTTCTCCTGTCAGTAAATGCCAGTGACAGGAAAAGGTTGCCAGTAAAAAATATGGCTGTGACGCTTGGTTCGCAGTTCTGGTTCGAAGCCAGCCGAGGCCATCCAAGTGCCTGCTACAATGTGTTTTGGCAGGGCTGGCGGAGGCAGCGCTTCAACGTGTTGTGTGATGTCATGGTGCAAATGAGCCAAACGGAGTATCAAGAGCCTCGTGTGCGGGTCTTCAGGATGGCAGCAAGGCAAGAAGGGAGCACCTTGACATGGAGAGAGACTGTCACTGTGACTCAGGAGGGGACATGTCGTGTCGGTGTGGTGTCATCATCATCTGTGCTGCTGTCAGTGTCACTGTGAGAGTAAATTTCATGTGTGTGCCTGCCCATTCAAATTTCTTGAACTTCTGAGTCCTGTCCCTGAGCTATACACTTTATCGAGACTAAAATAAGAAATGTTTTTGCTAACTGATTCACACATTCATTCGATTTCAATTGCAACTTTACAGTGCAACTTTGATGTGATTTTGATGCAACTTTGGACGAGTGTACCTTTGTTGCAACTTTGGTTTTGACCATGTGACTGTGTGTGCTCTGAGGGTTTACATTGAAGTCTATGGTTCTCATGTCGCATGAAAGTCGGACTAAAGTCTGGCAACAAATGTTCGCTATGAGCTTTTGGTCGGATATTCCGAATGTCATGAATATGCATCAAGTCTGTCTGCTTACCTGATCTCCATGTCTTCATTAGAGGCTGACCCTGTTCTGGTTTCCCTTTTTATCACTTCCTCTTCCTGTATGGCTCCACCCTAGTCCATCCCAGGAAGCCTATATTAACCGTTGCTCTACAGGTCTGCAGTGCTGTTCACCAGTGTTCCAATGCTCAGTTCCTGTCTGCAGTGTATTGCTAGTTCCTGGTTGCAGAGTGCTACGATCATCTTCCGTGTACCGTTTTGGCTTGTCCCCGACTTCCCTGTCTGCCTGTGCCCCTGACTACTTGCATGTTCCACGGTTATCCTTGTCTGCCTGTTGTCCTGACCTCGGCCTGTCCATCACCACTGTTTGTTCTGCTGGCTGCTTCCCCCTTCTCCCTGCCGAGTGTGACCTGAGGAATCCCGGGAACGCGACCTGGACCCAGTTGCGGCCAAGACCATCCCTACCACCAAGGGCTCTGGTGAATACAAAACTGGGTCTTAGACTCCGCGCCCTGGGTGATCTTGGGTCACGCTTCCTCCCTGCCAGCAGTAGTCGGCTATAGGGTTCACTTCCCTGCGGTGCATCCCTGACCCCTACTGGGTGCACTTGTCACCTGGCCACAGGTGACCTGACAGTTTGAACAGCCATGAACCCGACCGACGTGCCGCTTCCTGCAGATGATCCATTACAGTGCATTGTTCGCAGACTCGAGACGCATGAAGCTAATCAGGATCAGGTGATGCGTTTCCTTCAGGATCTGGCTTCCCGCTTTGATCAGCTTCAGACCTCGCTGGGAACCCCGAATCCGCAACCCCAAGTACAACCAGCAGCTGCACCTGTTGCACCAGTCGCAGAGTCGCATTCACTGAAGTTATCACCTCCAATCCGCTTTTCTGGAGACTCCAAAGCCTGCAGGGGATTCCTTAGCCAATGCACTATTCATTTTGAGCTCCTGCCCCAGTACTTCTTGTCTGATCGGGCCAAGATAGCCTATATCATTTCTCTCCTCTCCGGGGAAGCCTTAGCCTGGGCTGCCCCTCTGTGGGAATTGAATGATCCAGTGGTTTCTAGCCTGCCTGTTTTCTTGAAACTTTTTCGGAATATCTTTGAAGAACCGGCTCGTGTCTCTTCAGCAGCCAGCGCCCTTTTACGTCTCCGCCAAGAATCCCGTTCAGTGGGACAATATTCTCTTCAGTTCCGTATCCACTCAGCTGAACTGAGCTGGAACAATGAGGCCTTAGTCGCAACCTTTTTGCATGGCCTATCTGATAGAGTGAAGGATGAACTAGCAGGAAGAACCATCCCCACTGATCTGGACGGAGTGATCTCCTTGTGTAATCAGATCGATATTCGCTTTCAGGAAAGGACCCTAGAAAAGCGACGCCAACATCCCTTGGCCCTTAGTCAGCCTGAGTTCCCCTCTCTTCGACCCGTGGAGCATCCCTTGCCAACTGAGGAACCCATGCAGCTGGGTCGGACCAGGCTATCCCCTGAGGAACGTGCCAGGCGCAGAACTCTAGGCCTGTGTCTATACTGTGGGGGCAAAAGTCATTTTCGTGACACTTGCCCTCTTCGCCCCGAGAAACGCTCGGGTTCAATACATCTGGAAGGTGGAGTATTGGATCCAGAAATATCTCCTTCACCTTCTCGTCTTTTTCTTCCTGTGTCCCTTCATTTTGGTGCTTCTTCTCTTTCAGTCTCTGCATATCTGGATTCCGGAGCCGCTGGCAATTTCATAGACTGGGAAATCGCATCGTCCATGAGACTTACCCTTTTGCCCCTCACCACACCATTGGTGGTCTCGGCGATTGATGGCACTGTTCTCCCGGGGGGTCCTATTCGCTTCCAGACAGTCCCTGTTAAGATGTCAGTAGGCACACTTCACCAGGAGTGGATATCCTTCCTTGTTCTACCTAAGACCTCAGCTCCTATCGTTTTGGGTCTTCCTTGGTTAAGACTCCATTCTCCTCACATTGACTGGACTGCCGGACAGATCCTGGCTTGGGGTCCCTCCTGTTCCACGTCTTGCCTACCCAAGGTTGCCCCAAAAGAGAAACTTCCTGTTGCCGCCATTCCAGAATCTTTTGCTCGTCCTACCACATATAGTGGTGTCCGGAATGTGTCCTGCAATAGTCAGGATGATGCACTTTCTAGCCAATGTAGCACTCTGGATGAGGAGCCTGTCTGTGAACCTGAGCTGATCATTCACTCCAGTTTACCGTTGACAGTCCCTAAAACGCACAGCCAGGCTAACTTGTCTGCGAGTTCTGCAGTCACTACGCCTTGTGATGCGATTCGGGTAATCACTACACCTGACTATGCTATTCAATCGGCCCCTGCATCAGCTATGCCAGGTCAGCCCATGCCCAGTGAGCCTCCTACCTTTTCTTGTTCAGGCCCTCCTGCAACCCGTCTAAGGGGCTCAATCCATCCTTTGGATAGATTGCCTCATTCGGCCAAATGGGGTTTTCTACCTTGTTTTCAGGGCTCTCTGCATTCTGCTGGTTTCCCTGCTATCCAGCTTGACTCCTGTGCCCTGTCACCTTCTAACCAACCTGACTTCAGGGTTCCTCTGACCTCTGCCCAGTCTGATGGTCCTGTGCTTAATCCCCAGTTCATCTTTAAGGGTCTGCTTGATCCTCCTCGGATTCCTGTTGACCCTCTCATGCCCTTACTTATTTCTAAAAGGCCTTTGGTCCTCAATAAATCCTCTCCTCCTGTCCCTACTTCGGTTCTGGTCAATGAGGATACTCAAGTTCTGGATTCTCGTCTCTGCAGAGGCATTCTTCAGTACCTTGTGCTTTGGAGAAGATTTGGGCCTGAGGAGGCGTCTTGGATTTCTGCATCTGAGATCTTTGCGCCCCATTTGTCAAGGAGGTTTCTTCTGGGATTCCCCTTTAGCCCTGGCTCCAGGCTGGGGAGGGGGAGGGGCCTTAAGAGGGAGGGTACTGTCATGAATATGCATCAAGTCTGTCTGCTTACCTGATCTCCATGTCTTCATTAGAGGCTGACCCTGTTCTGGTTTCCCTTTTTATCACTTCCTCTTCCTGTATGGCTCCACCCTAGTCCATCCCAGGAAGCCTATATTAACCGTTGCTCTACAGGTCTGCAGTGCTGTTCACCAGTGTTCCAATGCTCAGTTCCTGTCTGCAGTGTATTGCTAGTTCCTGGTTGCAGAGTGCTACGATCATCTTCCGTGTACCGTTTTGGCTTGTCCCCGACTTCCCTGTCTGCCTGTGCCCCTGACTACTTGCATGTTCCACGGTTATCCTTGTCTGCCTGTTGTCCTGACCTCGGCCTGTCCATCACCACTGTTTGTTCTGCTGGCTGCTTCCCCCTTCTCCCTGCCGAGTGTGACCTGAGGAATCCCGGGAACGCGACCTGGACCCAGTTGCGGCCAAGACCATCCCTACCACCAAGGGCTCTGGTGAATACAAAACTGGGTCTTAGACTCCGCGCCCTGGGTGATCTTGGGTCACGCTTCCTCCCTGCCAGCAGTAGTCGGCTATAGGGTTCACTTCCCTGCGGTGCATCCCTGACCCCTACTGGGTGCACTTGTCACCTGGCCACAGGTGACCTGACACCGAACGCGTGTAGGCTCCATCGGACATTTGCTGTCGGAATTTCGGAAAACAAATGATTGAGGGCTGGTTCTCAATTTTTCCGACAACAAAAGTTCTTGTTGGAATTCCGATCATTTGTAGTCAATGCTCGGAATCAATTTGACGCATGCTCGGAATCATGAATCACTTTTCTTGGCTCGTTGTAGTGTTGTACGTCACCGCGTTCTTGGTGATCGGAATTTCCGACAACATTTGTTTGACCGTGGGTATGCAAGACAAGTTTGAGCGAACAATCCGTCGGGAAAAAATCCACTGTTTTGTTGTCGGAATGTCCGATCGTGTGTATGAGGCATAAAAGTTGCTGTGACTTTAAGTCACACAGATATAAATGGTACTCATTGAAAAACATGGGGTCCAACTTGTCATGTGACTTTGGGGTTCAAAGTCACATCACAAGTCGTACAAGTGTAAATGGAGCCTCAAAGATAGAAAACAAGTATGACAATGTTTATGAATTGACCTTTTGCAAGCAAATATATACAAAGTGATAATATAATGACTAATGCCGCGTACAGATGGTCGTTTTTTGTGATGAAAAAAAACAACGTTTTTAAAAACGTCATTTAAAATGACCGTGTGTGGGGAAAATGTTGTTTTATGTCTTCTGAAAAACGACAAAAAAAAAAATTGGAGCATGCTTCAATTTTTTGTGTCGTTTTTCAAAACGTCGTTTTTTGTGTCATTTAAAATGATAGTGTGTGGGTAAAACAACGTTTAAAACAACGTTTTTAAACCCGCGCATGCTCAGAAGCAAGTTATGACTCAAGCTTGAATGGAACAGAGTGCCGTCGTACGTGCTGAACATAACCGCGCTTTGCTAGAGCATTTTGAAAAAACGATGGTGTGTAGGCAACGTCGTTTTTTAAAATGAAGTTTAAAAAACTTTGTTTTGTTTCATGATAAAAAACGTTGTTTTATTTCTTCATCACAAAAAACGACCGTGTGCACGCGGCATAAGAGTGACATATTCATCAGAAATAAATGATAATTTCTTATTGTCTCATCATAATGTGGTACCAGTTTATGATTCTGTTTTACAATAATCTTCTTTGGATCAGGCTGCCACTGTTGACCTCTCCATCTCAAGTTGGAGTTCTCCATCCCTTTATTGCGCCATTGGATGGAGTAAATGAGGCTTAATCTTGAAGTTGTTGTTTGCCTCCCATGGAGTTGGCACAAAAAGACAGCTTTTCACAATAAAATGTTTTTAAAAGCCCACAGGGGAAGTTTTTCAAAATATTTCTAGAATCTAACCTTGATTGGTACTTGTCTAAACCCTTATCCTGGACTTGCTTACTCCAGGAACTTTAATTATCCAAAAGTTGCTTACAAATTAAATGTAATTTTATGTACATTAGTGATATAAAATCTCAATCAAATCAATTTAAATAGTAGGTTGTGACACAACAAATTGTGGAGCAGCCCATAGTGAGGTGATAACTTTTTCTATAGAAACAGCTAAATTTCTGGGCATGAAATCGAGTTTTCCACCACAAACAGCAACAGGAAGCTGTGAGGACAGAGCTATGAGGACTAGGGATGAGCTTTATGTTCGGGTCGAACTTATGTGAGTGATATTCTTAGATTTATTAACAATATATCAATATATGCTATACATACCGTTGCTGAGCAGATAGTAAAGATTCACCATTGGAAATTTTATAATATCGTCTGCAAAGACCATGCCCTCCTTATTAGATAAATATAAATCCAGATGATCTCTAGAATCCATTCCATGTACATGATAGAGTTTAGGTGTTGTGGAATCCATCGTCCTGCAATGCTGAACTTCACCTCTTTGGTTTCTGCTTTTGACAAAACTTTAATGTTGAAGTTCTATTTATATTCAGTTAAAATAAGGTGGTTACGTTTGAATTTAATATAAGCATAAATATATTTACAAAGTAGTCATGTGAATAGTGCTGACTGACTCATGATTGTCATCTGAGTTTTCAAATGTTTAAAGGAGAAGTACAGCCAAAACTAGTTTGCTGTGCTTTTTTTATGGATCACAGAAATACAGTTCATTCTGCACTCCTGTGATCCGCTTTTAACAGACTGAAGCCCGCTGTCAGCTGATATCACAGAGCCGGACCAGGCTCAGGTAAGATTGTGAAAATAAAGTCGGGATCCGCCCACATGCCTTGACCGGCACCCGGCTCAGACTCTCAGTGTGCCACTGAGAGCCTAAGCCAGGGGTTTCTGCCCGCTCCATAGCCCAGCGCTAAAGTTTAACCCCTTGATCGCCCCCAGGTAACCCTTTCACCCCCTTTCGCCAGTGTCACTAAGCGATATTTTTTCTGATCGCCGTATTAGTGTCACTGGTGACGCTAGGTAGCCAGTTGTTTTTTTATGTTCACCGTCAGGTTTTTATAGCATGAGGTACCTCCATATATTGCCTAATAAAGGTTTTAACCCCTATTTTTTCCCCTCTAGCGTTTTGGAGCGTCGCGCTTCAGGCGACAAAACGCTCAGGTGTGAATGGGGCCTTAGGGGGGCTGCTAATATTAAGGGACTCACCCCCCAGCACTGACACTGATCCCACCATCCCCCCCGGCACTGACACTGATCCCACAATCCCCCCCGGCACTGACACTGATCCCACCACCCCCCGGCACGGACACTGATCCCATCCTCCCCCCGGACACTGATCCCATCCTCCCCCCGGGCACTGACACTGATCCCACCATCCTCTCCCACTACCCCCCCGGCACTGAGACTGATCCCACCACCCTCCACCCAGGCACTGACACTGATCCCATCCTCCCCCCCCCGGGCACTGACACTGATCCCACCCCCCCCCCCCCGGGCACTGACACTGATCCCACCCCCCCCCGGGCACTGACACTGATCCCATCCTCCCCCCGGCACTGACACTGATATCCCATCCTCCCCCCGGCACTAACACTGATCCCACCCTCCCCCCGGGCACTGACACTGATCCCATCCTCCCCCCGGCACTGACACTGATCCCACCCTCCCCCCGGGCACTGACACTGATCCCATCATCCCCCCCGGCACTGACACTGATCCCATCACCCCCCGGGCACTGACACTGATCCCACCCTCCCCCCAGGCACTGACACTGATTCCATCCTCCCCCGGGCACTGACACTGATCCCATCACCCCCTGGGCACTGACACTGATCCCATCCTCCCCCCGGCACTGACACTGATCCCACCCCCCCGCCGGACACTGACACTGATCCCATCCTCTCCCCGGGCACTGACACTGACCCCATCCTCCCCCCCAGCACTGACACTGATCCCATACTCCCCTCCCAGCACTGACAATTTGTCCGTAGTCTTTACAGCACATGCGCAGGAATAATGATCAGATTTTACTACCGCGGGAGAAATACCCATGGTAGTAAAATCCAATCGTTAAGGCTCCTTTCACACTTGTGCGACTTGAAAGTCACGTTATTTTGCCATTTTTGCCGCGACTTGAAGCAATGTCTGTGTAATCTTGTGGTCTCTGCCTCAAGTCCCGTCAAAGTCGGACAAAAGTAGTACAGGGACTACTTTGAAGTCACACAGTATCTCATGCAGTATGTCCACAGTCTCTGGTAATCTTGTGCAGTATGTCCACAGTCTCTGGTAATCTTGTGCAGTATGTCCACAGTCTCTAGTAATCTTGTGCAGTATGTCCGCAGTCTCTGGTAATCTCCTGCAGTATGTCCGCAGTCTCTGGTAATTTTGTGCAGTATGTTCGCAGTCTCTGGTAATCTTGTGCAGTATGTCACAGTATCTGGTAATCTCATGCAGTGTGTCCACAGTCTCTAGTAATCTTGTGCAGTATGACCGCAGTCTCTGGTAATCTCCTGCAGTATGTCCGCAGTCTCTGGTAATCTTGTGCAGTATGTCCGCAGTCTCTAGTAATCTTGTGCAGTATGTCCGCAGTCTCTGGCAATCTTGTGCAGTATGTCCGCAGTCTCTGGTAATCTTGTGCAGTATGTCCGCAGTCTCTGGTAATTACTAACAGTGTAATTTTTTTTGTTTGTTTGCGCCGATCTGTAAGGCTGTGTTATATACCATGATGTGTGATGCTGGGGCTATATACGATGTGCTGTGATGCTGAGCTGTATACTCCTGACACTATGAGTGGAAGCAAGTGGAATACAGGGGATGGAGTGGGTGGATTTTATAAGGGGTGTGGCTTATAAGTGGGAGGGGCCAAATGTGGAGGGGCGCAAGACTTGCGCCCCCCATCCTAAAACTTCACCAGCTGCCACTGGGGTCAGTGTATGTGTCAGGTAGGTGTCGGGGGTCAGTGTAGGTTTTTTGGGGGTCAGAGTATGTGTCAGGTAGGTGTCGGGGGTCAGTGTAGGTGTCGGGGGTCAGTGTATGTGTCAGGTAGGTGTCGGGGGTCAGTGTATGTGTCAGGTAGGTGTCGGGGGTCAGTGTATGTGTCGGGGTCAGTGTATGTGAGTAGTGCAGGAAGTAGGAGTCAGGTGGATCAGTGTGTGTGTCAGGGGGTCAGATAGGTCACATGTGTTCAAAAAATGGAAAGAGTACAGCGCTATGTGGTTAAAACCATGTGTGGAATAAATGTTATACCTTAAATTGTAAACAAATAATATGTGAAATATGTATTAAAAGGAAAACTAATGCAGAGTCCAAAAAGAACACAACATAGTCCGTGAAGAGTTAATTTGAAAATCAAATCCGTGAAGGGTTAACTCCCGAAAAAAGACACATTGCTTGCCAAGAAAGTGAAGATAGAGTTCGGTGAATAATAAATCCCAAAGTACTCTGGCAATACCCTGGTTTATTATGGCACTTTTTTTTCACCAAACTTTATCTTCACTTTCTTGGCAAGCAATGTTAGGTAGATTCACGTAGAGTGGCCTAACTTTAGGGCGGCCTAGCCTAGCCTTTTTAGGCTACACCGCCGTAAATTAGTTAGGCTAGTAGTGATTCACAAACCACTTACCTGCTAATCTACGGCGGTGTAGCCTAAAACGAGCGGGCGTAGGGGCGCCTAATTCAAATGACTTGGAGGGGGGCGTGTTGTATGGAAATGAGGCTTGACCTCACGTTTTTTGACATTTTTTGACACTGCGCATGCGCCGGGCGACTACATTTCCCAGTGCGCATTGCGGCTAAGTAGGCCATACGGGCCTATTGATTTCGACGTGTACGTAAACGACGTAAAAAATTCGAACCTCGCCGCGGGAACGGCGGCCATACTTAACATTGTTATTCCACCTCATAGGTGGAAAAACTTTAGGCAGCCTATCCCTTACGGAAACGACGTAATGCGACGGTGTAGGCCTGGCGTACGTTCGTGAATTGGCATATCCCCTCATTTACATAATCTACGTCGGCCGCAATGGAAGCGCCATCTAGCGAACAACAGAAACATTGCAAGCTAAGATAGAACGGCGCAAGCCGGCCTATCTTAGCTTTGTTTAAGTGTATCTCTGTTTGAGAATACACTTAAACAAACGCCGGCGTAGATTCAGAGTTAGGTCGGCTTATCTACTGATAAGCCGGCCTAACTCTTTGTGAATCTACCTATGTGTCTTTTTTTGGGAGTTAACCCTTCACGGATTTGCTTTTGGAATTAACTCTTCACGGACTATGTTGTGTTATTTTTGGACTGCATTAGTTTTCTTTTTAATACATTTTTCTCACATTTTTTTTCACATATCATTTGTTTACATTTCAAGGTTTAACATTTATTTCACACATGGTTTTAACCACATAGCGCTGCACTCTTTCCATTTTTTGATATCTATCCTAAGTTTTTTTGTACTGAAATTAAGTGCCAGCTGCTTTCTTATATTTTATCATCATTTTTTTTATTACCTTCTTAAATTAGTGCTGCGTTTGCCTTAGGGCTTCTTTTTTTCTAAGGTCACATGGGTTGCAGGGTAAAGTGGTTCAGGGCGCAGACTGGAGGTGGCGGGGGTGAGGGCGGTAACAATCCTTGCACCAGCCCTGGTGGTCAGTGTAGTGGTCAGTGTGCAGTGTGGTGGTGTGTGGGTTAGTGGTCAGTGTATAGTGTAGTGGTCAGTGTTTACTGTAGTGTAGTGGTATGCAGTGTAGTGGTCAGTGTGTAGTGTAGTGGCCAATGTAGAAATCGGGTAGGTCAGTGCAGTGGACAGGTAGGTAAGTATAGTAATCATGTAGGTCCGTGTAGAGGTTAGTGTAGTGGTCAGTCTAGGAATCATGTCGGTGTTGTAATATATGTTGTAACTAGCTGAATACCCGGCGTTGCCCGGTCTTCCTATCTTAACCTTTTGGGGAGGAAAATAAGGGTGTAGGTAAGGGTTAATTTAACTGTCATATATTTTTATTTGGCATATAAGTAATATGTGTACCAGGTATTATTGAAATGTCTCCAGGCGTACACAAGTTATGTGTGAACATACATTTCCCATTGATTTGCATGGGACTTTAAACAAAAACCCCGACCCTCACAAATGGGGGTAGTTAAGGGATAAATTAACTATCCTATAGTTTAAGTGGACATATAAGTAACATGTGACCAAGTGTTATCGAAAATTCTACAGCCGTTTGGAAGTTATGAAGTAACATGTATTTCCCATAGAGTTGAATGGGACTTTAAAGGAAAACCCCGACCATGGCAAATGGGGGTGGGTAAGGGTTAAACCACCTATCCTATGTTTGTTGCTGACATATAAGTAACATGTGTGCCAAGTTTCATGTTAATATCTTTAGCCGTTTGGACGTGATGCAGGAACATGAAGTAACATGTATTTCCCATAGAGTTGAATGGGACTTTAAAAAAAAAACCCGACCATGGCAAATGGGGGTGGGTAAGGGTTAAACCACCTATCCTATGTTTGTTGCTGACATATAAGTAACATGTGTGCCAAGTTTCATGTTAATATCTTTAGCCGTTTGGACGTGATGCTGGAACATGAAGTAACATGTATTTCCCATAGAGTTGAATGGGACTTTAAAGAAAAACCCCGACCATGGCAAATGGGGGTGGGTAAGGGTTAAACCACCTATCTTATGTTTGTTGCTGACATATAAGTAACATGTGTGCCAAGTTTCATGTTAATATCTTTAGCCGTTTGGACGTGATGCTGGAACATACATACACACACACACACACACGTTGAGTTTTATATATATAGATATGTTGGCCGATTTATGTGGGATGTTATATATATATATATATATATATATATGTTGTAAGTCCAAAATTGACCAGGCCAGATTTCAGTCCAGGATGGGTCTATTTTACACATCAAACCTGTAATTACATGTTACACATCAAAAGACGCTTGTCGATTGTCAATAGGCAAAGAGACAGGATGGGTCTATTTTACACATCAAACCAATCAAACCATTACTCAGGCCACACGTAATCTAATTACTTATTAGAGGGAGCTTATTAGTATGCAAGGATGTATACTAATTAGTGACTCCGGCTGGGGTCATTACCTGTCACTCTGAAAGACAGGATGTAGATCAAAGACGGCCAATCAATTGCTCAGCTATTCAGTGAATAGGGAATATAGGGGCAAATCCACAAAGCAGATGCGCCGACTTAACTCGAGATTTCTAATTTTACTCCGCGCGTATCTTTGCGCCCGATCCTCAAAAGGAAAATTCCGGTTTTTCCGTCCTACTTAAAATAATTACTCCGGCGCATCCTCTGACGCAAATTACGCTAGTCACGCCGCTTTATTTGATAGGCAAAGATGCAAATGAGGGAGATAGGGCGATCCTCAAAATTAAGTGTGTGCGCCGTAGATTACGCCCTGTGCGCCGTAGATAACGCCCTGTACGCACCTGTTAGTTTTCTGGAGCAAAATTAGACTTTATAAAAGCAGCCCTAATTTTACACCAGCCCTGTAAAGGTCTGCTGAAGCAACACCATTTAGGAAGAGCTGCCAACACTTCTTTGCTTGACTTCATTGTGACTGCCAAAATGCCTGGGCCATCAATGATTATAACGGCACTCGCAACTTTACAGGCGCAGAGAAGGAGGAGGGCACAGAGGAGGAGGAGGAGGGCACAGGAGAGGATATACCGCCCACGCCAAGATCTCTTTGGCATGACTGCGTCTGAGGTCATTGGCAACTTCAGATTTAACCAGGAAGCCATCCTGGACTTAACCAGGATCCTGCAGGATGATCTGAACACCCCAACCCAACGATCCCATGCCCTGCCAGCTCACATTAAAGTTATGGCCACCCTGCATTTTCTGGCCACTGGGTCTTTTCAGAGAACATGTGGAGGTCTGGCTGGGATGGTACAGTCCTCGATGAGCAAGTGTGTGCACCAGGTTGTCCCTGCAATCCTGAGACGCATGGGCAGTCAATTTGAAAAGCCCACCCAGGAGGACCAGCGAATGAAGAGCATGGCTGACTTCTATCAGATTGCCCGATTCCCACGGACCATTGGGGCCATTGACTGTACCCATGTGGCACTACAGCCACCCCATGATACAGAGCACCTGTTCAGGAATCGCAAAAACTGGCATTCCATCAATGTCCAGGTAATCGTGGATGCCCATGGCCTCATCTGGCATGTGTGTGCCAAATTTCCAGGTTCGTGCCATGACAGCTACATCTTTAGGCAGACCAACATATCAGGTGAATTGGAGCAGAACTTGTATGGAGACAGCTGGCTGGTTGGTGAGTGACATGTGTGTCAGGTATGACTGTCCCCCCCCATGATGCAGACATCACATGGGGCACATGCATGACTAATATCCTCCTGTCTTTTCCCTTCCAGGTGACTCTGGATATGCCCTGGGACCTCACATGATGACCCCATTCAGGAACCCCCAAACCCCAGGAGAGCAACGCTACAACGAGGCTCATATTCGCACCCGGGCAGTAGTGGAGCGTACTTTTGGCCTGCTGAAGTCCCGCTTCAGATGCCTGGACAAGACTGGGGGTACACTGCTGTATTCCCCAGACTTTGTGTGCCAAATAATAGGGGCTTGTTGCATTCTTCATAACTTTGCAATGAGAAGGGGACTGGAGATTAACTTACGTGCTGACCTGACCCCCCACCCAGGCAATCCCCCCCTAGCCCACTCTACCCGGTCTACTGAGGGCACAGTAGCCAGGAGACGCCTCGCAGAAGGCATCTTTTCTCAGTAAATGGCCAGAAATCATCTCACAATGATATTATTTGTTTTCACTGCAAACGCACATGAATTATGTGACAATGATATTATTTGTTTTCACTGCAAACGCACATGAATTATGTGACAATGAGAATGTTGCTTTGCACAGTAAACGCACATGTTTAATGACACATTGAGAATGTTTTTGTCTCTGGAAACGCACATGATTTATGTCACAATGAGAATGCATGAATGCACACCACTGTGGTCCCTAGCACAAACACATCACATGCACATCGAATTGGATTAGATCCAAGTACCCCCCCCCCCTTTGGTACTTGGGAGCAGTAACGCCCCGCCACGGCTCCAATTATGTCACTGTGCATTCATACACCATTCAGGAACCTAGGATGACTTCTCCCTGGTCCTGGGGATCCCTTCTCCACCAAAACTGAGGGTGACACCCTTATTTTGTCAGGAATGCCACCCCCCCACATTCACACATCATTCACACACATAAACCAAATCATAAGTACAGTATAATAACCCAAATTTTAAAACCAAAAAAAAAAAAAGTACCCCTGGTATTTAAGTCCGGCGGCGAGTGCTCCGTCTAGGCTGCCCACGGGCAGGGGCACGGGCACGGCCACGGGCACCTGGAGGATCTTCACGGGGGGGGGGAGCAGGGGAGGGAGTATCTTCATTGGGGGGGGGGAGCAGGGGAGGGAGTATCTTCATTGGGGGGGGGGAGCAGGGGAGGGAGGAGCCTCCCCTGGTGTCTGACCTCCGGCTGGCCTGCCCTCCAAGGCCACTGCTATCCTGGTCAGGCAGTCAGTGATGGCAGCCGTATTGGCCTGGCCAGCCCGTGTGTTCTCCTGCACAGCCCGG
This sequence comes from Rana temporaria, assembly GCF_905171775.1. NCBI lineage: Eukaryota > Metazoa > Chordata > Amphibia > Anura > Ranidae > Rana > Rana temporaria. Next base: position 133,314,350 of record NC_053498.1, read on the forward strand.
GTGTTGTCCTGCACAGCCTGGGTGAGGGCAGTCACCTCCTGGCCCACGCCTGTTGTGGCGGTATGCAGGGACCACAAACAGGTGATGACACCCAATGAATTGGTGGCCACATCACTGAGTGACTCCCTCATTACATCCAGGCTGTGCTCCATCTTGGCCATAGTTTTTTTGATGTCACCCAGACTGCGGGTCTGCTTGGCATTGTCCCTCAGCAGACTGGCCGGCATATGCTCAGACCCCACCCTGGTGTCCTGGGTCGCCATCCTGCCTGCCCCTGAGGCTTGTGGCCAGGTAGGAGGGGATAGAGTGACCCTTGTGGGTTGCGGCATGTTGTGGGAGGAGTGGGAGGGGCTACCCCTGATGGTGGCCTGACTGGTGCCAGCCTCTGGGGGAGCCTCTGGGGTAGCCTCTGGGGGAGCCTCTGGGGTAGCCTCTGGGGGAGCCTCTGGGGGAGCCTCAAGGGGAGCCTCAAGGCTAGCCTCAAGGGTATCGTCAAATGTCATCAGATCTGTGGCAATAATGATTTCCCGGCCAATCTGGAGATCTTCTTCCTCCTCCCCCTCATCCTCCTCCCCCTCATCCTCCTCCCCCTCAGCCTCCTCATGAGGGGAGGTTTGGCCACTCCCCTCCCCTGGGGACTCCTCAGCAGCCTCCTGTCTTTGGGGTGGTGCAGCAGCCTGGCCTGATGGCCCAGCAATCTCCTGGTCATCTGTGGAAGACACCAAACAATCACAGGTTTGAGGATCCACACACTTGGCACATGTTCCCTTCCCCCACCCACACATGCTAATCACCAAATAAAAAAACAAAAAACCTTACCTGGCCTCACAGGAACATCAGACTGATAACCAGGCAGGCCCACCACCTGCTCTGGCTCGAAACACCGGGCCACTGCCCATTCCTCCTCAGTCAGCCGGATGGGGCATGGTCCCCCTCCTCCAGTGCCCCTCCTATGCGCAGTGAGCTTGGCCACCTTATTGCGGACCACGCTCCTCAGATCATTGATCTTTTTCTTAATGCCAGCGGGGGTCCTCGTCTCCCCTCCCCCCGCCGCATTTATGTGATCTGTTATTTTGGCATAGATCCTCTTCCTTTGGGCCGGGGAGGTGTTCCGGCTATCAGGCCCATGTAAATATCTTCCATATTGGATGATATACCTGGCAAGGATTTGCTTTTCAACATGTGAAAAATTCAGCTTCCTGCGTTTGGGAGCCATCACAGACACCACCCAGCAACAAGAAGCCAAACAGGACAAACACACAAAAATACACACACAAGCAGACAGCTACTACAAAGTAAAATACAAACACACAAAAACCAAACACAAAATCCAAGCAGAAAAAAACCAAACAAAAAAATTAGCAGAAACAATCAAACAAAAATTACACTTATCACAAACAACAACTACTATCTACTACTCCTCCAACACTTCTCTATCAAACACAACTTACCAACAAACACTGACAAACTAAGAGCAGAAGCAAATTGCTCATGGAAGGGAACACAGGGAAATACTTTTGCAAATGAAGTGTGTTTGACTGGAGCTAGTTAAGCACAGTGCGATCCTCAAACTAAGTACACTTGGCCTTTTACCTATCTCACTGATTGCGCCAAGCAAAGTTCTGCACATGCGCAGTGAGCAGCAGATTCCTGCGCGCATGCGCAGTACGGCCGGACCTTCATTTGCATGGGGTCACGGCTCATTACAATGAAGCACGCCCACTTCCTTCCCACTTGCCATAACCCCGCCTTACGCCTCCGAATTTAGGTTACGGCAGGCGCAATTTTGTGCGCAAATGCGCTGTGGATACGGCAATTACGACACCAACTTAGGGCGCCGTAACTTAAATGACATAAGTTTGGGAGCTGCGGTGGCTCAACGCGATTGGCACTGCGCTGACAAGCCATTCACCTCTGCAGCTAGAGGTTCGGATCCCGGCCTCGGCTTCATGTGAATTGAGTTTGGTGGTCTCAGCCCGGCTCCCGGTGGGTGTGCTATGCAAGGTAAGCCTGTGCTTAGTACGCCCACCCCCCTCCCACAAAAACCACCACACCTACACACGCACTCTAAATTGGGTTAACACACGCACATTGACCACGCGGTCTCTAAAGAGAGGCGAAGGACTAATGGGGCTGGTTGAGCGGGCTAATCCTCTCACTCCCTTATAGGGAGTCCCTCTGCCCCGTTGGGCTTCAAAGCGGAGCAGGTAGGGCGGGCTGTGTGGGAGGACCCCCTCACACACCCGCCATTGCCACCCGGGGCATGGAGAAAGGTGGCAGATTGCCTCTGGGGGAGGCCTGCCTACTCCCAACTCCTGCAGTCCAGCTCCTCTCTCGAGTACACGCACAAAATACACTTTAAAAAAAAAAAAAAAAAAAAAAAAAAAAAAAATGACATAAGTTAGGAAAAACTTATTTTGCGCCACTGGCTGTGGATTTGGCCCATAATCCTGGAGTTTAGTCTTGTCACTGAGAAATATGGCACAGGTCTAGGAAAAGATGAGACTTTGAACTACTCTGTTGGATTTGTATCGTCTGTGGAATTTGGACTTTATTCTGTATTGGAAGTTAAAATAAAATGCACTCTCTGGAGAGCCTGTGTGTTGCTGCGGAACAACCTAATTTATAGTTATCATACTAACACCTAAATATCAATTATCTAATCGGACTCCACTATTGGACTTTTATATCACTACATTGTTCTGTATGGGAAGATCAACCAAATGCACACTTTTATATCACTACATTGGTGCCGTTCAAGAGACCAGAAGAGCATTTTCAGGACTTAGTAACAGAAGTCAGTGATGAAAACAATCCTGTTAGGTGGACAGAAGTCTGATGGAGACCCAAGAACTGTGCTGTGACTCTAATGTCTGGTTGTGACATAAGAGAGTCTGATATACAAGATTAAACAAGTTTGGAACCCCAGAATTATTCTCTGGAGACTGGAAACTGAAGAAAGAAAAGACTGTCGTGTACCAAAAGACCGGAACTGGCAAGGTGGAGCCTCAAATGCGGTGAGTAAAATATTTCCTTTTTTTAATTATTAATAATATAGTCAAAATGCTTACTCAGTGTGAAGCTAGTTTCAGTTCTGATAAAGTTAACAGATGGGTATTAAAATGTATTAAGCATCATGGCGGTCCTTATGAAATTCCAGAAAAATGTATGCAGACGTGAACTATGATGAAGGAATTTTTAGAGAAACATGTTTTTGATAGCAACATTTCAGAAAGTAAAATAAAGGGTTGTATTGTGCAGGGCTTGTTATCTTGCTGTTTAACAATGGAAAATTATTTAAATGATAAAGGTGAGGAAATTGCACAGTTACAGAATGCAGTTGATAATAGCCATAAGGTTTGTCAGAGGTTACAAAACCAATCAGAAACTGAGACAGTAAATTTAAAATTGCATGCAGTTACCATAGGGGGAGCTTTGCTTGAGAAATCTAAACATTGTGATGAATTATCAGAGGAAAATGAGAGATTAAAATTAAGAATTATGGAATTAGAAAAGAGATCTCAGGAGTGCAGATGTGCATCAAATCTTGGATTCAGCAATCTGCAACAAAATACAAACACAAAATTTCGATCAAATGAAACAGAACCTCTTATCAAATCTTATAATTCATTGCCAGCCGCACCCACTGTGACCACCACAGTTTATAATAACAATAATAATAATACAGGTGAAGTTCAGCTTGTAATGAAGCATTTGAAACCAAAAGAACTAGATGCAGTTTTTAAAGAAATAGGAATGGTTCCCTGCCATGATTTAAACAGATTTTTAAAATGGTTTTGTGATGTGCAGCAGGTCAGAGATATGTACAATCTCAACCGATCTGACTTAGAAAGAGTTTTGCAACATTCTATAGGAAATAGTCTTTGGATGAGAATTAAACAGATCTGTATTCAGCCTCTGAGGACAAGGGACATATTACTGGAATTATTATGTGTTTTGTATGGAGTACGTTCTGATGTTACTATTCAAGGGAAGATCCAACAAATGCAAAGTGAATCTCCCTATTAATTGTCACACAGGATAGCAACTATTATGGAATTATTGGTCGGTAATAATCTTGCATTTGAGCGGGGAGACTCGATACATATAAGTCTGTTTCTAGATGCTTTGCATGAAGATATAAAACAAAATATTTTATTAGTTACCCAAAATCCTCATGATTTAAAAGACGTATTGTTGAGGGCAGATCATTTATGGAGAAAGTCAAATGAGCAAGCTGTCAGAATTGATGTAGCCACATTGTTCAGGACAAACACTGAACAGAAAGATCAGAAGATAATATCTAATGATCACAACAAGAAGGGGGAACACCGGGTCAAACATAGGTGATATTAAAATGAAAAACAGAACTGACCAAAATCATAATAAGAAAAAGACCTGGATACCATTTCCTCAGTTAAAACAGAAATATGACCACCTGAAGATTGAGTATGATAAGATGAAAATAGAATATTATACATTATTAGAACAGTTGAAGGGTCCAGATCTGTTTTTGAATGAAAATTACGCTTCTCTAGCAGTGGGGGTGAATTAGCTTCAAACTGTAAACATGTAAATAGTACTTTGTTTAAGGACCTTGCTAATGAGTTTTTGTTGGAGAGTTTTTTGTCTTTCAGGTATATTGCTGGAGATACTCGTTTGCATGTGAATAGCAGGAGAAATTGCTGGTTAGTGGGGGAGAAACGCTGAATGGACAATATATAACTATCAATGGACCTTTTTTTTTTGAACATTCAAATTTCCTTTTTTTCATTTTTTTTCCATTTTCTTTTTAATGGACTTCCCCAACGCCCTATTTTTTTTCATTTTCTCCCTTTCCCTGATATATTTTGCTTTTTTATTTTTTATTATGTTTTATTTCTTGAATTTAATCTTAAAACCAGAGCAAAGCCATGGATGCCGCCTCCCCCCCCCCAGTGGGGTCGGTGCTGGGACCCATGTCTGCGGGTCATTCCCCCCCCCTCTCTGTTCATACCCCCCCCTTATTTTCTCCTCTTGAACTGCTGTCTTTATTCTTTCTACCTATCCTACTCTATTCTATCCTGCCCCCTCTGCTGGGGGGCGCTAGACTATCCCTTGTCTTACAATCTCTTTTCTTACTACTATAGCTGTTCTCTCGAAAAAAAGGAAAAAGGGAAGACCGGACACGTTGGGCTAGGCTATATTGCCTTAGACACCCTGCTTATGATATATACCTGGTAGGAATACCCATGTTCCGACATTAACAAATGTGAATGCCTTCTGGAGAGATGTATCTACTTGTTGTACCAATGTTAACATTGTTGTGTTGTATGTGTGGTCCATGTGGACCGGTTTCCTGTTATAAAAAAAACAAAAAAAAAAGAGCGAAGCATTTAAACCTAAAATAATTTTATAACATCTCTACATATGACATAATGCATATTGATATCAATAGATTTGACATCTGAGGTGATGCTGCACAATGGCTTAGCATAGCATAAATTATAGTAGGTTGGGTCGTTTTCCTAAATTTATAAGAGGGGTGAGTGAAATTCATCACTCTAGTCATGATTTGAGACATTGTTGAATCAGTTGTTTATAATATGCTGAAGGCTATGACACATATGGATAAAAAAGACCTTTCTACCTTTCATAAAAAAAATACTGGCAAGAATTTCCACTGCCGCCTTGTCTGGACAGAAGATCTGATAAACACTGATTTCAAGCTGATAATATCTAAACCATCGCATGGGGGAATATATATATGTTGGTATACCATTCTGGTGGAATTATGGACTGAATGATACAAATAACAGCTCTATTAAAGGCAATGAGGGGTCAGCCTACAGCACACTACAAAAGCAAATTGTTGCTGGCAATCAACAAATTCAGAATATTGAGGGTTTGATGTTAAAGGAACCAAGTGTCCTGATTGGTGGATTAATGATTGAAGGTGTCAAGTGCAAGGAAATAGTTTGCAGCACAGAATTTTTACTGCCGTATCCAAACCTTTTTGACCTTGAAAGCGACTGCTGATACATTAATGGTTCTTCTTACTATGAAGATGGAAGTAGAATTTCAGGATTTGCTGGTGTTTGTGTAAAAGCATCTTCAAAAATGAAAACTTTGAGCCTGGAGATGAGAGAATCCTGGACTTATGTGGATTGGACCTCCCAAAACATACCAAGCTTTACTTTCAGTGAGATGGTGAGAGATGTGACGAAGTCAGATTGGATGGTGAAATCAGCTCGTTTTTGCACAATATTCAAGATCGTGATGTGATTTACAAATAAAAAAAAAAGAACAATCTTTGAAATGAGGCCTAACAGCTATACGGGCCACAGATGTTTACTGAATCCTTTTCCAGTCATGGTCTAAAGTTATATTATCTAATAACTGTTTCATGGGGATATTTTAGAGGTTGGTGAAGAGAGATGTAACCAGTCTCAACTTAATATTTCATATGAGCCATTGTAATGCATACAGTACCTCAAACAATAATGATGTTTGTTGTTTGAATTATGAGTCAGTTCTAGTAGTTAGAACCGACTCAAGTGGGGGAATATGTTGTAATTAGGGATGAGGTTCGCGTTCGATACGAACGTATGTTCGACTCGAACATTGGTCGTTCGATGAAACCCGAACAAAACGGGTCGTTCGCGCCAAATTCGAGTGACGTAAAACGTCCCATAATTCACTGCGGCGTTGAGCGCTGATGATTGGCCAAGAATGCTGTATGTCCCGCATGCTTGGCCAATCACAGCGCGCCAAAAACGAAGAGCCATAATTGGCCAAAGCCAGGGTGGCTTTGGCCAATTATGGCTCAGGGGGATTAATACACGCCCCACACTATAAAAGGCAGCCTGCACGGCGGCCTCGTGTAGTGTGTTCCGGCTTTGTTAGAGACAAGTCAGAGAGACAGTTAGATAGAGAGAGAGAGATAGATAGAGACACAGTGTCTTTTCTACCAGATAGATAGATAGATAGATAGATAGATTGATAGATAGATAGATAGATAGAGCAGGAAGGCTAGTCAGTATAGTTAAATCTACAGTTTGTAGAGAATATATTCACATCCCTAGGAGTTGTCAATATATTTATAAACTGTATAGCTCAGCTAGATCTCTATTAGTATCTGTCAGGCAGGAGTTTGTTCTACATGCAGTGCTCTAACGTGTTGTATTGCCTGCATTAGGGATTAGCTTGAAAATATTAGTCTGTGTTATTCATAGTGTGCTAGTTAATTGCACATACACGCATTACCTGTTACTGCACGTGTGCAATTTATTTGCACAGAAACGCAGTCGCTGTTAATGCAACTAGGCTATTGAATTGCACAGAAATGCAGTCATTCTTACTGCGTGTGTTTAATAGCAACTAAACGCAGTTGGTGTCACTGCGTGTGTACTGTTAAATAGCACTTGAGCGCAGTCGCTATTACTGTGCGGGTGCTGTTTAATACCACCTAAACGCAGTTGGTGTCACTGTGTGTGTGCTGTTACATAGCACTTGAGCGCAGTCGCTCTTACTGCGCGGGTGCTGTTTAATACCACCTTAACGCAGTTGGTGTGACTGCGACTATTTTGTTACATAGGACCTGAACGCAGTCGCTCTTACTGTGCGGGTGTTGTTTAATACCACCTGAACGCAGTTGGTGTGACTGCGACTATTTTGTTACATAGGACATGAACGCAGTCGCTCTTACTGTGCGGGTGTTGTTTAATACCACCTCAACGCAGTTGGTGTGACTGCGACTATTTAGTTACATAGCACTTGAGCGCAGTCGCTCTTACTGTGCGGGTGCTGTTTAATACCACCTAAACGCAGTTGGTGTGACTGCGACTATTTTGTTACATAACACTTGACCGCAGTCGTTCTTACTGTGCGGTTGCTGTTTAATACCACCTCAACGCAGTTGGTGTGACTGCGACTATTTGGTTACATAGCACTTGAGCGCAGTCGCTCTTACTGTGCGGTTGCTGTTTAATACCACCTCAACGCAGTTGGTGTGACTGCGACTATTTTGTTACATAACACTTGACCGCAGTCGTTCTTACTGTGCGGTTGCTGTTTAATACCACCTCAACGCAGTTGGTGTGACTGCGACTATTTTGTTACATACAGTAGGTGCACGCGATATTGTGTCAATCTCGCTCCCTTTCTCGGCGAGATTGAGCACCTACGAGCCCCATCGCGGGAGCCAGCGCCGAGCTGGCTTGCCGCGATAGAGACAAAGCCGTCATAGAAGCGACGGGAGATCCGACTTGGATTCCCGCCAATTCTACACGTGTGCGGCTTTGTTCTACACGTGTGCGGCTTTAATAAGGGGGCCCCCAGATACCGGCCCCCCACCCTAAGTGAATGGATATGGGGTACATCGTACCCCTACCCATTCACCTGGAGAAAAAATGTCAAAGTTAATAAACACACCACACAAGGGTTTTTAAAATAATTTATTTTTCTGCTCCGGAGGCCCCCCTGTCTTCTTTATTAGCTCTGTTTACCAGGGGGGGCTTCTTCTTTGACGTCTTCGGGTGGGTGGGGGCCACCATCTGGTTCTCTTCCACCGCCAGGGGGGGTCGCTTTTAAAAAAGCCCCCACCCCCCAGCGGGTTTCCTCCGGCGTCTTCGGCGGGGGGCTTCTTCTTCCGCTATCCCGACGGGGTCTTCTCAACTCTCCGGGGGTCTCCTTCTATGTTCGCCGCTCTCCGCTGTTGACTCGGCGCACCCCGGTTCTTCCTCCTGCTGTCCGGTGCCTTCTCCTTCAGCGCTGAACGTCCATCTTCTTCTTCCGGGCTGTGACGTCATCTTCTTCACTTCTCCAGATATTGACACGCCGGCTCTTCTCGCTGAAATGACGGATGCGCGCCTTGCATCGGACCTATATAGGCCTCACAGTCCCATCATGCTCTGTACCTACCCATGTGATACCTACCCACGTGGGTAGGTATCACATGGGTAGGTACAGAGCATGATGGGACTGTGAGGCCTATATAGGTCTGATGAAAGCAGCGCACCTGCCATTTCAGCGAGAAGAGCCGGCGTGTCAACATCGGGAGAAGAGAAGAAGAGAAGACGTCACAGCACAGCGGCCTGAAGGGAGAAGTAGAAGTCGTCACAGAACAGCGGAAGAAGAGGAGAAGACGTCACAGAACAGCTGAAGAAGGAGAAGGCACCGGACAGCGGGAGGAAGAACCGGGGTGCGCCGAGTCAAGAGCGGAGAGCGGCGAACATAGAAGAAGACCCCCCGGAGCGGAGAAGACGTCACAGAAGAGCGGTGAAGACCCCGGAGAGCAGGAGAAGACCCCCGGAAATCGGAAGAAGAAGCTTCCCCTGGTAAAAGAGCTAAAGAAGACAGGGGGAGCCTCTGGAGCAGACTAATAAAATATTTTAATACCCTGTGTTTTTTATTTGTGTTTTTACCACTTTTCCTCCAGGTGAATGGGTAGGGGTACGATGTACCCCATATCCATTCACTTAGGGTCGGGGGCCGGTATCTGTGGGCCCCCTTATTAAAGGGGGCTCCCAGATTCCGATAAGCCTCCCGCCCGCATACCCCGACAACCAACGGCCAGGGTTGTCGGGAAGGGGCCCTGTCCTCATCAACATGGGGACAGGGTGCTCTGGGGTGGGGGGGGCCCCGCAGTGCGCCCCCCTGCCCCAGAGCACCCAACCCCCCCATGTTGAGGGCATGCAGCCTGGTACGGCTCAGGAGGGGGGGGGGGCGCTCGCTCGTCCCCACTCCTTTCCTGACCGGCCGGGTAGTGTGCTTTGGATACGGGTCTGGTATGGATTGTAGGGGGACCCCCTACGCCGTTTTTTCGGCGTAGGGGGGCTCTCCTTACAACCCATAACAGACCTAAGGGCCCGGTATGCTCCTGAGGGGGGAACCCATGCCGAATTTTTATTTAAAATCCGGCGGGGACTTCCCCCTCAGGATTCATAACAAACGCTGCACACGTGTAGAATTGGCGGGAATCCAAGTCGGATCTCCCGTCGCTTCTATGACGCGCACGTTGGAATGTGCTGTCACTATTCCAGTGAGTGCGAGATGTCGGCGAGATCTCGGCACCATGTCGCCAAGAATCAGCGCGATGCTGTCATGCTAAAAACACAATATCACAAACACCTACTGTAACACTTGACCGCAGTCGTTCTTACTGTGCGGTTGCTGTTTAATACCACCTCAACGCAGTTGGTGTGACTGCGACTATTTTGTTACATAACACTTGACCGCAGTCGTCCTTACTGTGCAGTTGCTGTTTATTACCACCTCAACGCAGTTGGTGTGACTGCGACTATTTGGTTACATAGCACTTGAGCGCAGTCGCTCTTACTGTGCGGGTGCTGTTTAATACCACCTCAACGCAGTTGGTGTGACTGCGACTATTTTGTTACATAACACTTGACCGCAGTCGTTCTTACTGTGCGGTTGCTGTTTATTACCACCTCAACGCAGTTGGTGTGACTGCGACTATTTTGTTACATAGCACTTGAGCGCAGTCGCTCTTACTGTGCGGTTGATGTTTAATACCACCTCAACGCAGTTGGTGTGACTGCGACTATTTTGTTACATAGCACTTGAGCGCAGTCGCTCTTACTGTGCGGTTGCTGTTTAATACCACCTAAACGCAGTTGGTGTGACTGCGACTATTTTGTTACATAGCACTTGAGCGCAGTCGCTCTTACTGTGCGGTTGCTGTTTAATACCACCTCAACCACCTAGATACTCTACAATCAGGTTTTCGCCCAGGCCACGGCACAGAAACGGCTCTTCTCAAGATATGGGATGACGCCCTTGAAGCAGCAGATGACGGAGAATCCTGTCTCCTAGTGCTGCTGGACCTTAGTGCAGCCTTCGACACAGTAGATCACAACATATTGCTCACGCGACTCAAAGAAGTAGCAGGAGTCTCTGACGCAGCCCTACCGTGGTTCGCATCTTTCCTGGAAAATCGCACTCAGACCGTGAAACTTGGAGATTTCACATCAGAAACACGGACCATCACATGCGGAGTCCCGCAAGGATCACCCCTCTCACCTCTACTATTCAACATCTACATCCGCCCGCTCCTCAAAATCATCAGCAAACAGGACCTGCATTACCACTCCTATGCGGACGACACGCAGCTTTACCTTCAAATCACCAACAAAAAAGACCAATTTCTTGAACTTGGAAAGTGCCTCACACTGATCGACAATTGGATGACCGAAAGCTCCCTCAAACTTAACGGATCGAAAACAGAACTACTCATCCTTCACGCAAATAAGAAATCCATTGCTAGGACCACATGGACACCACCCACCATCCTCGGACAAACCATCGCACCAAGCAAAAAAATCAAAAGTCTCGGAGTCATCTTCGACTCAGACATGACGATGGATGCACAAATAGGATCAGTCGTCAGCAGCTCTCATCATCTGCTCCGCATGCTACGCAGACTCATCCCCTTTATCCCGAAAGAAGACACGGCAGTAGTGGTCGGAACAATCATCAACTCACGACTCGACTACGCAAACTCCCTCTACTTAGGACTACCAAAATACCAGATGGCGCGTCTACAAGTCGTCCAGAACACGGCAGCCAGACTGGTAACAGGTAAAAAGCCGTGGGAATCAGTCTCCCCAGTCTTGAGGTCCCTCCACTGGCTGTCCGTACAGGACCGGGTGACATTCAAGACGCTCTGCCTCACCCACAAATGTACACAGGGAAAAGCTCCTCAATACTTATGCGAGAAAATAAAACCGTACGTCACCAAGCGCATGCTCCGGTCAACCAACCAAAACCTTCTCCAAATTCCTAAATCCCGCTACAAATCGAAAGGAGAACGAAGATTCTCGGTCCAAGGACCACGGCTCTGGAATGCTCTACCCACGACCATCCGCTTGGAAGAAAACCATCGGGCATTCAGGAAAAAGCTAAAGACCCACCTCTTCTGAAAGATCTGTACTACTCTGGATGTCAAGCGCCTTGAGGCGATTAAGTTCGCATTTGCTGCGCTATACAAGTTACTCACTCACTCACTCAACGCAGTTGGTGTGACTGCGACTATTTTGTTACATAACACTTGACCGCAGTCGTTCTTACTGTGCGGTTGCTGTTTAATACCACCTGAACGCAGTTGGTGTGACTGCGACTATTTTGTTACATAACACTTGACCGCAGTCGCTCTTACTGTGCGGGTGCTGTTTAATACCACCTGAACGCAGTTGGTGTGACTGCGACTATTTTGTTACATAACACTTGAGTGCAGTCGCTCTTATTGTGCGGGTGCTGTTTAATACCACCTGAACGCAGTTGGTGTGACTGCGACTATTTTGTTACATAGCACCTGAACGCAGTCGCTCTTACTGCGTGTGTGCAGTTTACTAACACCTGAACGCAGTCGTGTGATTGCGCCTGTTTTGTTACATAGCACCTGAACGCATAAATATGGCTGGAAGGACAAAGAGAGGCAGAGAGTCACGAGGGCAAGCAGGCTCTGCATCTAGAGGTAACGCTGGTGGTGGATGTGGTTTATCCTCTTCAGCACGTGGCCGTGGCCGCTCGTCCTTCTTTTCGGGAGCTGGCCGTGTTGAGCCTCAACATGCAGAGAAATTAGTGGAGTGGATGACCAAGCCGTCCTCATCCTCCTCATCCTCTCTCACACAGACTGATCATAGTTTGTCTGGCAAAGCAGCTGCCAAGGCGTCCTCTACCCTCTGCACAATGTCATCACACAATCCTTCCCTAGTCCCACCGTGTCCTCCTGAGGAGTCCCCCGAACTGTTTCAACACAGTGTTGGGTACATGCTACATGAATATGCGCAGCGTTTTGAAGACTCCGATGACGGAACACAGATAGAGGAAGGCATTGATGTGAGCCCAGGGAGAGGGGGTGGCCGAGAGGGACAACAATCTGGGAGTGATGTTCCCCCAGCTGGAGCATACTGCCAGGTTTTCGACAGTGATGATGAGGAGGGAGGGGATGATGAGGTCATTGACTCTACCTGGGTGCCTGATAGGAGAGAGGAGGAGGAAGAGGAGGAGGAGGAGGACGAGGCACAGGAACATCTCCAAAGAGGCAGGAAGCCCTCCAGGGGTCAGCTTAAGGGCAGCACACCAACTGCATTACGTGGCGCTGCTGTGTCTCAACGGTACAGCAAAAGTTCTTTGGTGTGGGCCTTTTTTGAAACATGTCCATCAGATCGTACCTTTGCTGTTTGCAACATATGTCTCAAGCGTATCTCGCGTGGCCAAAACATCACCCGCTTGGGCACCACATGTTTGTCCAGACATATGTCGAGCTGCCATGCAGCTCGATGGCAAGCATACCAGAAAGACCCACACCAAAGACCGAAGCGGACCTCCCCTTGCCCTTCTGTGACCTCCAACCCCACTAGACCCCCAGTGCTCTCTGAAGCCTGCACCGAAGGTGTAGAAATAGGTGTGTCACCACGTAGTAGTGGTAGTACATGCGGGCAATCTAATGATAGTAACAGACAAATTTCCCTGCCCCAGCTGCTGCAGCGCCGAAAGAAGTACGCTCCCAGCCATCCACATGCCCAGCGGTTGAATGCTAGCTTAGCAAAATTGCTAGCACTTCAACTGCTACCTTTTCAGTTGGTAGATTCTGCCCCCTTCCGTGAGTTTGTGGAATGTGCAGTACCTCAGTGGCAAGTACCCAAACGCCACTTTTTCTCCCGGAAGGCGATTCCGGCTCTCTACCGGCATGTGAAAGGCAATGTCCATGCCTCGCTGGACAGGGCGGTCAGTGGTAAGGTGCATCTTACCGCTGACTCATGGTCCAGCAGGCATGGACAGGGATGTTACCTGTCTTTTACGGCCCATTGGGTGACTCTGCTGGCAGCTGGGAAGGACGCAGGGCAAGGTACAGTAGTTTTGGCGGTTGTTCCGCCACCACGCCTCCAAAACACTACTACTGCTTGTGACACACCTCTCTCCTCTGTGGCCTCTTCCTGTGGTGATGTTTGCTCAGAACCAGCCGTTATCTGTAGGCGTACGAGGGGCTACGCAGGAATGCAGGCCAAGAGATGCCATGCGGTGCTAGAGCTGGTGTGCTTGGGAGACAGGAGCCACACTGGGGAAGAGGTTCTTTCAGCTCTGCAGGGGCAGGCTCAGAGGTGGTTGACGCCACGCCAGCTGAAGCCTGGAATGGTGGTCAGCGATAATGGCACCAACCTCCTCTCTGCCCTGCAACAGGGAAAACACACCCATGTTCCCTGTTTTGCGCATGTTCTCAATTTGGTGGTGCAGCGGTTCTTGGGCAGGTACCCGGGCTTACAGGATGTCCTGAAGCAGGCCAGGAAAGTCTGTGTGCATTTCCGGAGGTCATATAATGCCACTGCTCGGCTGACAGACCTCCAGAGGGAATAAAACCTGCCCAAGAACCGCCTAATCTGTGACATGCCCACCACATGGAACTCTACGTTGGCCATGCTGCAGCGGCTGCACACGCAGCAGAGGGCCAACAATGAGTACCTGTGCCAATATGGCAGCAGAACTGGCTCAGGGGAGCTTGGTTTTTTTTCACCACGCCAGTGGGCCTTGATCAAGGATGCATGCACTGTCCTGTCACCATTTGAGGAGGCCACGAGGATGGTGAGCAGTGACAGTGCATGCATCAGTGAGACTGTCCCGCTTATTCACATGTTGGAGCACACCCTACGTGGAATAATGGACAGGGCCCTTGAGGCAGAACAGAGGGAGGAAGAGGAGGACTTTATCCAGACACTGTTCCTGCTTGCCCACCTGGAACACAGGAAGAGGAGGAGGAGGATGAGGAGGAGGAGGATTGTATCAGCAGCATGGAGGTGGAGCCTAGCACTCAGCATCAACAGCAGCAGTCTTCAAGGGATCATTTACAGTCCCAAGGAACACGTGGACTTTTACGTGGCTGGGATGAGGTGGCTGCGGATCCTGTCGTCCTCAGTGACCCAGAAGACTGTGCCCTGAATGCCTCTGCAAACCTACGCTGCATGGCCTGCCTGATCCTGCAAAGCCTGCGTAAGGATCCTTGTGTACGTGCTATCAAGGAGAGGGATCATTACTGGCTGACAACTCTCCTTGATCCACGTTACAAGAGTAAGGTAGCGGACCTTATGTTGCCATCGCATAAGATGAAACTTCTGCGGGAGGCCTTGCAGAAGGGTCTGTGCAATGCGTTCCCAGAACCGGGGGGATTACCAAAACCTGGCCCTGGACAACGTCTTGCTGAGGCTTCGGTGAGTCAGAGAAGGAGCGGTGAAGAAGGTGGCCGTCTGACCGATGCGTTCAAACAATTTTTCAGTCCGCAGCCGCAAGATCTGACCGGTTCCAGCAACCATCGCCAGCGTCTGGTTTACATGGTCCGTGAATACCTAGCGGCAAGATCCGACTTGGACACCTTCCCCACCGAAAATCCTCTGGCTTACTGTGTCTTGAGGATGGATCACTGGCCAGAGCTTGCACAGTACGCAATTGAGCTACTGGCTTGCCCTGCATCCAGTGTTCTTTCAGAACGCACATTCAGTGCTGCTGGAGGCTTTGTGACCGATCACAGGGTGCGCCTCTCCACCGACTCTGTTGATCGACTGACCTTCATCAAAATGAATCAGGCTTGGATCAACACCAGCTACCAAGCACCTGATGCTGATGTTACTGAATAAGAATTTTTTGTTGAAATGTCAGATCCCTTTGAGACTGCTGATGCTGAGTGACTGTCCTGTTATGCTGCTGATGGAATATCCTTCTCCTCACTTTTCTTGCTGATAGCTAGTAAGAAATGTTGTTTTTCTGTGCTCTGCCACCAGTGCCTAAGGCCTAATTTTTCTGCCCCTGTTTAACAGGGGCGCCTAATTAAAATTTTTGATGCAATACTTTGCACGTGGCCTAAGGCACAATTTTTGTGCCCCTGTGTAACAGGGGCGCCTAATAACAATTTTTTATGCAATACTTTGCACGTGGCTCCTTGTTGCGCTCCAATTACAGTATGTTTGAGGGGTGCCCTTTTTTCTACGATTTTGCTTTCACAAAAAAATAATGCCCCCCCCCCCCAACCCTAAAATAATCGAGATATTGTTCCCACACAGCACGTGCGCAAGCAGTATTAAATTACTTTTGTTCTTATAATAATTTCATGTTGTGCAGGGACATTTCTAAACACGTGCCACTACTATAGACACACAGCAGGTGTGATATTTGAAGGAATTTTTCATTTTTTTTTTTCACTTTAAACATCATTAAAATCGCTGCTCCGCAAAAACGCCCGTTTTTTTTAAAAAAAATTTCCATTGATACATGTTCCCTGGGGCAAGACCCAGGTTCTGAAAGACGTTTTCCAACATTATATTGAATATTGGTCTTTAAAATGATCCTTTTTTAATTCGAACGTTCGAGTCCCATAGACTTCAATGGGGTTCTAAATGTTCGCGCGAACCCGCGGTCTGTTCGAACGTTCTGGTGAGAACCGAACCCGGGTATGTTCGGCTCATCCCTAGTTGTAATTTTAATATATATGTGTAGGTATGTATGGCACAATATATTGTATTACATTACTATATAAACCAGGAACTCAGTTGAACTGTCTAAGCCAGCTGAATTCTAACATATCATAAGATACAGAAAACCCTTTGATGTGTTAATCTTATGCAAGACCACCTAGGTGTGTGTGAGGTATGGCCTGCTAACCTCAAAGGATAAATTGCTTACATACATAAGGAAGTATTTATTGATGGAAATTAGACTTGAGGGGGTAACATTTCAGGGAAACATTTGGTTGACCTGGAAGAACCCCTCCCTCCAGTGTGAGACCAGTATTTGAGACATTCAAGCTGGCATTCAGTCAGTCTTGTCACTGAGAATATTCACTATATAGGTCTAGGAAAAAATGAGACTTTGCATTACTCTGTTGGATTTGTATCATCTGTGGAATTTGGACTTTGTTCTGTATTGGAAATCAAATAAATGCACTCTCTGGAGAGCCTGGTGTGTTGCTGCGGGACAATATAATTTATAGTCATCATACTAACACCTAAATATCAATTATCTAACCGGACTCCACTATACACATTTATATCACTACAGGGACCACAACCCAAATAGTGGGGAAATATAGCTGCAATCTGGGACCCATCCCTGCCCTCCTGTACAACCTCCCTATGTTTCATCTCTTCATAAAGTATCAATGTTTAGGTATTGAACCTGATAATGTTAATTTGTTATGTTTTCTAATATATTATCCATACACTGTATCTGATATTGTATTTTTATATAATCTTTATCCATATTCTGATGAAAGGGAGACAGTAAGTGTTCTGAAATGCGTTGAGTATCAATAAATAGATAAAAAGATATGTTGTATACATAAAAGGTTTACAATATTGTTCCAAGACAAGTCAACACACATTTATATTCTGAATGATCTTTATTAAGATAGTGATATTTGATAACAAAATTTTACACAGATTAATGCAAAATAACATTACTGACTTTAGCGCAACTGCTGTGATTTCTGACTGCCATTAGTAGCTCAATGATTAATTTGCTGCCTGTAGTTTCTTAATAAGATTTGCACACTCAGATGAATGCTGTTGGCTTCAGTCATCTACTCCCCTTTGCGTCCTACAATGACTATAATAGCTCTATAATCAATGAGATCGCTGACATTGCGTCTTCTCTGCACTGCACAATAATCAATGACTAAACCCGCCTTACCAAAGGCGTTTTTCACAAACTCCTCATTATATTTAAAACAATGGAATCGTTGTGCTCCAGTAGTCCAGTAAGTTTGATCTAATGACCCAATAAGTAATAGTTGGCCTCCAGGTTTTAGCAGCTTTATTATCTTCTCCAGATTCTTCATGTATTCATCTTCATTTTTACTGATAACTTCTAGTATCCACGCACTGATAATACAATCAGCAAGTGGTAGTAGCACCGGGGAAGTTATGTTTTCCTGTTCAAAATGACATTTCAAAATCTGCATGATGGACGACCTTAGGCGCATTTCTTTCTCCTGAAGTTGATCTCTAAAAAAAACAAAAAAACATAATATGGACATTACAGGAAAGATTTCAATATACAGTGATATGGTGTGATAAGCAATTCTGCCAAAATTTGGTTACGACTGTAATTTGGCAAGTTAAAATAAAATTGACCTATTAGTATAGCACTACCCCCGTAAGAGTTGCTAATGGCAGGGTTCCCCACCACTGCACAGCCATTCACACAGCATTTCCTTCTTGTATCCAGACACAGTGATCAGATCTTTGGCTTGTTTTTTTGTTAAGAAAATGTAAACATAGTGAGTGCTTCACCAATGCGCACTCACCAGAATGCCATTGGTAAATGGCATGTCATCGGAGCAACCCTTTAAGGATTCCAACAACCTTCCAGCGGTAAGTGGCATATCATCAAAAGAAGGACCTTTTCATAGATTCCCCCCAATCATCTGGTGGCTTTTCCAACACATCCACATCCAACCTGGTCACATAGTGCTCACCACACAGAGACTTGTTGATGACAGCTCACAAGGTTGAAGATGTGTATCAAAAAGATTTTACTATGTGGACTAGTGTATACAGAGCGGGCACAATTTTTCTGTTGACATTTAGTTTTTTTTGTTGTTTTATTAGGGGATAACTTGGATGAGGCAAGTGATTATAGGATGCCCAACTAGAAAATGTCCAACAATCAAAACCAGGGACAACTTCCTCCCTATTTATAGATTCCTCTTCTTCCCTTCACCTGCACAAACTTTGTTCCCTTGTACAGATCCTGTTGGTTCACTCCTTGGGGAACTAACAGTTAGGGCTGCGCATCTTCACCGGTCTCACGATTCGATGCGATTACGATTATCAAGTCCACGATTCGATTCGGTGATGCATCACGATGCATCACGATTGCAGCGCAAGTGCGCATGGCTCTCCCCCCAAAATACTAAAGGAGATTATCAGAGACTGCAGACGTGGTACAGGAGATGATCAGAGACTGCAGACATAGTACAGGAGATGATCAGAGACTGCAGACATAGTACAGGAGATGATCAGAGACTGCAGACATAGTACAGGAGATGATCAGAGACTGCAGACATAGTACAGGAGATGATCAGAGACTGCAGACATAGTACAGGAGATGATCAGAGACTGTGGACAAAGTATAGGAGATGATCAGAGACTGCAGACATAGTACAGGAGATGATCAGAGACTGCAGACATAGTACAGGAGATGATCAGAGACTGCAGACATAGTACAGGAGATGATCAGAGACTGTGGACATAGTACAGGAGATGGTCTATATTTCTCCTCCATAAAGCCCAGTCCCTGCCTGCAGTGACAATGACTTATCACAGGTGACACATCAGATTCCACTACATGCCCGTACCCCCCCCCCTGTGTCCCCGGATCACAGCACCCCCCTCCTCCTCTGTACTTACATGCTGTTCTGCGCACAGAGGATGATTGGAGGCCTGA
Source organism: Rana temporaria (assembly GCF_905171775.1). Classification (NCBI taxonomy): domain Eukaryota; kingdom Metazoa; phylum Chordata; class Amphibia; order Anura; family Ranidae; genus Rana; species Rana temporaria. The sequence goes on from NC_053498.1 coordinate 133,333,784, forward strand.
GTACTTTCACACTGGAGCAGTGCACTTGCAGGATGGTCTGAAAAGTCCTGCAAGCAGCATCTTTGTGGCAGTTTGGGATAGCTGTATACACCACTCCCAAACCGTCCGGCCCATTGAAAATAATGCAGCACGGCGGTTTTAACCCGATGGTAAAGCACAGCTAAAACTAGCATCGCTTTACCGATACCACCCCAGTGTGAAAGTACCCTTAGGTATTAGATGTGCAAACAATAAGGTGAGTGCACATCCAATACCTACAGAGAGTAATGGAAATATGGGGTTCAAAGTGAGCCTTGCTATTACCTGGAGGGATTAGCATTTAGGTGGTTAAAACAGGCAGGACATGTAATATCAACTCACTGCCTGTCAAATGCCTCTGAAAAGTGACCTGAGCATGGATCACTTTTCAGGAGTGGCAGTGCCTGCTGCTAGTGAATACAAGCCTTTGGGCTCACACTGGTGTGCTGCGGTTTGGCTGCAGTGCTGGTGTACTGGTGGGTTTCCTTAGCTGCAGAACCTCAGACTTTTAGGTTGCACATTTTTGCTGCATTTTATGAAAGTGTACCAAAGATGCAGCATGCAGGACATTCTGTGCACTTTCAGAACATGCAGTAAAAATGTGAAACCTCTATGGAGCCAGGGGAAACATGCAGGAAGACTGCCAGTACACCAACCCTGCAGACAAACATCAGCATGTCAGTGTGAGCCCACTTCACAACACCTAGGAGGGCATGGTAGTGACACAGGCTGCTAGAAAAAAAAAGATTTTTTAGCTGCACAGAGGGAGGAGAAGTTCACTTACTTGGGCAGTCCCAGCTTCCTGGATTCGAGCAGACTGCTCAGATTGAACTTTCCCGCCCACACATCCTCTCCGTACAAAACACAGGCTGAAGCTGCCTGGAGTGTGGGCGGGGAAACAGAAGATCCAGCTTCTGCTAGCCATTCGTGTGGAGGAAGGAGGGGCTGGGCGGGGCTGTGTTGTGCTCTGTAACAGACTGTCAGCTCAGCTCAGTCCTGTGGTCGCTGGCTCACTGGATGGAACTAAAAGAAAGGTAATATCGGACGGAGCGCTCTCCCGGGAGGGGCGGGGACGGGGCAGGGCTAGGCATCGATTATTAGGCAACGGGGCCACCCGAATCGCGATGCACCGATGCAGCGATTATATTTGACACCCCTACTAACAGTCTTTAGTTAGTTCAGCAACAGCCCATTAAAGACTAGGAACTTGCAGTCCCTTGGCAAAGTAGGATATGTGGAGTGAACAGCATCTCACACAACCTTCTGCCTCTTCGTAGACACTGGTCCCAGTTCTACTGCTTGCAGTAATGCTAGCCCGCCTGCTTTCTCTTCCCAGTCCTTCCGACTGATACACACATGGAGAATCCCCAGGGCAAGGTTGGATGAAGACTTGGCACACTGCTGTCTTTAAGAGAGCACTGCTACAGCTGGTAGTATCTCTCTTTTTCTGTCCCTGCACTGTGTTGATCTACTCACTTCCTCTCCTTGCTCTGTCCACTGCCTCTCCGTTTGGGGTCCCACCAACTGCCTCCTGTTGTGGGATCCTTACAGGCCAGCCTCCTGAGCTCCAGCCCAAGGTAAAGCCCCTCCCTGGCAAGGGTCTCTCAAGGGCCACTGATAGACTCTCCTCAACACTGCTTCTACATCTTCCACCCGACTCCCCTGCTGCATTGGCTCATGTCTATTTAAATGCTTCTTAATTTCCTGCCAGGCTCCCAACCTGGGGATTGGCTAAGGGACCTTAAATATTCTAGGCAACCCTTCCTAGCTTCCGCCCACTATATTCCAGAATGTTCTTCAACATTATAAAAACAGGGGGAAGCACCAGAGAGCTGCCAGGATGAGTCATCCAGCCCTGGCCTCTAATAACCCTGACACAGATTCCGTGACTCAGGTTTATTCCTGGGCCAGACTATAGTTTACCTACTCTCACTTCTAGTAGCACACACTAGAGGGTGTTAAACTAGGATTTTGAAATTGCATTGCAGTCAATAGGAGGTCATAAATTATGTGTATATTAGGTCCTCTGGAGGGCTGTTGGACAGGCTATTGAAATTACATGCAGGGCCGATCCTAGGGTCACAGACGCCTAGGTGCAGAAATATTTCTGGCACCCCCCACATGGGCGTGTGCATCTTACCAACTCCTCCTCTTTACAAATGTTTCTATGGCAACGACTCAAACACAGAGATGCTCCCCTAAGAAGTCTTTGTTACCCTGGGATCCTCCCATGATCTTTTAACAATAAAGAAAATACCGGGAGAGCGTACACTAATGAGACCTGGAGGGGAACCTCTCTGATGCACACAGAGAGGGCTTCTGTTAGAAAGAGCCCCCAGAAATAGTACAGGAGATGGTCAGAGACTGCAGACATGATACAGGAGACGGTCAGAGACTGCAGACGTGGTACAGGAGATGGTCAGAGAGTGCAGACATATTACAGGAGTCAGAGACTGCAGATATAATACAGGAGATGGTCAGAGACTGCAGTTCCTATGGATGTTAGTAGATAATGGCTGATCGGCCCTCTCACCTGACCCAGCGATGCAGCAACAACTGTTCCTCTGATCAGGAGTTGGCTCACTCTGAATTGCTTGTGGCGACTCCACTGGGTAGAGTCCAGATCTGTATTCTGGAAATGACTCCATTCCTTTCTCTGCCAGGGATGGCGCTAGGCTGTGTGGCTTTTACTCTGGTGGTGCAGGGCAGTGGGGTTCTCTCTGTGATGGTGTTCTCTCAGCACTGTCCTCTCTGGAGTTCTGGGTGCACTTCCCTGAAAGCTTTCCAGGGCTCCTGGCTCTCTCTCTCTCTCCCATTCAGCTGGGCATGCAAAAAGAAGAAACGTATATGGACAGCCACACTCCAATAAGTCTAAAAAAGACGTGACCTTTGTTGGGTAAAAAGAATTGTACTACAAAAAAACAGCATACAATGGGAAATAAACCCTCTGACGCGTTTCACATTGAACCGCAGCATTGAGGTTCAATGTGAAACGCGTCAGCTGTTTATTTCCCACTGTATGCTGTTTTTTTGTAGTGCAATTCTTTTTACCCAATAAAGGGCACGTCTTTTTTAGACTTATTGGAGTGCGGCTGTCCATATACGTTTCTTCTTTTTGCATGCTCTGTGCATTGCCGGCACCCGTTGGTTCCTGAGTAGACATTGATTGCTTTAGGTGTGCTCACCTGGAGCGGCAGTTTTTCCTATTCATTCAGCTGGGCATGCTGTATATAAGTATAGACCCCCCCAGGACAAACCACCCACTCCATTAGTACAGACCCCCCTCAGGACAAACCACTCCCCTCCATTAGTACAGACACCCCCAGGACAAACTCCCCCATTAGTACAGACTTCTCCAGGACAAACCCCCCAATTAGTACAGACCCCCCAGGACAAACCTCCCATTAGTACAGACTCCCCCAGGACAAACCCCCCCCCATTAGTGCAGACCCCCCTTTAGTACAGACACCCCCAGGACAACTCCCCCATTAGTACAGACCCCCCAGGACAAACCCCTCTATTAGTACATACTCCCCCAGGACAACCCCCCCATTAGTACAGACCCCCCCCATTAGTAGACACCCCCAAGACAACCCCTCCATTAGTACAGACACCTCCAGGACAACCCCCCATTAGTACAGACTCCCCCAGGACAACCCCCCCATTAGTACAGACACCCCCAGGACAACCCCCATTAGTACAGACACCTTCAGGACAACCCCCCATTAGTACAGACACCCCCATTAGTAGACACCCCCAGGACAGGACAACCCCCCATTAGTACAGACACCTCCAGGACAACCCCCCATTAGTACAGACTCCCCCAGGACAACCCCCCCATTAGTACAGACTCCCCCAGGACAACCCCCCCATTAGTACAGACACCCACAGGACAATCCCCCATTAGTACAGACTCCCCCAGGACAACCCCCCTCATTAGTACAGACTCCCCCAGGACAACCCCCATTAGTACAGACACCCCTAGGACAACCCCCCATTAGTACAGACTTCCCCAGGATAACCCCTCCTCCATTTTGGTACATAAAAACAACATCCGGCTGCAGCTAGAGGAGAGGACAATGTGCAGCCGCACCGCACGGTTGAAGCACAGATCGCAGCAGGCAGGAGTTTAAGACAAAGCGAGGAGGAGGAGAACACGTGTCAGGCACGGTCCGTGCGGTCCTCCCCCTCAGTGACTTTACTGTGCCGCTTGTCTCTCCACACAGAGACAGCCAATCCGATCTCCGGCAGCTACTACACTCTCCTCCTCTGACAGGAGGAGGGAGTGGGGGACGGGCTTAGGCTTGGAATACACACCACTGGCGGCGACCCGAGGGGAGAGCTGTGTCTAGACATGGATAAGGAGAGGAGGAGGTGGATAGAGAGGAGCACTCTGGCTCTTCAGAGCCCCCACCTCTGTGGCGCCTGGGTATACATAAATGTGTTCCTGACATCCCAGACACATGCTGGCGATGTCACTCAGAAAGAGGGACCCTCCTCCTCATTTGGTGGAGCTGCCCTTCCATCCAACCCTTCTGGTCTGTGGTACATCGTATCATTGAAAAGGTAACCACACTTACACTTGACTTCTCCCTAGCACAACTCCTCTTACACGATTCCACCCTTCCAAACACTGATTATTTATTTAGTTATAGAAAATAACAGAATAGTATAGAAAAAAAACAATAGAACAGAACAGATATAACCATCTTCCGAAATTCTAATTTAGAATAGAATAGAAAATAATTAAATAGAAAAAAAATAGAAAAAGAATAGAATAAAAAAAACACTAGAATAGAATAGAAAGAATATAACCATTTCCCAAAATTCAAATAGAATGAATTCAAGCTGCTGTCTACCAGTTAAATCTAGAGAGAGCTGGAACTGCCCAACTCCAAGGCATCGCTGATCTAAGTTCTAAATATAAATTACAGATCGAGCTACATCCAATCAAATATTATCCAAACTTCAACCTGCTCCCACCCCCATTCTAAGCCCTATATTAACTACCCTGTAAAGGAAGATGTCTATACTTACCTATTCTGAAGGTGCTCTGGTCCAGTAACATGATTCCCCAGCAGCTGGCTTCAGTGAAGATGCGAGATCACTGACAACGGCTGCAGTGCCTGAGTGACATTACCCATAGGCTTCACAAAAGTGGAAAAAGGTCTGTTTGGCCGCACATGCAATAAAATCACCTTTATTTAGACACTTTCCGAATAGACACTCCACATTGTACAATCGGGGGAAAATGGCACACCAGCTAGTGCTATTTTTCCTCAATTGTACATTGTGTATTGTCTATTTGGAATGTTTCTAAATAAAGGTGATTTTATCCGATGTGCCAACCAGACCCTTTTCCTCTACTGTGAAGCCTGTAATGAACAGAGGTAGTGTGCAGTGCAGGTGGAAACCGACCTTGAGCGGTGATTACTTGTCACCCATAGGCTTACTATGGGGCATCTGTAGTCGGTTAACCCTTTAATACACTGAAGCCTGCGCTGGGAGCCAATCATGTGACCGGACCGGATGGGGCCTTTAGAATAGGTAAGTATAGACATTTTTACTTTACAGTGTAGTTAGTTTAGGGCAGTTATGGTGAACCTTCGCACCCCAGATGTTTTGGAACTATGTTTCCCTATACTGCAGAGTGCATGAGCATCATGGGAAATGCAGTTCTAAAACATCTGGGGTGTCAAGGTTCGCCATCACTGGTATAGGTCTTAGAATAGGGGTTGAAAGCAGGGTTAAGTTTAGATAGGATGTGACTGGACTTCTACTTTAAACATTGTGAATAGTCTTATTGCAGCACAGTAGATGGGGAGAGCCTGGATACAATCATTATAAAGAGCTGAGAGCTCCATCTGATGGATGAAAACATAGATTTGAACTTTTCAAATGCAATTTTTCAAAGTTACCTGACTAAAAACATGAAAAAAAGGTTATATTTTAAATAACTTAATACATTTAAAGAAATCTTCTGCAACCTAAAATAAAAAAATCAGAAAGTGATAAAACATTAGGGGATAAGTCACCTCGTTCCTTCTAACTCAGCTGCGGCTGATGATGTATGCGACCAATCATATGCTCCGGTACGGTCATGTAGCCATCTACTCAGTTCCATGATACATTTCTCTTGGAATTTTAATATGATTATTTTTTTGAAGAAATTGGAGGCGGAATAAAGATGGTGAATGAAGGAACCAACGCTGATGTCAATCAATAACTTACCCTCAATTCGACCTGGAGGAATATTACAGATTCAGTTATTTTACCCAAAACGAATTTCACTGCCAACAAAAAATTTCACCTTTTTATTACAGTTGGCATCTAATGACACTGCTAGGTGAATATAGCTTTAAAAAACTGTTTCCCAACCAATATAGGATATGGCCCAGCCACCATTATATGTCACATTATCCTCCATATATGAATTAAGACCCAGATCAGCAAGGAGCTGAGAAAGGGTAAGGTGAGTATAAAGGGGGCAGAGCAGTGTTGCCAACAGTCAGTATTTTCTCCTGTCAGTAAATGCCAGTGACAGGAAAAGGTTGCCAGTAAAAAATATGGCTGTGACGCTTGATTCGCAGTTCTGGTTCAGGGCCAGCCGAGGCCATCCAAGTGCCTGCTACAATGTGTTTTGGCAGGGATGGCGGAGGCAGCGCCTCAACATGTTGTGTGATGTCATGGTGCAAGGGAGCCAAACGGAGAATACAGAACCTCGTGTGCGGGTCTGCAGGATGGCAGAAAGGCAAGAAGGGAGCACCTTGGCATGGAGAGAGACTGTCACTGTGACTCAGGAGGGGACATGTCGTGTCGGTGAGGTGTCATCATCATCTGTGCTGCTGTCAGTGTCACTGTGATAGTCAATTTCATGTGTGTGCCTGCCCATTCAAATTTCTTGTACTTCTGAGTCCTGTCTCTGAGCTACACACTTTATCGAGACTAAAATAAGAAATGTTTTTGCTAATTGATTCACACATCCGTTCGATTTCGATGGCAACTTTACAGTGCAACTCTGATGTGATTTTGATGCAACTTTGGACGAGTGTACCTTTGTTGCGACTTTGGCTTTGACCATGTGACTGTGTGTGCTCTGAGGGTTTACATTGAAGTCTATGGTTCTCATGTCGCATGAAAGTCGGACTAAAGTCCGGCAACAAATGTTCGATGTGAGCTTTTGGTCGGATATTCCGAACGCGTATAGGCTCCATCGGACATTTGCTGTCGGAATTTCCGACAACAAATGATTGAGACCTGGTTCTCAATTTTTCCGACAACAAAAGTTCTTGTTGGAATTCCGATCGTTTGTAGCCAATTCCGCACGCATGCTCGGAATCAATTTGACGCATGCTCAGAATCAATAATAATTTTTCTTGGCTCGTAGTAGTGTTGTACATCACCGCGTTCTTGGTGATCGGAATTTCCGACAACATTTGTTTGACCGTGGGTATGCAAGACAAGTTTGAGCGAACAATCCGTCGGAAAAAAATCCACTGTTTTGTTGTCGGAATGTCCGATCGTGTGTATGAGGCATAAAAGTTGCTGTGACTTTAAGTCACACAGATATAAACGGTACTCATTGAAAAACATGGGGTCCAACTTGTCATGTGACTTTGGGGTTCAAAGTCACATCACAAGTCGTACAAGTGTAAATGGAGCCTCAAAGATAGAAAACAAGTATGACAATGTTTTTGAATTGACCTTTTGCAAGCAAATATATACAAAGTGATAATAATGACTAAGAGTGACATATTCATCAGAAATAAATGATCATTTCTTATTGTCTCATCATAATGTGTACTAGCTATGACTAAGCACTGAAGCTACAGTGCGAAACGTTAGCTTTTGTTCCAATCTTTTTGCTGTGGCATGTTCATTTTGTGATCGATTTTAATTAAAAGAACATTTTTGGAGTGCGGCTGTCCAAGTTTCCTTCGTATCTTTGCATAATGTGGTACCATTATGATTCTGTTTTACAATCATTTTCTTTGGGTCAGGCTGCCACTGTTGACCTCTCCATCTCAAGTTGAAGTTCTCCATCCCTTCATTGCGCCATTGGATGGAGTAAATGAGGCTTAATCTTGAAGTTGTTGTTTGCCTCCCATGGAGTTGGCACAAAAAGACAGCTTTTCACAATAAAATGTTTTTAAAAGCCCACAGGGGAAGTTTTTCAAAATATTTCTAGAATCTAACCTTGATTGGTACTTGTCTAAACCCTTATCCTGGACTTGCGTACACCAGGAACATTTATTATCCAAAAGTAGACTTCATTTAGCTAATTATGAAACTTCAGAGGGGCGATTGGTTGCTTACAAATTAAATGTAATTTTATGTACATCAGTGATATAAAATCTCAACCAAATCAATTTAAATAGTAGGTTGTGACACAACAAATTGTGTAGCAGCCCATAGTGAGGTGATAACTTTTTCTATAGAAACAGCTACATTTCTGAGCATGAAATAGAGTTTTCCCCCACAAACAGCAACAGGAAGCTGTGAGGACAGAGCTATGAGGACTAGGGATGAGCTTTATTTTCGGGTCGAACTTATGTGAGTGATATTGTTAAATTTATTAACAATATATCAATATATGCTATACATACCTTTGCTGAGCAGATAGTAAAGATTCACCATTGGAAATTTTATAACATCGTCTGCAAAGACCATGCCCTCCTTATTAGATAAATATAAATCCAGATGATCTCTAGAATCCATTCCATGTACATGATAGAGTTTAGGTGATGTGGAATCCATCGTCCTGCAATGCTGAACTTCACCTCTTTGGTTTCTGCTTTCGACAAAACTTTAATGTTGAAGTTCTATTTATATTCAGTTAAAATAAGGTGGTTACATTTGAATTTAATATAAGCATAAATATATTTACAAAGTAGTCATGTGAATAGTGCTGACTGACTCATGATTGTCATCTGCGTTTGCAAATGTTTAAAGGAGAAGTACAGCCAAAGCTTGTTTGCTGTGCTTTTTTATGGATCACAGAAATACAGTTCGTTCTGCACTCCTGTGATCCACTTTTAACAGACTGAAGCACGCTGTCAGCTGATATCACAGAGCCAGCCGGTCCAGGCTCAGGTAAGTTTGTGAAAATAAAGTCGGGATCCGCCCACATGCCTTGACCGGCACCCGGCTCAGACTCTCAGTGAGCCACTGAGAGCCTAAGCCAGGGGTTTCTGCCCGCTCCATAGCCCAGCGCTAAAGTAAGTGAGGAGGGGGCAGAGCAGAGAGTGGGGACCAACAATTAGCAACTATCTGCTCAGGGAGCTGTGAGAACTGAACCACTGGCAGTGTTTGATTGCTCAGTTCTCAGTGTTAGAGCCGGCGGGGGGAAAATCCAGCATCAGACCGATACTGCATCCACCTAAGTAAGTATTATTTGGGGGGAAAAAACTCCATACTTCTCTTTTAAAGTGGAGGAAGAAGTTATTTCAGAAAAGAAAAGAAAATTAAAAGAAAAAGAATGCTTGGGACATTTGCACAACACATTTGTTTATGAATTGATTCCTTAACCACCTCCTGCCCGCCATATAGTAAAATCACCTCTCGTTATGGGACGACGTCATATAACATCACCCCGGTGTCACTGCGGGACCTAGGGACACGGCACGACCCCGATCTCGGTAAATGGCCGATTACATGGCCCTTTACCCATGTGATCGGATGTGTCCAATTACAGCCGATCCGATTACATGTATACACGGAAATGCCGTTTATAGGCGAGGAGTGTGAGAAGAGGAGAGCTGATCAGCGGCATCTCCTCGTAGGGGAGACCTGTGAAAGTAATCAGAGCACTGATCAAACATATTGTGTAGCAGAAAAATAAAAAACCCAGCAGTAAATAAATACCACCAAAAGAAATCTATATTTGTGAAGTGGTTAAAGTGTATGTCAAGGCAAATTTCATGCACATTTTATCAGTTTATCCCTTTAACCACTTAAGGACCGCCGCCTGTACATATACGTCGGCACAATGGCACGGACAGGCATATGCACGTGTATATATATATACGTGCCTGCCTTCCAGCAGGTGGGGGGTCTGCGGTGGTCCGTTTCACTTCAGGAGCGATCCGTGATGATTTCTGGCCACCCCCTCGCGATCACTCCTGGCGAATGAGAAGCTTCCCCTGCCTGTGAATTGTAAACACATGCAGGAGGAAGTGATGTCACTCTCCTCGAGGTGGTCTTTTTGACCGGAGCTCAAGGAGAGAAGACATCCAAGTAAGTGCACAACACTATACTGACACGTAGGCACACTTTCCACCCCCCCAGTCACTCCCAGATCACCCCCCAGATCACCCCCTGCACCCCCAGTCACAGTGTCACTGATTGCAGTGATAATTTTTTTACCGATCACTGCATGCAGTGTCATTTGTGACTGCAAAAAGTGTCAGGGCAGTTTTCTTTAGGCCCCTTTAGGTCCAGGGTACCCCCCCTAACCCCCCTAATAAAAGTTTAACCCCTTGATCAACCCCAGGTAACCCTTTCACCTCCTTTCGCCAGTGTCACTAAGCAATATTTTTTCTGATCGCCGTATTTGGGTCACTGGTGACGCTAGGTAGCCAGTTGTTTTTTTAGGTTCACCACAGGTTTTTATAGCATCAGGTACCTCCAAATATTGCCTAATAATATGTTAACCCCTGATTGCCCCTAGAGTTAACTCTTTCGCCAGTGATCACCGTATAAGTGTCACTGGTGACACTAGTTATCCAGTTCGTTATTTCGTTATTTCGGTTCACCGTCTGGTTTTTATATAGTGTCAGGTACCCCCATATATATCCTAATAAAGGTTTTAATCCCCTGATTGCCCCTAGTAAACCCTTTCACCAGTGATCAATGTATAAGTGTTACGGGTGATGCTGGTTAGTTACTTTGCTGTTTATAGCATCAGGGCACCCGCCGTATATAACCCTATAAATGTTTAACCCCCTGATCGCCCGGCGGGTGATATCAATTATGTTTAGTGTCAGATAGGGTCTGCGTCACCCCAGGCAGCCTCAGGTTAGTGCCAGTAGCACTAAAACCCACGCACAAAGCATACACCTCACTTAGTGGTATAGTATCTGAACAGATCAATATCTGATCTGATCAGATCTATACTAGCGTTCCCAGTAGTTTAGGGTTCCCAAAAAACGCATTGTTAGCGGGATCAGCCCAGATACCCGCTAGCACCTGCATTTTGCCACTCCACCCAGCCCAGCCCACCCAAGTGCAGTATCGATCGATCACTGTCACTTACAAAACACTAAACACATAACTGCAGCGATTGCAGCGTTTGCAGAGACAGGCCTGATCCCTGCAATCGATATTTTTTCTGATCACCGTATTTGGGTCACTGGTGACGCTAGGTAGCCAGTTGTTTTTTTAGGTTCACCGCAGGTTTTTATAGCATCAGGTACCTCCAAATATTGCCTAATAATATATTAACCCCTGATTGCCCCTAGAGTTAACTCTTTCACCAGTGATCACCGTATAAGTGTCACTGGTGACACTAGTTATCCAGTTCGTTATTTAGTTATTTCGGTTCACCGTCTGGTTTTTATATAGTGTCAGGTACCCCCATATATATCCTAATAAAGGTTTTAATCCCCTGATTGCCCCTAGTAAACCCTTTCACCAGTGATCAATGTATAAGTGTTACGGGTGATGCTGGTTAGTTACTTTGCTGTTTATACATGCTGACTGAGTCATGATTGTCATCTGAGTTTGCAAATGTCAAATTATAACAGTTTTTTTTTTTGTAGCGTTTGAATCAGTCACTGACAGTCAGGTGCTTTTTTACCTGTGAATCTTACTAGTTGTACCAGTAAATTTAGAGCCCAAAATGGCAAATCGAAGGTACACTAGTAAAGAGGTATACAAGATTCTGAGCATGACAGATAGTGAAGAGGAGGTCACACATCTGTCAGATTCAGGCTCATAATACGATCCCCTAAAATCTAGGGCCTAGATGATAGCGGCTCCATGACAGATAGCTCTGGCGACGAAGGTGAGATGCCTGCTGAGGTCAGGCGTACCCAACCCCATTCTTCTGCTGTTGTTGAGGTGCAAGAACAGCAGGTCCCTCGTATGGAGTAGAGAGCCAGTACTAGCGCCGCTATTCCTTCTGGTGAACTGGAAAGCACCAGCGGTCTAGTTCACCCTGGACGTACATTCAGCACTGCAGTAAAACTTGGTGAGGTAGCGAGGCAAAGTGCAGTTCAAGCTGACGAGGTGGCAAGCACAAGTAGTGTCCCACTGCCACCAAGAGGAAGACAAAGGCAGGCCCTTCGTGCCCATAGTGTCCTTCCTGCAGAATTTGCCAATCCTGATTGGGTGCCCACCACTTATGCAGAACCCGTACTTCCCCCATTCACTGGCCAACCCGGTATTCAGGTGGAAATAGCTGATTTTACGCCACTTGATTTTTATTCGATGTTTTTCACGGAGGATCTCTATAGATCTATTGTGGACCAAAGTCATTTATATACTGGTCAATTCATCACTGCTAATCCCCAGTTGCCTTCCCTTTCCAGAGATTGTAAACCTATTACGGTTTCCGAATTTAAGTCCTTTCTGGGCCTTTCCCTCAACATGGGCATGTGAAAGGCTGACTGTGTTTGTAGGAGGAGTCGGGAGGTATTTATACCCGCCCTACTTCCTCCTTCTGGGCGACGGTTTTTCTTGTGTGCTATGCCTGTCATTTCCGGTGCGACCCGTCCGACGTCACTTCCAGTTTTTCGTTTCTGTCAGCAGGACGTGAGGCTCCATGAGGGGACCCTGTGTCTACCATTTTATTTACAGGTTTCAGGAGTCAGTCGGGGGGCCCCACAGGCGGGCGGCCACCTCCATCTGGTCTGTATCGGGCAGCTAACGGGCTGGAGAGTTTCTCACTGAGTGGACACGCGCTACTTCCAGTGTGTGATGTCAGAGTGCAGACAGGTGCTCCAGGAGTCGCACGCTCCGGCGGCTGATGGCGGCATCGTGGGAGCTCTCTTCCTTCAGCATACAGCAGAGCGGGAGTCGCTTCCTCCCTCCTTAAGGTTCGGGGGTTCGCTCCACTATCTGCGGTGGAGTTTTTGCAGGGGGAGCGTGTGTTTGCTCTTGGTAGCTGGGGGGTTTGGCTGAGTGGTTGTGGGGGTTCCCCAGTAGGGGGGAGGGGCAGTATGAGGTCCACTCGTTCTTGAAGAAACTTAGGGGGAGGGCGGGCAGAGCAAGGTTCACTCCACATGGCGTCAGGGGGAAGGGGTAGGATCTGTGGCTGCCAGCTCTGGCCATATGCAGCATTCTATTTATATGTATACTCCTTATACTACATGTTCAGCTCCATGTATGTGTATATACTCCATACTTCACGTCCAGCTCTGTAATTCACTACTGACCAGGTGTCATGCTTCTCCCCCTGTCTCAGGATTCTGGTTGCTTTATGTTCTTCATGCTTTTATGTTTCTTGTGCATCTACATTTCCCATTGCGGTTAAGTTTCTCATGGTTTAGGGACTCATTCGGCTTCGTTTCTCATGCGGCTTCGTTTCTCAGGCGGCTACGCTTCTCATGCAGCTACGTTTCTCATGTGGCTACGTTTCTCATGCGGTGACGTTTCTCATGCGGCGACGTTTCTCATGATGTGACTACGTTTCTCATGGTATCATGTTCCCATGCATTTCGTTTCCCATGCGTTTTGTTTCCCTTGCAATTACGTTTTTCATGGTTCATGTTTCTCATGCGATTATGTCTCATGGTATTTTCTCATGCGATTACGTTTCTCATGCGATTACGTTTCTCATGCGATTACGTTTCACATGGTAGTTTCTCATGCGATTACGTTTCTCATGGTAGTTTCTCATGCGATTACGTTTCACATGGTAGTTTCTCATGCGATTACGTTTCTCAGGTGATCACTTTTCTCATGATAGTTTCCCATGCGATTACGTTTCACATGGTAGTTCTCATGCGATTAAGTTTCTCATGGTAGTTTCTCATGCGATTACGTTTCTCATGCGATTACATTTCACATGGTAGTTTCTCATGCGATTACGTTTCTCATGGTAGTTCTCATGCGATTACGTTTCGCATTGGTAGTTTCTCAAAAGTCCTTTAAAACTGATCTCGGCTGTAATGAATTGTCGGGTCCCGGCAATATAGATAAAACTCATTGAAAAAACGGCATGGGTTCCCCCCCAGTCCATTACCAGGCCCTTTGGGTCTGGTATGAATATTAAGACGAGCCACCAACCAAAATTTTAAAAAGAAATTGCCTGGGGATTCCCCCAAAATCCATACCAGACCTATGCATATTAAGGCAAACCCTGCGCCTAAATAAAAAAAATGGCATAGGGTCCCCCGAAAATCCATACCAGACCCTTATCTGAGCACGCAACCTGGCAGGTCGCAGGAATAGAGGGGGGATGAGAGAGCGCCCCCTTCTGAACAGTACCAGGCCACATGCCCACATGGTCCCCCCAAAGCATCTTGTCCCAATGTTGATGGGGACAAGGGCCTCATCCCCACAACCCTTGCCAGGTGGTTGTGGGGGTCTGTGGGCAGTGGGCTTATCGGAATCTGGAAGCCCCCTTTAACAAGGGGACACCCATATTCTGCCCCCCCCATGTGAATTGGTAATAGATACATTATACTCCTACCATTTCACAAACAAAAGTGTCAAAAAGAGTAAAAGTGACAGGAGACACTGTGGGACAAGTCCTTTATTAAAAAATAAAAATAAAATGTCCAGTGATGTAAATCCATCTCACGCCGCCCGACGAATCGAAAAAACAAACAAAAAAATGCAACAGCTCTGCCTCCATGGGAGGCCCCTGTCATGTTTCTATATAGCTGAGGACAGGGCCACCAGGTGATATAAATGGGTGACCCCGCCCCCTTCTGACCACTACTAAGTTGTGCAGGAACAAATCGTTCATCTCTGAGGTACACTGACACAGTACAGTCTATAGAAGCAGACACCACCCACACTAGACTCCTATCGTTTCTTAGCTTATTAAGACAGAAAGCGGTAAAGTGGCCGTGGTTGCCACAATATAAGCAGAGTCCCTGAGATCTCCTTCTAGCTTTTTCCCCAGAGGATAAATGGGCAGCGCCAATTTGCATGGGCTCATCCTCCTGGAGAGGCTGAGAAGGCTCAGGAAATGAAGGAAAGTTGGGCAGCGTACTAGGGGGCAAAGAAACAAACCTCTCAGTACGCCTTTCCCGTAAACGCCTGTCTATATGGATGGATACTTGCATGGCTTCATTCAAAGACTTTGGTTCAGGGTAGTCTACCAAAGAGTCTTTGATAGAGTCTGATAAACCTAACCTGAACTTGCTTCTTAGAGTTGGGTCATTCCACCCAGAGTCAGGTGCCCAGCGGCAAAAATCAGATCAGTATTGTTCAGCTGTGTGTTTATCCTGACGTAAAGTGATCTAAGGTTAGCTGCAGCTAAATAAGCATGGTCAGGATCATCATACAGTAAACCTAACGCTTTGAAAAAGCCTTCAACTGACCCTCTGACTGGGTCATCTGTAGCCCAAGACTGGGTATTCCACTTAAACCATGTAATAATCAGGTTAACCCGCAACACTTTAGAACCAGTGTGGCTTAAGCTTAAAGTATAGCATACAACTTAAAGTTGGAAAACACATGGGGGTCACCAGAAAAACAATCAGGCGGGTTAACTTTGGGCTCTGGCTCCTGCGTTACTGCTGGAGGTACGTTTACATGCAAAGACAATTCCTGGACTTGGCGCGTCAGTTTGAAAATTTCCTTATCAAATAAGTCCATCTTGACAGAAAATATTTGTGTTAAAGGCTTGTGATAATGTCATGTCTACCCCAACGCAGGTGGTTAGACACTATAGCTAGCTACTGTGTGATTCACCTCTAGCAGCTCCCTTTCCCTGAAGACAAGCAGGCCAACCGGCACTTGGTTGCTCCCAGGACTTATACACAATGCTATAGTGCCTGGCCACCACACCAGGGCAGATGCGAATTGAGCAAACAGACTACTTGCAGTTAGCGGACTGGTAGCGTGGTTCAATGACAGTCCAGGTAAAAGTCAGGCTGAGTTCAGGGAATAGTACAATAATTCGGTCTGAAGTCATACACAGGGGAATTCAAACTAGTAAAGCAGGGCAGACAGACAGGGAGCTCGATCAGCAACAACACAGGTATCATTCGCTATCACAAGCAAAGGACAGAGCGTTTGACTTGGATATAACAAGTGACTGACCACATCAATCACCCAGCAGGTGGACACAAACAGGGAGAATGCAACAGCCAAAAGCCATATACTGGAATGAGGAGCAGGAACACTTAAAGCAGAGGTCCACCTAAAATAAAAATATTAAAAGCCAGCAGTTACAAATACTTTTAATAAATGGACACTTACCTGTCCAGGGTGCCCGCGATTTCGGTAGCAAAAAACGAGCAATCGCTCGTCTCTCGGCTGCCCCACCTCCATCCTCGGTGAGGGAATCAGGAAGTGAAGTGTTGCAGCTTCACTGCCTGGTTCCCTACTGCGCATGCACGAGTCACGCTGCACATCTTTCACTGGTCCCTGCTGTGTTCTGGGAACTGTGTGTTTCCCAGAACACAGCGGGGAGGACGGGAAGTGGTGTAGATACCCGCAGATTCTGCAGCTCTCTATGCCTGGAAGTGGGTGCAAATGCCTATATTATACAGGTATATGCACCCCCCTCCCCCCTGAAAGGTGTCAAATGTTACACCGGAGGGGTTTGAGGGTTCTGAAAAGTGGAGGTTCACTTTTTGTGTGGACCTCCGCTTTAAGTGATCCTGACACTCGCAATGTCCCTATGATATAGAAAATACTCTCTATACTACAATATTTCAAGTTACACCAAATTGCTCACATTAGTCCAAGTGCTCACAATGCTCCAAGTTACTCCAAATTACTGACAGTACTCCAAGTTACTCACTATGGGCCAGATTCACAGCCGAGATACGACGGAGTATCTCAGATACTCCGTCGTATCTCTCAGAGTATCTATGCGACTGATTCATAGAATCAGTTACGCATATATATCCCTAAGATCCGACAGGTGTAATTGTTTTACACTGTCGGATCTTAGGATGCAGTACCGTGGCTGCCGCTGGGGGGAGTTTGCGTCGTAAACCAGCGTCAGGTATGCAAATTAATAGTTACGACGATCCACACCGGTTTTTCTCGTTCGCTACATCGCCGCTAGTCTAGTTTCCCGTCGCAAAGTTAGTCGTCGTTTTGGGTACCTTAACTTTACACAGCACACGTATGTGCTGTATAAAGTATGGCCGTCGTTCCCGCGTCGAAATTGAAAAATTCACGTTGTTTGCGTAAGACGTCCGGGAATACAGAAGTACGCTACGCACGTCGCCGTTCGAAAAAATGACGTCACTTCGCGCAAAGCACGGCGTGAATTTCGAAACGGAGCATGCGCAGTAGGTCCGGCGCGGGACCGCGCCTAATTTAAATGGCACACGCCCCTTTGAATTACGCGGGCTTACGCCGGAGGCCGCCGGCGTAATTTTTCACGCAAGTGCTTGGTGAATCAGGCACTTGCGATGCAAAAATTGCGGCGGTGTAACGTATCTACGATACGTTACGCCGCCGCGATTCTACCTGAATCTTGCCCAATGTTCACAAAACCCCAAGTTACTCTGAATTACCCACAGTACTTAAAGTTACTTGCAATGCTATGATTTACCCACTATAATGCAAAGTAATAGTGAAGTGAATTACAAAGGTTTATTTTTATAAAAAAAACTACTTGGTAATCACAGCTCACAGCTCTATCAGCTGAATTCCCTGTGACCGGCCTGTGAATTTAATAACAACATTACAATGAATTTACCTAGCTGATCATGGATCAACATCGCCCTGTCAACATCACAAGATGGATTCTGTGTCAAAAATTCTACCGCATCCATGGATTTGTTGTGAAAAGTCACCTTGAATTCTACTTCTCTGACAAGTAAATCATAGACTTTAGCAGAGCTGTTTTTCTCAGAAAATAGGTGCAGGAACTCAACCACGACCCCGTTCAGATTTTACAAACAGTAGAAGGGTCTTAAAGGGGCATTAAATACCAGAATTGCATTACATACAGAGTGCAGAGTTCAGGGGGTTACAAAGCTGTCACTTGTAAACACAGAAACCAGACTTCTGTATTTACAAGTGATTGTGGTGAACAGGCACCAAAGGGTCTGAGCCAAAGGTGGTGGAACTGAGTTCCCCCAAGTTCCCCCTGAAAAAAAGCCCTGGACTTTAGAGACAATTCACTGACACTTCCAATGATGAATCTTCACTATACTATATATCCAACAGTTGTATGTATGAATCAATTAAAGCCATATTAAATCCAAAACCAAAAATGTAATATATTGCAGCTTACCAGTCATTAGATGTGATGGCAGCATTCGTTTTATTTTTAGTTAGACAGTTGAATTTGGCTTGCTGTTTGGGTGGTAAGTGTGAGCCTGATTAAAAACGTTTACAACTTTATTTATACTTACAGTTTGCTTAAAAACGCATCTCATCTAAAGTCCCAAAATCTCCCCTCTTTTTTGTATCCAACATGGATGGAGGCGTATGTTTTTCATATGCCTCATTTAAATCCCAATGCTAGTTTTCTTTATACCATACAGGGATGGAGATGTGTTTTATACCCTTATACATTTATGCGTTTTTTTTCCAGTGCTCCTTACTACCATACCAAGCATAGGTGGAGGTGGGGACACACCCCTAGTCACCTGTCCTCCATCTACCCATCAGTATTTATATGCCTCTATTGAGGAGACTTTAAATGTTTAGTTAGGACTGCAGAACGCAGAGAGCCTTGGCGATGGCTCTGCAGCTTAATCATGTACTTGCAAATGCGTGCAACCAATCCTCTGCTTTTAACGTACACAGTTAGACAGTTGCATTTGGCTTGCTGTTTGGATGGTAAGTGTGAGCCTGATTTAAAACGTTTACAACTTTATTTATACTTACTGTTTGCTTAAAAACGCATCTCATCTAAAGTCCCAAAATCTCCCCTCTTTTTTGTATCCAACAGGGATGGAGGCGTATGTTTTTCATATGCCTCATTTAAAGTCCCAATGCTAGTTTTCTTTATTAGTTTTATTTTTCAGGCATTATTCCCTCTGTTTTTACCTAGTGATCTTGCCAATAACACACCTCCTGTATTAAAGTTCCCCCACTCTGGATGAAGGCGCACAGGGGGCTCATTTGAACAGCAGCATTAAGAAGTAATATCTATCTTGTATCTTATTAACAGTCAACCTATTGATGGCTTTTAATGCCATATCCCTAAAAACAGCTATGTGTGTATTTGGTCCACCTGAAGGATTAAACAAAGAGGGATTTCTCAAATCTGTGTGTTTATATCCAGATGTATCAGGATGACGAACTAGAGGGTTATGAAGAAAATGTTTTTTTAAGAGAGATCTGTCTTGTAAATTTATGTAAATCAATAAAAGTCTGAAATGTATTACATTTAGCTTTATGGGCATATTTAAGGCCTTTACATAAGATCAATGTATCGTCCTTTACCCCTTTAGGTACTCTATGGTTTATCATACTTACTCTTTACACTGCTACCTTCGCTAAACACTATTTATTTTTCATCCACTACTATTGTTACACTATTTTGGGAACTTTTCTTCAGTTTATCAGTTGTGTAATTACCGTATTGTTGATTTATTAATTTTTACAGATATTCCTGGGAATTATTCACAGTATGAATTATACAGTACTATATATATATACCACAGCTGATAACTGGAGATCCTTGCTTAATGTTTACTCATTGGGGATGATGTCTTCTATAGTGCCTCCCACCATTGATATCATCAACAATTTTACCCATATACTACAGCTAGAATATGGGTATGTTTTATACTCTCTTTTTTACCATTGTTTCATTTTGACATTTCTACTCTATTTTAGATACTCCCAAACTCTGCATCTGCTCCTGATGAATGGTATTTTAACCATGAAATGCGTAGAGCTTTCCTATGATGCTACGTCACAGTGTCCATGTGCAATATCTGTATTTTACTATAGCTTATTTTAATGAATCAATTCATCATTGTTATCTAGACATGTGCATTTGTTTTTGTCCGAATGCATTTTCGTACGAATTTCGGGTGTTTTCGTTATCATTTTAACTAACGAAAACGAACGCGCAGAATCCGAAATCCGAAAGATCCGGCATAAAAAAATGCGTTATTTCGTTTTCGTTGCTACAGCAATTCGATATAGATAGGAGATTTGACATGACACTGACAATAACAATCTGTGTCTATTGAATCTGCGGTCGAATGTGCCTAACCTAACTATTAGTCCAAGATTATTCTACATAGAGAGGAAAGATTCGACATAGAGAGAAAAGATTCGACATTATAGAGACAGTGTTGGGGTAGACCATTTGACATGAATGACGAAGATTCGACGAAGCAGCGAAAAAAACATACAAACGTTGAATCTGTCAGTTGAAGGCTTATGGTGTCTGTCGAAAGTTCTAAGAAGATTCGACAAAGCAGCTAAACTGTATGACGCAGCAATCGTAAATTTCTGGTCAAATGCTCGGCCCATAGGCTATAGAAGAATTCAAATGTTGGTTGACTAGTAATAATAATAATTTGTAAATATAATTATTACTAGTGTCTTACAACATTAGAATTCTTCTATAGTTTGTAGGAGGAACATTTGACCGGAAATGTACAATTGCGGCGTCGTACAGTTTTGCTGCTCCGTTGAATCTTCTTAGAACATTCGACAGACACCATAAGCCTTCAACGACAGAGTTGACCTTAATTAATTCGGATTTTCAGACGAATGCATTTTTTAACGAAACAAGATAAATAAAAATGAATTTCGGGAGTAACTAAATAAATTTTTTTTTCAGACGAAAACGAAATTCCGAAACAAAATATTTCAGTGTGCACAAGTCTATTGTTATCTTGTCTTTATGTTACCATTACAATTTTGGTATACATAACCAAGGTCCCAGCTGCTGCAGTTATACTGCGGCAGGTTGACACAGCTGCGCAAATCGCTGTAGTTATATGTCAGCACTTTAAGATGCTATAGCAGGCGCACATGTACCCGCAGAGTGTCCCTGGACCCGATGCATGTGCCCAGCAGGCGCAATGTCCGCCGGGCACCTGCGATGGCTCCTGACAGAATGAGAACGGGGATCTGTGTGTGTCAACACACTAATCCCAGTTCTGTCAGGGGAGTAGAGACAGATTTTGTGTTCCTACTAAGTAGGAAAAATGATATGTCTCCTCCTCCAGTCCGTCCCATCCCCCCACAGTTAGAAACACACCTAGGAAACACAGTTAACCCCTTGATCGCCCCCTAGTGTAAATCCCTTCCCTACCAGTGACATTTAAACAGTAATCAGTGGCTATTTTTAGCTCTGATCGCTGTATAAATGTCAATGGTCCCAAAAAAGTGTCAAAAGTGTCCGATCTGTCCACAGGAATGTCACAGTCCTGATAAAAATTGCAGATCGCTGTCATTACTAGTAAAACAATAATAATAATAAAAACTAGAAAAGATAACATTTCTGGGGAAATTGTGCGACGTGGTCTTGCCTCCACCAATACTCCTGACTGGAGACAGTGCCCCTGGAGATGTAAATGTGATGCAACAGTGTGTTGATCCAGTTCGATCCATTTCCCAATCAAAAACTGCTCCATCAAAAACTACCCCATCAAAACTGGTTGCTATGGGCTGGTTGCTATGGACTGGTTGCTTTGGATGGTTGCTATGGACTTGTTGCTATGGACGGTTGCTTTGGACTGGTTGCTATGGGAGGGTTGCTATGGACTGGTTGCTATGGACTGGCTGCTATGGACTGGTTGCTTTGGATGGTTTCTATGGACTGGTTGCTATGGACTGGTTGCTATGGATGGGTTGCTATGGACGGGTTGCTATGGTCGGGTTGCTATGGTCGGGTTGCTATGGTCGGGTTTCTATGTACTGGTTGCTATGGACGGGTTTCTATGGACGGGTTGCTATGGACTGGTTGCTATGGACTTGGTTGTTATGGACTGGTTACTAAGGACGGTTGCCATGGATGGTTGCTATGGATGGTTGCTATGGTCTGGTTGCTATGAACTGGTTGCTATGGACTGGTTGCTATGGACTAGTTGCTATGGACAGGTTGCTATGGACTGGTTGCTATGGACTGGTTGCTATGAACTGGTTGCTATTGACGGTTTCTATGGACTGGTTGCTATGGACTGTTTGGTTTGGATGGTTGCTATGGACTGGTTGCTATGGAGGGTTTCTATGGACTGGTTGCTATGGACTGGTTGCTATGGACGGGTTGCTATGGACGGGTTGCTATGGACGGGTTGCTATGGACTGGTTGCTATGGACGGGTTGCTATGGATGGGTTGCTATGGGCTGGTTGCTATGGAGGGTTTCTATGGACTGGTTGCTATGGAGGGTTGCTAACCTCTATTTCCACTATGCTGCTGTGGGGTTCCGGATCCCAAAAGAGTGGGTCTGAAAGGTCATGTTTAGTCCAGCGTATCTTTGCAGCTTTAGACCTCTTTCCTTTAGATGATGGCATGATGCTATGTGTTAGAGGAGATATAATTCCCTTCAGAGCTGTGAAGAAGGAGCTATAATGCTATAATTTCCCTCAGAGCTGTGTGAGACTAGATATAATTTGCCTCAGTTGAGGTATGAGCCAGAAATTTCCTCACAGCTGTGTGGGAGGAGCTATAGAAATCACCTCAGAGCTGTGTGTATGAAGGTATTTACCTCAGCGTCTCCTAGGAAACCAATGTAAACATATGCAAGCAGCCTCTAAGCAGAGACTCAGATTCTTGCTATTTTTTTTGAATACTTGTCCTTCAAACGGTTGTATTTTAAAAACTATAGATCATATAGCGAATATCTTTATATTTTGTGAATCACAAGACCCAGACCTACATTTTTATGTATAGTATGTCTCTGAAATATAAAAATTGAAGGCACAGTAGCAGTTTATATATTGCCTTTAAGATTTTAGGTTTCCAGTCTTTAATTTCAATGGAAGTCAATAGAGGTCAGTGTATGGCGTGGGTTGCAAACAAATTGTCGTATTGTGAAAACGCTTAGGACTATCGCTTAGCCGTGGACACATGTAGTGGCAGCAGGGATAGCTGAACGTTTTGATATAAGATTTGTGTAGATCGTCTTGAAAATGAGGGAGTGGTCGAGGGAGTGGTCGCAGTTTAGAAATCATGTCTTGATTTTTCAGTTTCTGACATTTCCACACTCTACCTCTCACCATTCATTCCTATGGGAAAATGTTGCCGCAAAAATGACGATATTTCGCAAACGATTTGGCGAAACATTCCACAAAGTAAAAGCAATGCGATCGGGAACAATCCGCACGTTTCGATATGTTACTCATCTATGTAGTGTAAAAACTGTGGGAGGAGTTAGGGTGGCAAATTTGGCTATAATAAGAATACTATATATGTGAGAGAACAATAAGTGATCTTGCTATGCAAGACCACTTAATGACATAAATCTAGTCCCTACTATGTAGACGCTATAACTTTTGCGCAAACAAATCAATACACGCTTATTCCGACTTTTTACCAAACATATGTAGAAGAATATATATCAGCCTAAACCGATGAAGAAATTTGGGCCTAATCCTCAAAAACCCGGCGCAACGTAACTTTTGCCATTTAAGTTACACCGCCGCAAAATCTCTAACTAAGTGCCCGATCCACAAAGCACTTACCTAGAAATTTTGAGCGGTGTAACTTAAATCCAGCCTGCGCAAGGCATTCCTCTTCAACTGGGGGCGATTCCCATTTAAATTAGGCGCGCTCCCGCGCCGGCCGTACTACGCATGCTCGTGACGTCATTTTCCCGACGTGCACAGCACGAAATTACGTTACGCAGAGCTTTGTGGATCGCGACGGGTCAATAAAGTTGCGTCGGAAAAAAAAAAGATACGGCGAAAAAAAAAAAAATTAAAACAAAAAAAAAAACGCGTCGCTGGACAGAAGGGTCTGCTTTTACAAGGTGTAAACAGTTTACACTTTGTAAAAGCAGCCCTAATTTTACACATGCAACTTAATACTTACGGAGAAAAAACGAAGCTGAAAAGCTTTGTGGATCTCCGTAGGTGCTAATTTGCATACCCGAGGCGGCATTTCGACGCAAAATGCCCCCAGCGGCGGGATCCGGCAGTGTAAGTCCCTTACACATGCCGGATCTTCTGTCTATCTCTTGGAAACTGATTCTGTGGATCAGTTCCAAAGATAGAAACAGGGATACGACGGCATATCAGTAGATACGCCGTCGTATCTCTTTTGAGGATCTGGCCCTTTGTTCTTTACACATTTTGGGATATGTATTATAGCAAAAAGTAAAAAATATATATTTTTTTTAATTTTGCTCTTTATTTGTTTATAACGCAAAAGATAAAAAACGTAGAGGTGATCAAATACCACCAAAAGAAAGCAATTTTTTGTGGGGAAAAAAGAACATACATTTTGTTTGGGTACAACGTCGCACGACCGCACAATTGCCAGGTAAAGTGACGCAGTGCCATATGGCAAAGAAATGGCATAATCAGTAAGGGGGCAAATCCTTCCGGGGCTGAAGTGTTTAACTGCTTACAGACTGCCCACCGCCATTATACGGCGGCTCTTTGAAGTGGAATATCGTTGTTATCCACTTCTTCAGCGGGCGGTCCGCTTTCAGATAAATGTGGTCTCAGCGGCGGATTTGCCGAAAGATCACTTTTATCGGTAGCGGAGTGTGTCCCCCCCTCCTACCACGCTCCGGAGCCCTCTGGTGGAAACAATTGGATCCTGCTTGGCTGGCTGCTAAGTGAGGGGAAAATGACCTCCACTCGGCTCCATACCATTGCAGGGCGAAGCCCGGTCCTTAACTGGTAAAAAAAAACCAATGTCTCCCGAAGTAGATCCATCATTTTGTTGAATGGGTAGTGGTACTATGTACCCAATACTTCACATGGGGGGTGAGCGGGATCTGGGGGCCCCTTTGTTAAAGAAGACTTTCAGATTCCGATATGCCTTCCCGCCCACAGACCCCCACAACCAATGGCCACGGTTGAGGGGATGAGGTCCTTGTCCCCATCAACAAGAATCAACATGGGGACAAGGTGCTTTGGTATGGGGGGGCAGAGCTTCCCTGCCCCAAGGCACCCACCCCCCCAATGTTAAGGGCATGTGGTCTGGTATGGTTCAGGGGGGTGCTCGCTTGCCCCACCCTCTCCTGTCCTGCCTGGCTGCATGCTCGGATAAGGGTCTGGTATGGATTTGGGGGGGACCCACTCCATTTTTTTTGTCATCAATAGAGATGGGCCGAACACACATTGTTCGGTTTGCAGCAGAACGCCTGAACATGGGAAAAGTTTGGCCCAACATGAGAAATCAAAAGCCCCCATTTTGAAGGCTTATATGCAAGTAATTGGCCATAAAGACATTTCTAAGAAGAAAAAAAAACAAGTCAAATCACATTTAAATTGACTCACAGTTTCACTTGCTTTCACTTTGGGTCTGGTATGGATTATAAGGGGAACCCCATGCAAAATGAATTGAAATAAAAAAAAAAGGCACGGATCCCCCCAAGATCCATACCAGACTCTTATCTGAGCATGCAGCCCGGCAGGACAGGAAGAGAGGGGGACAAGTGAGCACCCCCCTCCTAAAATATACCAAGCCACATGCCCTCAATTTGGGGGGGTCCCCAAAGCACCTTGTCCCCATCAGGACAAGGGCCTTTTCCTGGGCTGTGGTTGTGGAGGTCTGTGGGTGGGGGGCTTATTGCAATCTGGAAGCCCCCTTTAACAAGGGGGCCCTCAGATCCCAGCCCCCTTATGTGAATGAGTATGAACTACATTGTACCCCTACCCATTCACCAAAAAACTGTCAAAATTAAATAAAAACACAAGTTTTTGACAAGTCCTTTAATAATAAAAAAAAACTGTGCAGCGCATTTTAGGGCATTTAGCCGGGTGAAAACCCGCTGAATGTCCTGCAAATTCAGCTACCTGCAATAACCCAGGAACGTTTTTTTCCCTTAAGGCAGCTGGCTTTCAGATAAACATGATCCCGGTGGCGAATTCGCCACATGATCACTTTTATAGGCGGAGGGAGAGGTGCCCCCCCCTTCCACAGCTGTTTCCGAGCTTACCAGAGCTGGAACCGAGCTTGGCCGATGGCTAGGCAGGTAGGTGAGTGAGAGCAAGATAGTCCCCACTCGGCTCTATGTCCTTGGAGGACTGGAGCCACCTCCGATATCACTTCCGTTTCTCAGGCTAATAGGAAAAATATAGGCAAAACTTTTTTTTTTCATTTTGGATAGAGCAAGGGAGGGTTATATCCCCAGTTGGATTTTTTTGCCATCCGTGTCCCATTGCAGAGATTTCCCTTCACTTCCTGTCCCATAGCCAAACAGGAAGTGAGAGGAAATGCCTACGAATTAAGGGAATTCCTTGGGGACCCCCAGGTCACCAGAACTAGTGTCCTTATTGGAAGATTTCCCCTCTATTACTTTTCTGGGGACAACCCACGATTTTCTATTACTTTCACTTTCAATGATAATGGTAAACAAGACAAATGGAGAGGGTGAATCCCTTTACCGGCGGGCACAGACAGCAATAAAAATTCTATCCATTCTATCTAAAACTAAAAGTTTTGCCTTTAGTTATACTTTTAAGACATGATTTTTTTTTTAAGTCAAAGGGTCATTTTTTTTCTCCTCTTTTGCTTTTAAGGGTAAATGAGAGTCTTTTCATAGATACCAACTGTCCCTGATTTCCAGGGACTGACCCTGATTTGGAGCAATGTCCCTCTGTCCCGCATTCCTCCTCATTTGTCCTTCATTTTGGTCTGATCTATATAGATGTATATAAAATGCACTTTTTAAGGGCAATTCTGCAGACCCTAATGTAAGTGGGAACTGTGATGTAAATGGGAATACAGTGGACTCTGATAAAAGATGGTATCCGGGGACCCCCCCTTGTCATCAGAGTTCCCCCCAAGATCATGATCTTCAGAACTCCCCTTTACATCAGAATTGCCTTGCACTGTAGGGGGCAATCCTGCAGACTCCGATGTAAAGATGAACTCTGTGTTTTTGACATTTGTTTAACTTAAACACATGTTTATAGTGTAAATATTGATATTACCACTGTTTAGCACTGAAAACTGGCATTTTGGCTCTGTCAGTAAATTTCGTGATTTTTACCAGTAAAAAAAATTGAGCTGTTTGTAAATTTGGGCATTTGGACAAGAAACGTCTTACCTCTGTGCTTGCCAGCAAGGTTTTCTTCACCAAGTACTAAGTCTTGTTTTACATGGGGATCAAATACTTATTTCACTCACTGAATTGCAACTCAATTTATAGCATTTGTTTTATGTGTTTTTTTCTGGATTTTTTTTTTAAATACACCTATGATAAAAAAATATAGACCCCTCATTTCTTTGTAAGTGGAAACACTTACAAAATCTGCAGGAGATCAAATAATTATTTTACCCACTGTATAATATTTGGGTGTTCTAAGTAATTTTCTAGCAAAAAATACAGATTTTTACTTGAAAACAACAAATAATAAAAAAAAAAGCCTGGTTTTAAAGTGGTGAAACCTTTGAAAACTCAGGTGACAATCATACCTCAGTCAGCACTATCCCCATGACTGCTTTATAAATATATTTTATGATTATATTACAATGAAATGTAACCACCTTATTTCAAAAGAATATAAATAGAACTGAAACAATAAAGCTTAGTTGAAATCAGAAATCAAAGAGGTGAAGTTCAGCATTGCAGGACGATGGATTCCACATCACCTAAACTCTATCATGTACATGGAATGGATTCCAGAAGTCATCTGGATTTATATTTCTCTAATGAGGAGGAGATGGTCTTTGCAGAGGATACTATAACATTTCCAATGGCGTGTTTTCACTATCTGCTCAGCACCGGTATGTACAGCATAGATTGATATTTTTACAAAAAATACTAATGTACATTATAATGTTGTTAATAAATCTAATGCCGCGTACACACCATCACTTTATGTGATGAAAAAAACCAAAGTTTTTAAAAACGTCACTTTAAATGACCGTGTGTGGGGGAAAACGTCATTTTATGTCTTGTGAAAAACGACAAAAAAAAATTGAAGCATGCTTCAATTTTATGTGTCGTTTTTCAAAACGTCGTTTTTTTTTTTTTTTTTTTTTTTTTTTTTTTGTATAATTCTCTTTATTTCAATAATCTTTATTGAGTTTTATCACATAAGGAAAACATACATAGAAGCATAAACAAGATGCATGGGAACAGAGTCTGTCAAAATTAATGGGATACAAATTAGCGCTCAGGCGAATCCAAATGACAGGCTACGGTAGCGGTACAGTGAATGTTGAGCAAACGTTGCTACAGTACCAGAACCAGGTGGTATCCGCTCCTGCCCCGACACCCCCATGGGATCAATCTGTGCCAGGGAGGAGGGACACCACGCTGTCTGTCGCCAATATCACTACTTACATAACTATCAAAAATTACGTTGAGATAACAAATCAAACAGGGAAAGGGGAAGAGGGGAAGGAAGAGAGGGGGGGGGGAGGGGGGTCACCCTATAGTAGCATAAGTGTAAATAAGGCAATATGTTAGTACATGGACAATGTCATTGGCTTAGTCTTTAACAGTACATATTGGGGTTGATAACCAGCTGTCCCATTTCGTCCTAAAAGAGCTGAACCTAAGGTCCGCTAGTGCTAACAGCTTTTCCATCTCACACTGGTGATTTAGAGTAAGAATGGCATTGTTATGAGATGGGGGTTCATTCGTGTTCCACAATCTGGTGATAGTTATTTTAGCCGCTAACAGAAGTTGTACAACCACCACTCTGAACTTAGAGGGAAATTCGTCTATTGTCAGATGTAGGAGAGCAAGCTCAGGAACGGGATCTATGTGTCTTTTGCAAATATCCGAGATCATGGAAAATATCTTGTTCCAGAAGGATCGCACCGATTTACAGGCCCACAAAATATGGTACAATGTGCCCACTTCTCCACACTGTCGCCAACAGAGGGCCGTGTGGTCAGGGTAGTATTTAGATAATTTGTAGGGCGTGAGATACCAGGAGTGCAAGACCTTCTGAAAGAGTTCCCAGTGGCTCGCACACCTGGAGGAGGAGTAGGTGGTAGAGAACGCTACCTTCCAAGATTTATCAGGAAAGGTCTTACCCAGGGTTTTTTCCCATTTAATGATAGTGGTCGTTTTAAAAGAGGTGTTTTGGCTGTTGTAGATGTTGTAGAACAACGAAATACCTTTAACCGGGGTAGCAGGATCTTGGAAAAAGGTGGCAATCGGGGATGCACACTCCAAGTGGGCTGGCAGGGGATGTTTCTTCAAAAAGGACAAAATCTGTAGGTAGGGAAAATGTGCAGAGGGAGGAAGATTAAATCGAGCGGCCAAGTCTTCAAAGGTGTGAAGGGATGTGTTATGATACAAATCTTTGAGGAGATTAAGGCCCTTTGAAAACCAGGCTTTCAGATCAAGGCAAGGTATAAAATGTTGGAGAACCGATAGTGGTGTAGATATCCTACAATGTGAACCACCAATCGAGGCAGAAGTATTGAGTTCGGACCACAGTTTAGTGGAAACACGCACAGTGGGGATAGGGGAAGCGGGGACAGGGGCTCCCAATTTAATGGCTAATAGAAATGATCTGAGGTCGTTATTTTGGGCATTGCTGGCCTCCAGAAGAGCCCATGATTTGTGTGCAGAGGGGATCCACCAGTGTTTAAGTTGGTCTATGACACACGCCTTATAGTAAGCCATGACGTTAGGTGCTCCCATTCCACCCAATTTTCTATGTTTTAGCATAATAAGAAGAGAGCATCTAGGGGGTCTTCTGTTCCAAATGTACTGATTGAAAAGTGTCTGTACTGAGGAGAGGAAAGTGCGCGGAAGAGGGATTATAAGAGTGCGGAATAAATAAAGGAGTTTAGGGAGTATAATCATTTTCAGCGCTGCTATCCTTCCTGCCGTTGATAGATCATGGGAGTGTAACTGGTTCAGGTGTTGGGGCAAGGATTCCAGAAAAGGTTTAAAATTATGCCTATAAAGTAGCGAGGTATGTCGGGTCAAATGAGTTCCTAAAAAGGGTAATGAGTGAGAGGACCACATAAAGGGAAATTTTTTAGTCAATACCATTTGCAAGGACGCAGAAATATTAATGCCTAACATTTGGGATTTGGTTTCGTTTAGTTTGTAGTAAGACACAGCACTGAATTCGCGTAGTATATTCTGTGTTTCGGACAAGGACGTTCTGGGATTGGAGAGCATAAGCATAACGTCGTCGGCGAATAAACTGATTTTATGTTCTTTACCAGCTACAGTTAGGCCTGCAATCTCATGGTGGTTTCTTATATTTTCCGCTAAAGGTTCCATGAGAAGCGTAAAAATTATAGGCGACAAGGGGCAGCCTTGCCGTGTCCCATTAGATATACGTATCAGTTTGGATGTAATCCCTGAGGTAAGTACAACAGCCGAGGGAGTGGAGTAAAGGGATAAGATGGCTGTCTGTATCCACCCCGTTATTCCAAAAGTAGTAAGTACTGATTTGAGGTAGCCCCAGTGGACCCTGTCGAACGCCTTCTCCGCATCCAAGGAAAGAAGCAGAGAAGGCGTCCGAGAGGCCCCAGCCTGGGAGATCAGATTAATAAGTCGCCGGGTGCCATCCGGAGCTTGGCGTCCGGGTACAAACCCCACTTGATCCGGATGAACGAGGAGGGGCAGGATTTTTTGGAGTCTAGTAGCCAGGAGTTTAGCATACAGTTTAACATCAGTGTTAAGCAGAGATATGGGTCTGTAATTGGCAGGACTAGTAGGGTCTTTGTCGGGTTTGGGCAAGGTCACTATTACCGCTTTCAACATTTCAGGCGGAAAGGTTCCTGAGGACGAAGCTAGATTGAAGACTGATTGCAAGTACGGTGTAAGTTCTTTAGAAAAATGTTTATAGTACTCGTTTGAGAAACCATCGTCGCCCGGGTACTTCCGATTGGGTAGTTTATTAATGGCCAAACAGATTTCTTGGGCCGTGAATGGTTGGGATATGGAATCAAGTTGATCCTTAGCAAGGGTAGGGAGTCGTGCTTTATCTAGAAATGCGCTAATAAGCGCTGGTGAAGGTTGAGGGGTGAATTCGTCAGTACGGAGGTCATACAGCGTCTGGTAGTAGTCCGCAAATGTATTGGCTATGTCCTTAGGGTTGATAACTGTGTCGCGCGTAACAGGATGTATAAGGGCAGCTATTCGTCGTTTGACCTGTCTAGCCTTCACCCTCCTGGCTAGCCAGGCTCCCGCTTTATTGTGTAAACCATAAGAGTTGGCCTTGAGAAATTTAAGATGGTTCACATATTTGTAAAGAAGCAAAGACCTCAACTGCTCTCTGTCCCTAAGAATATTTTGTGTAAGTCGGGGGTCTGGTTTAAGTTTATTTTCTCGTTCTTGTAAAGATAGGGAAGTCAGCAAGTCAGCAATTTGCTTAGTCCTCCTCCGTCTTACAGTTGAGGCCAATTTGATCAATACCCCCCTCATATAGACCTTGTAAGTATTCCATAATGTAAATCTGTTAACATCGGGAGCATCGTTATAACTAAAGAAATTCTGATGTTCTTGAGCAATCGTTTGGCACAACAGCTTGTCCTCCAAAAGGGAGGTGTTCAGTCTCCAAATTGGAGGGGGCGAGCTACCAAGCTTATCATCGAATTCTAAAGTAAGCGGGGCGTGGTCTGACCAAGATATTGTGCCAATGTCCGTGCTCAGTACATTCTGAAGAGACCTCTTGCCTGTAAAAAAAAAGTCAATGCGGGAATAAGAACAGTGAGCAGCAGACAAAAACGTGTAGTCCTTCTCTGAACCGTGGAAGCACCGCCATACATCATACAATTCATACTTTTCAAGCAGGGGAATAATAGATTGAGTAGGTCTCCTGGCTTGGGAAGTGGAGTCCATAGAGGGATCCAAAATAGAGTTGAAATCCCCCCCTATGAGTAGAGTACCTTGAGCCACTTCCGAGATTGTGGTGAGTAAAGGGGCAAGGAACTTGCGCTGCTTCGTATTGGGGGCATAAAGGTTGACAAGCGTAAACATCAGTCGATTCAGTTCGCATATCAGAATTATAAACCTCCCTTGGGGGTCTTGAATGGTGCGAATGTGACGGACTATTACGGAATCCTTAATAGCGATCATCACACCACAAGCTTTTTTGGGTCCGTTGGACATGTACAATTGGGAGTAGGTGTGAAAGTTCAATTTAGGGCATTTATGGGCCGCAAAATGGGTTTCCTGGGCAAAGATGATATCCGCCTTAAGAGAGCGGGCTTCTTTCAGTAACGCAGCTCGTTTAAAGGGGCTATTGAGTCCCTTAGCGTTTATGGATACAAATTTCAAAGGCATGACAAAGATCGGTTGATCGCTGAGATGAGGCTACACATGGGTACACAATTAAACCAGAAGTGAGAAGGAAAGTACCCGGTAAATATACATACAGGGTCCAGAAAGTCTTCTGCTGGCAGCAGCGGACAGTTGAGTAGAAGATAGACATTTCGCTGGGCAGCGGGAGTGTGATGTTAACAGTCCAAGGAAGCAGATCAGGGACAAGTCCAGGTTTGGTTGAAGCTAGAGCCATACTAGGGATGGTGACCCGGAGGGTAGAGGAAGTCGGGAAGCACAAACAAAGAGCAGAAAACAGGGACAACAAAGGTAACATGGGTAAAAAAAAACCTGTTAAACACAGGTACAATGGGCAGCTCAGGCTGCTGCGGTAACTCGGGGGGTGAGGATCAATAGTGCGGTGCACTAGGTACAGAAGGAGGGCACTTCAGATACATGAACTCCATGCCTCACGCTTCTAACAAATAGCGATGGTGAGGAGAGGCTCTGCTTGCGTACGGATAGCAGGTTAAGACCACTCTGTATGCAGGCGTTCAGGGGTAGGATGAACAGGAGATTGAGCATCAGGAGGGAGTATGTTCCATTGCCTGAAGAGCACAATACCTTTTTCCACACTGTATATAGGATATAGTTTGCCATTCCAGGTGACAAGAAGCTTTGTGGGAAATCCCCAACGATAAACCACATTATTGTTGCGCAGTATCTTAGTAAGCGGGTTGAGCTTCTTTCTGTTTAGCGCAGTCTGTTGCGATATATCTGTATATAGAGAGATACCCGTAAATTCGTCAGGAACTACCGGGTTTTGTTTGGCCGCCGCCATGACACGCTCTTTTGCATGGTAGTAGTGAATGCGCGCCAAGGTATCTCTGGGTGCTGTATCTGGGAGGAATTTCGGCTTGGGTATGCGGTGGGCCCTGTCAACGCATAGCTCAATATCATTTAGAGTCGGAACAAGGGCTTTCATAAGGCGTTGAACAAAGGTAGTGAGTTCATTCGGTGGGATCGATTCTGGAATCCCCCTGAATTTAATGTTATTCCGCCTTGAGCGGTCCTCTAAATCCGCCATTTTGATTTGGAGGCGTTGGAGCTCAGATTCCTGGTCAGCATACGCATCAACAAGATCATTATGAGCGGCATAGAGATCTGCCATTTTGGCTTCCAGATGCTGTATTTGGGTACTATGAGCAGAGACAGTATTGTGTAGTGGGGCAACCATATCAGAAAAATCCGTAAACAGGGTCCTTCTGAGGGATAAGAGCATATTTTTCATAGTGCTCTCAGATATGGCTTGTTCCGATGCTGGGAACATTTCAATAGAGGGCTCCGTCGATGTGCTCTGTGAGGAGAGCTGCATGGCCACATGCTGCAGCCCAGAGGAGAACTCGTCTCCCTCCCTGCGCTGCCTAGTTTTAGCTGGGCTGCGTGTAGTGGGTGTAGAGGGGGGTGAGGACTCATCCCGCTCCGTCGGAGCGACAGGCAGCTGACTCACCGCGTTGTGGCTGCCAGCTTGAGAGCGGGTCCCTCCGGAGGAGCTCGCGCCGGCGCCATTTTGAGTGTTCGGCGGTGGCGCTGCGGGGAAGAAGTCCGTGAGGCGCTGGGGCGGCTTGTTGTTCTTCCTCCTTTTGTTCATTGCTCCACGGGATCTCCGTCAGCTCAGGGGGTGCAATCGGTACTCTGGGAGCCTCGTCCTAACGTCGCTGTGCTGTTGCTAAAGCGTGAGGTAGCAGGAGCTCACTACAATGCGGCCATCAACATCGCCGGCCGGACACGCCCCCCAAAACGTCGTTTTTTACTTCACAGAAATTGACCGTGTGTAGCAAAAAACGACGTTTAAGACGACGTTTTTACACCCGCGCATGCCCAGAAGCTAGTTATGAAGCAAGCTTCAATGAAAAAACGTGGTGAACGTAACCTCGCTTTGCTAGAGCATTGTGAAAAAACGATGGTGTGTAGGCAACTTCGTCTTTGAAAATTGAAGTTTCAAAAACTTAGTTTTTTACTTCACAGAAAATTTCGTTTTTTTTCATCATATAAAGTGATGGTGTGTATGCGGCATAAGAGTATCATTCACATGAGTGGAGTCCCCATAGTTCTGTCCTTACAGCTTCCTATTGCTGGTAGAGGAGGAATGTTTTATTTCTTGCTCAAAAATCAAGCTGCTTCTATAGAAAAGGTTATTCACCTCACTTTGGGCTCTTCCAGATTTTGTTGTGTTACAACCTGCAATTGAATTGATTGATATTTGATATCACTGAGGTACATGAAATTAAATTGAATTTGTAAATAAATAACAAAGATCAGCACAAAAAATGTGGGTTTCCTCTGGAGCAACCAATCGTCCTTCTGATTTAGTATAATTGGTTGAATGAAGCCTACTTTTGGGTAATTAAAGGGGTCGTAAAGGTTTGTTTTTTATTATCCAAATAGGTTCCTTTAAGCTAGTGCATTGTTGGTTCACTTACCTTTTCCTTAAATTTCCCTTCTTAATGTTTTTTTTCTTTGTCTGAATTTCTCACTTCCTGTTTCTCCTCAGTAAGCTTGCCCCCATCATCCATGGAGGTTAGTCAGCCAGAACAGCTTACTGAGGAGAAACAGGAAGTGAGAAATTCACACAAAGAAAAAAAACATTTAGGATGATGATTATCCTAACCTGCATTTTGATTGCACTGCCTGCACCCTTGGCTCGGACCATAGGAATCAGATTACCTGGTTCTCTTTGAGCGGTTACCCACTCTCTCAAAAAAAACATTTAGAAGGGAAATCGAAAGAAAAAGGTAAGTGAACCAACAATGCACTAGCCTAAACCCCCTGGCGGTATTCCCGAGTCTGACTCAGGGTGAGATTTTCATACCAAAAGCGGTATCCCCGAGTCAGACTCGGGCTTGCCTCGCTGCAGCAGCAGACAAAGTTACTTACCTTGTCCCTGGATCCAGCGATGCCACCGCGCTGTGTGAGCGAGCGGGACCTCGCTCGATTCACACAGTGTCCTCCTGTGCCGCCGATCTCCGTTCCCTGCGAAGTTACGACGCACGGGAGCGGAGAACGAACGCCAAATTCAAAAATGTAAACAAACACAATACATACAGTATACTGTAATCTTCCGGATTACAGTACTGCATGTAAAAAATACACACCCCCCTTGTCCCTAGTGGTCTGCCCAGCGCCCTACATGTTCTTTTATATAATAAAAACTGTTCTTTCTCCCTGCAAACTGTAGATTGTCCATAGCAACCAAAAGTGTTCCTTTATGTCAAAAGTGGTTTTAGATCAGCTAGAAAACAGCGATAATAAATTAGAATCACTTGCAGAATTGTACGATAGCGATTTGTGGGGAAATTCATCATAAAAAAAAAAAAATAATAATGACAGCGACAATTCTGCAACTGAGCAAATTTCAGTGATTTTGAGTTGATTACATTATTGAATACTTTTTATTAGAATTATATTATTATTTGTTATAATTATTTATAATTATTTATTATATTATAATTTATAATTTTGTTTTTAAAAAAATGTCATACCCGGGATGCCTACTAGACTCTTGTTTGGTCAGATTTAAGTGAGTTATTCCTAAGAATTACAGGCCTACAGTATAAAACGCCAAATTTCCTTGCAAATAATGGTACCGCTTTCAGCATCTTTTTTCTGAAAGAATCATACCGCCAGGGAGGTTAAAGGAACCTTTTTAGAAAATAAAAAACAAACCTTTACAACCCCTTTAATGTCCCTGGAGTAAGCAAGTCCAGGATAAGGGTTTAGACAAGTACAGTAAAACCTTGGATTGCGAGCATAATTCGTTCCAGAAGCATGCTTGTAATTCAAAGCACTCTTATATCAAAGCAAATTTTCCCATAGGAAATAATGGAAACTCAAATGATTCTTTCCACAACCATTTATTCATAACTCCTTCCGTTTATATAAAAAGATTATAGCAATGTAATGGGTTGTGTAACCATAAAATGTCCATCCACAAATGGAAGCCTCTGCAAGGGGATTAGAAGCAAAATCCATCAGGAGCTACAGAGTATAAAAAAGAATAGAGGAGCCTCCATGTGTAGCAATAAGTTGCTAAATGTTGTACCTTCATTAAATGTAACCATATTGCTACACTTAGAGGCATCTCTCTTCTCTTTTATACTTCTCCAGTGGGTTTTAAAAAAACATTTTATTGTAAAAAGCTGTCTTGAGTGCCACTTCCATGGGAGGCAAACAACAACTTCAAGATTTAAGCCTCGTACACACGGACAGACTTCAAACAAACTTTTCTGTGGATTTTTGTCCGAAGGGAGTTGGCCGGCACACCCAAAGCATACACACGGCAGGACTTTTTCAGCAAACTTTCCCAACATCACATGGTTTTTCTGCTCTTTACCGCCACCCTTTGGTCAACTTCTGCTATTGTTGGTTGATTTTAACATTGGTTCTGAGCATGCGTGTTTGTACTTCGGACAAAAGTCCAATGGATTTCTGTACACACGATAGGACTTTGCACCCTAGGACTTTTGTTGCCGAAAAGTTTGTCCGTTTGCAGAGCGAACTTTTGTCCGATAAAAAACGAAAAAGTTTGCCTGATGGGGCGTACACACGGTCGGATTTTTTGAATGCTTGCTTATTTTGAAGTTTGTTGGCAAAAAGTCAGAATATGTGTATGGGGCTTAAGCCTCTATCCATTTACTCCATCCAATGGCACAATGAAGGGATGAAAAACTACAACTTGAGGTGGAGAGGTCAACAACGGCAGCCTGATCCAAAGAAGATTATTGTAAAACAGAATCATAAACTGGTACCACATTATGATGAGACAATAAGAAATTATCATTTATTTCTTATGGCTGTTTTATTTGGTGAATATGTCACTCTTATGCCTTGTACACACAATCAAAATTTCCGATGGGATAAAATCCGATGGAATTTTACGTCGGAATTCCGTTCAAGCTGTCTTGCATACACACTGTCAGACCAAATTCTGACTGTCCAAAACGCGGTGACGTAAAACACTACTAAGAGCCGAAAAAAATGCGTCGACTTTATTCTGAGCATGCAAGTTTTTTTCTCCTTTGGAGTTCCACACAGACGATCGGAATTTTCGATAGGATTTTTTTCCATCAGAAAAAAATAAAACATGTTCTATTTCTAAACTCAGACGGAAAAAAGTCAGATGGGACCCACACCCGGACGGAATACCCGATGAACAAATTCCGTCTGACTTTTTTCATTGGAAATTCCGATGTACAAGGCATAAGTCATTATATTATCACTTTTTATGTTTTTGCTTGCAAAAGGTCAATTCACAAACGGAGGGGGTTATTTACGAACGGGAAATCCCCTTTGCACTACAAGTGCAAACTACAAGTGCAAAGTGCACTTGAAATTGCACTGAAAGTGTACTTGGAAGTGCAGTCGCTGTAAATCTGAGGGGTAGATCTGAAATGAGGGGAAGCTCTGCTGATTTTATTATCCAAGCATGTGCAAGCTAAAATGCTGCATGTCCCCCTCGGATCTACAGCGACTGCACTTCCAAGTTCCCCTTTTAGTGCAATTTCAAGTGCACTTTGCACTTTCAGTTTTCACTTGTAGTGCAAAGTAGATTTGCCTTTCGGAAATAACCCCCATTATCTTACTTGTTTTCTATCTTTAAGGCCCAGTTTACACTTGTAGCGCTTGGCATATGACCCCAAAGTCATATGACAAGCTGCACCCCATGTTTTCCAATGAGTGCCGTTCATATTTGTGCAACTTAGGACTCATGTACACAGGACTTTTTTCCTTCTGCTTTTAGGAGCGTCAGGCTTTTTTTTTTAAAAACATCTCTCCATGTTATTCTATGTGTCCACAAAGTCTTTTAGGAGCTTTTAGTGGCATGAGCGTTTTCAAGCTTCAAAAAGCGTGTTCTTGAGCAGTAGCGTTACAGCTGTAAAAATGCCTGACGCAGCAAAATGCATGTTAATGTGCTAAATGTGCATTAACAGCAATGATTTTCTTTTAACGCACTGTGTGCATGATGCCTTAAAGTCACAGCGACTTTAAAGGGGTTGTAAAGGAACATTTTTTTTTCATAATAAGCATCCTTTACCTGCAGACATTCCTCTTTTCACTTCCTCATTATTCGTTTTTGCTCAGAAGTTGCTCTATTTCTTCTCTGTTCTGTTCACTTCCTGCTTGTCTGATTGTTACTCACCACCGTGAAGGGAGGCTTTACTGTGGTGGTTAGTGACGTGCTCGCCCCCTCCTGGGAACTACATCTGTGCGGCAGGACGCTCTCTACGTGTTAGAGACTTCAAGGAGGTGAGAATTACTGGGCGTGCCGCAATGCATACTGGGAAATGTAGTTCTTACATGAACGAGCACCGCAAACCAGGAAGTGAATGAGAGAACAGAAACTAGAATGCCGGAGGTGATATAGATGAAGGAATTTAATAGGTATTTACTATTTTTTTTAACAGAATCATTACACTATTCTGTCTGTCTACCTTGCAGACATTAATTTTAGGCCAAATTTTTTTTTTCCTTTACAACTCCTTTAAAGTAGTTCCTCCTGTTATAGTTTGGTCAGACTTTCATGCAATATGAGGGCCATAGACTTCAATGTAAAAACTCAAAAGTCACATGAAAGTCACACCTGAAT
Organism: Rana temporaria; assembly: GCF_905171775.1. Lineage (NCBI taxonomy): Eukaryota > Metazoa > Chordata > Amphibia > Anura > Ranidae > Rana > Rana temporaria. The sequence continues at coordinate 133,372,872 of NC_053498.1, forward strand.
CATATACGTGTGTGTGACTTTGTAGAGCCCACGCAGTCTCATGGTCGAAGCCAAAGACGTAACACACTCGTCCAAAGTGGCATCAAAGTGGCATCTCCTTATACTCTCCTTACTCTCTCTTTCTCTCTCTCTCTCTCTCTCTCTCTCTCTCAGCTCCTTGCTCATCAGGCGCTTTCATATATGGAGGATAATGTGACATAAAATGGTGGCTGGCCTAGCAGGAAATCCGAGAGCCATATTATATATTGGTTGGGAACAATTTTTTAAAGCTATTTTCACCTAGCAGTGTCATTAAATGCCAAATGCTGTGAAAAGGTGAAATCTCTTTTTTGGCAGTGAAATTAGTTTCGGCTAAGATAACATCTGAATCTCTAATATTCCTCCAGGTCGAGTTAAGGGTACGTTTTTGATTGACATCAGCAGTGGTTCCTTCATTCACCATCTTTATTCCGCCTCCAATTTCTTCAAAAAAATGATCCTATTAAAATTCCAAGAGAGATGTATCATGGAACTGAACAGATGGCTACATGACCGTACCGGAGCATATGATTGGTCACATACATCATCAGCCGCGGCTGAGTTAGAAGGAACGAGGTGACTTGTCCCCTAATGATTCCTCACTTTCTGACTTTTCTTTCAGGTTTCTTTAACGACAACATCTATAATTTTGGAGTATATTTAATTTTTTTTTTTTTAAATATAACCTTTTTTTTCATGTTTTTAGTCAGGTAACTTTGAAATATTGTATTTGAAAAGTTGAAATCTATGTTTTCATCCATCAGATGGAGCTCTCAGCTCTTTATAATGTTTTTATTCAGGCTCTCCTTATCTACTGTGCTGGAAAAGGGTATTCACATTGTGTAAAGTAGAAGTCCAGTCACATTTAAACTTAACCTTGCTCTCACCCCCATTCTAAGCCCTATACTAACTATCCTGTAAAGGAATGATGCCTATGCTTACCTATTCTGAGGGCTCTCCCGTCCAGACCGACTACAGATGCCCTATAGTAAGCCTATGGGCGATGAGTAATCACTGCTCAAGGTCGGTCTCCACCTGTACCACCTCCACTACAAGGTTTTGGCCCCGTTCATTACACGCTTCACAGCCTGTACATTGTGAAGTGTCTATTTTAGAATATGTCTAAATTAAGGTGATATTATCGGATGTGTGGTCGACCAGACCCTTTTCCTCTACTGTGAAGCACATAATGAACAGGGCCAGCCCCTGGTATTATGCACTGGAGGTGGTACAGGTGGAGACCAAACATGAGCAATGATTACATCTGTAAGAGACTTACACTGTCGGATCTTAGGATGCAGTACCGCATGCGCCGCTGGGGGCATTTCGTGTCGAAATGCCGCCTAGCGTATGCAAATTAGGACTTACGGCGATCCACAAAGCTTTTCAGCTTCGTTTTTTCGCCGTAAGGTTTTTTTTATTTTGAATTTTTTTTATTCGCCGTATCTTTTTTTTTCCCGACGCAACTTTTTTACCCTGCGCGATCCTCAAAACTCGGCGTATCGTAAAAACACGCGATGCACGTCGGGAAAAATGACGTCACGGGCATGCGCAGTACGTCCGGCGCGGGAGCCTAATTTAAATGGGAATCGCCCATTTGTATTAGGAACGCCTTGCGCCGGACGGAGTTAAGTTGCACTGCCGAAAATTTCCAGGTAAGTGCTTTAAGGATCGGCACCTAACTTGGGAGATTTGCGGCAGTGTAACTTAACTCGGAAAAGTTAAGTTAAGCCCGTTTTTTGAGGATTTGGCCCAGTGTGTTTTCCAGGAGACAGCGGGGGGTGGGTTGGGACGGGAAGTGGCGTAGACTCTCACGGTAGTCTATGCCTGGAAGGGGGTGCAAAATACCTGTCTTAGACAGGTATCTGCACCCCCCACCCCCCTGAAAGGTGCCAAATGTGTCACCAGAGTGGGGGAGGGTTTCCGAAAAGCGGAAGTTTCATTTTTGGGTGGAACTCTGCTTTAATATTAGTTATTTTGTCCTTGATCCACTCAGATCAGTTGGGCTTCATGCCTAGAGATCTCTTAAAGGGGTTGTAAACCCTCCTGTTTTTTCACCGTAATGCTTCCTATGTATTAAGGTTAAAAAAACTTCTGTCAGTCACCGACCCCCCAGCCCCCCGTTTTACTTACCTGAGCCCTGGAATGTCCCACGGTGAGGACGCTCTGTCTCTATAATAAACAAAAAATTGCGCTAACCCAAACCAAAATTAATATAGTGACAATATTGAACCAGAAGGCTGCAGTAAACAGTGTGAATACACATAAAATACAAAAAAAGGAAAACAAACTGCGCCAACAAAAATCAGCTAGCACTCATGCTAGATGAATGGAAACATAAATGAACATGTAAGTCAATCATGTGAAAAAATGTCCCAAGAAATAAAAATAATAAAGAATCTTGTAGGTGTCAACATCTGAGACGAACAGCACCACAGTGAACGTTTAAACCATCCGTGAGAACCGCCACCACATGGAAAGCCTCTTACCAGATTGATAAGTAAACACAGCCTTAAAGACATATGTTTTCCGTCAATGGATTAAACACAGGGTCCGGGAGCCACAGGATCAATCATCCAACGAGGGATCGCTACCTCCTTTGCAAAGATGGTCCGTGGATCATAGATGGATCATAGATGACAAAAACAGACTATAGCATAATACCGTTTGGTAACGTTTATTAAGTAAAAAAGGTTGTACTTACAAACACAAATTCAAAAGCGTGTAAAAGATGCCGGCCGGCACTAGAGGAGCCCTTCCTCCTTCACATCGAACATGGTGACGTCACTGTACGCCGTCCCAGACGTGTTTCGTCATAAGTTGACGTTTTCAATGGGGATGGGCAATACATTGACTCACCGCAATAAATAACCAGACCTCATTCTGACGTGCAAGGAAATGGCAGCAACAAAACGCCATCTTAACTATGGGAAAGATAGCAATAATGCCCTCAGTGGCTCTAGAATAACTACCTAATTCAGATTAGCTATGCACCATACGAACAAAGGGTATATTAGTCACCAGAAAGTTAAAAAACAATTAAGTAAATTTATATGGAGCCGTTATCATTAGTTTAAAAAGTTTATTTATATACGACCAAAAATATATAACTAAATGACATCACGAGCATGCGCAGTACGTCCGGCGCGGGAGCGCGCCTAATTTAAATGGGACTCGCCCCATTTGAATTGGGAACGCTTTGCGCCGGCCGGATTTAAGTTACACAGCCGAAAATTTCTAGGTAAGTGCTTTGTGGATCGGGCACTTAGGTAGAAATTTTGCGGCAGTGTAACTTAAATCAGAATAGTTAAGTTACGGCGCCTCTTTGTGGATCTGGCCCATAATTACTAAATATCAAAAACCTGTGACTGGTTAAAAATGTATCAATTAATTAGACCCCCCCAGAGTGAAAAAAAAACAAGGGGAATATTAGATTAATGTGTAAGGTAAGAGGAGGAGCGCCCAATCGCCTCCCCACCTTGCGACACCCAATCAGTGAATATTGAATCGATGAACCATACGCCATGTAATTAAATACATGATAATATGTTAAATTAAAAGAAAAATATATATTTAAAAAAAAAAAATGTTATGTTATAAACATTCAAAAAAATCCAAAAACGAAATATAGAAAAAAAAACATCCTTGCATGTCACAACTAGGTATAAAGAATACATTATGAAGCATCACGCATTGTTTATAAATGCATTTACATCAGTATCTATATTTAAACCATGAGGTATATAAGACTTTAATCGGTATATACACGCTTTTAATGAATTTGTGTTTGTAAGTACAACCCTTTTTACTTAATAAACGTTACCAAACGGTATTACGCTATAGTCCGTTTTTGTCATCTATGATCCGCGGACCATCTTTGCAAAGGAGGTAGCGATCCCTTGTTGGATGATTGATCCTGTGGCTCCCGGACCCTGTGTTTAATCCATTGACGGAAACCATATCTCTTTAAGGCTGTGTTTACTTATCAATCTGGTAAGGGGCTTTCCATGTGGTGGCGGTTCTCACGGATGGTTTAAACGTTCACTGGTTTAAACGTTCGTCTCAGATGTTGACACCTACAAGATTCTTTATTATTTTTTATTTCTTGGGACATTTTTTCACACGATTGACTTACATGTTCATTTATGTTTCCATTCATCTAGCATAAGTGCTAGCTGATTTTTGCTGGCGCAGTTTTTTTTCCTTTTTTTGTATTTTATGTGTATTCACACTGTTTACTGCAGCCTTCTGGTTCAATATTGTCACTATATTAATTTTGGTTTGGGGTAGCGCAATTTTTTGTTTATTATTTGATTCCTTTTATTATTGCAGCTTGCCAAAAAATTTTTTGTATAGCCTTAAATGGATATATTTGAATTCCGGGCCACTAAGGTGGTTAATTAAGGCAGTGTTTTTGAAAGGTTTAAAGATGATGAGGATGACCTGGGTGGGACCTTCACTAGGTTAAAAAATCTCATGATATCTGAAAACCATACCAAATGGGCTTATCTTGAAACAAACATCGGTCATCAGATGGTCCCCAGAAGCCTTAGGTGGGATGTAGCCCCGCAGAAGGGTGATACTGACTTGGAGGAATGGTTCAAATATTTTAACCAGGCTGGGGTGTCGTTTCTCAGATTTTTGGTGGGGAGAAAGTCCACCAAACTGTTGAAACTCGATGATGAGATCAAACTCATCAAAGATAAACTGAACGCTCTCACGGGTAGTGAGGAGTATAAGGATAAATCCCAAGGTCTCCTCAAAGCCCTTGAAAAAGAGGATAAGGATCAAAGAGCTAAGAAAAAGAAAAAATGCAACAGGGATTTGGGTGACTACCATGGCAACATTGTATTTAGTTGGCAAAAGGAACTGTTGGAGGAATTAGCCGGAGCAGCTTCCAGCGATATGGAGGTTTCCGCTCCTCAAGTGGGAGGAGCTGGTGTTTTGGGCTACTCACAGTCGCATTTTGCAGCCCCTAAGCCGGGCCCACCTAACCCCAAAATAGGGAACCACCCTCCCTACCAGTCCCCGAGAAGAGGATCTGGTGGTCATAGGGGAGGTCCCTCATATGGTTCTGGCCATCTCCCGGTGGTTAATGGGGCTGGCCATAATCAGGAATTTGGGCCTCAATATTATGGTCCCCCATCTAGACCTAGGGGTCAGCCCCCTAGAGGTAGAAGGTGGGGACAAGGCACCCAAAGGGGGAGGGGATCACACATTGATCATTTAGAGGGTTGGAGACAAGGTCCGGAGTCTGACTGGGACTCCCAGTCACCCTCCTACTATCAAACCCACGCAGGGCAAAAAAAGACAGGGAGAAAGAGGAGAGGAACCAGAGGGGGGAGGCGGGCTAGAGCAGCTCAAACGACCAAAAATATAGGAATAGGACAGGGTATTTTTAATTTAAGTTCTAAAGTGCTAACTATGTCTGAGCAACAAGTTCTGGATCAGGGCCTTAAATTTGCGACACCTAAAAGTTTAGACAAATTCCATACATATATGGACATCCATAAGTTTATCAGAAAACTCAACATTAAACGATATATGGCAGGTATTCCTTCTTCTGATCAGGCCAGTCCTAGTGAATACATCCACTCTGGGTTGTCCAACGCTTCGCTTTTTAACCCTCCGGGCACCTTAGCTCCATCTCTTAAGGTGTTCCGAGATGTGTTGTTAGGGGATCTTGATAAGATGAATATTCAAAAAGCTCATCTGAAGAAAGATTTACAGGAGGGATTGGATTCCCTCTGTAATAATAAAGAGTTGGTGATTAGACCAGCGGATAAGGGGGGGGGGGTATTTTGGTCCTAGACAGGGCTGACTACCTTAAAGAAATGTATAATATTGTTGGAGATACCAATACATATTCAATATTACCATGTGACCCTAAAGTCAGGTTCACAAGGGATCTTGAGGCCTTAGTAGCTAGAGGTTTCTATGAGGGGACCCTTACCTCCAGAGAGAGGCTATACTTGGTACCTAAAGCCCCCCGTACTCCTACCATCTATTATTTACCCAAACTACATAAAGATCCGGTCTGCCCCCCGGGACGTCCCATCGTGAGTGGTATAGATTCTATCACGTCCAGGGTGGGCAGATATGTGGATTTTTTTCTACAGCCGTTGGTGTGGGAAATACCGTCCTATGTTAAGGATTCCAGACACATTATTAACTTATTGTCGGGTATCCCCCCTAAGGCAGATATATGGATGGTGACTATTGATGTCACATCCCTCTATACTATCATTCCACATAATCTTGGTCTTGAGGCAGTGGAATATTTTTTGAGTAAGAGTTCAGGCCTTCCTGAGAGACAGATTGATTTCCTTATGTCTCTTCTTAAATTTGCGGCAGCCTCCAATTACTTTTGGTTTAAGGGGTGCTTCGATAAACAAGAGACTGGGGTCACCATGGGCGCGAAATACGCCCCAAGTTTGGCTAACCTATTTGTGGCCAGGTGGGAGGAGGATGTCATCCACTCTAGGGATATACCACAAATAGCCCTGTGGGCTAGGTATATAGATGACATCCTCCTCCTATGGGATGGCCCCTATGCTGATTTGGAGGAGTTCATGACCTCCCTGAACCAAAATCAGAGGGGGATACATCTAAAATTTGAAGCTAGCCAGTCTGAGATCCATTATCTGGACCTCAAAATCCGGATCAGAAGAGAGTAATTTACCACCTCCACTTTCTTTAAGGTGATCGACCGGAACTCGTTTATTCCAACTAGCAGTTGTCATCATAGTTCCTGGCTTAGGGCAGTGCTGAAAAGCCAGTACTTTAGGCTCCGTAGGAACTATTCCGATCCCCAGGAGTTCCTTGAACAGGCTGAGGCAGCCCTCAAAATTTACACTCGCCTGCTCGCAAAATGTGAGTACATTTTGAGGGCAGGCGAGTGTGGGCTGCCTGGGAGCAGGGGGGGGGCGAGCAAGGAGAGGAGAGTCCCTGCTGCCGCTGCTGTTTTCGCCTTCGCCGCCGTCTGGTCCCCCCCACACTATTGCAGACAACCTTTGCTGGGTAGGAGAGAAGCCGCCGCGTTGTTCAAACCGCGGGGAAAATGACAGCTTTCCATTCAATAGCTACGTTCCCCGCCGTGCGCGTCATATACAGCCCCTCCCCCCTTGTCCGGGAAACGTTGATAGACAAATCACCCATCCCATCCATGGGATGGGTGATCTGTCTATCAAAGTTTCCCAGACAAGGGGGGGGAGGGGCTGTATGATGCGCACGGCGTCGGTGGGGAACGCAGCTATTGAATGGAAAGCTGTCATGTTCCCCGCGGTTTGAACAACGCGGCGGCTTGGGGCATCTGACCACAGGATCACGATGGAGCCTATGGGAGTGGTGGATCCGGTAAGTAAAACTACTTTACCTCACGTGTAGCGTAGCTTTGAGAGAGCCCGCTGGGCACCTATGCATATGGTGGGCGGTGGCAGAATCACGCTGGGACTAGGTGGAACTGTGTATGCTGAGGATTGTATTATGAAATGGTTGTTTTTTTCTTCTTAAATGTGAGTGGATTTTTATATGGAAATAAATACTTTTTATTAGCGATATGTTTTTTTTCCTCTTGCCTCCTATATGATTGACACCAAACTGAGAGCTGCTCAGAGCCATGTATTTATTTGGAGTGTACAGCCAGTGGGAGCGGTGCCTCTTATAGCACTACAATGCACATATAGAACTCCTGTAATTAGTGAGGTCCATTCAAGCGATGCACTGTTTTGTGACTATATATATATATATATATATATATATATACAGCCCTCAAAATTTACACTCGCCTGCTCGCAAAATGCGAGTACATTTTGAGGGCAGGCGAGTGTGGGAAGCCTGGGAGCAGGGGGGGTGAGCAAGGAGAGGAGAGTCTGAAATAGTGTGGGGGGGGGGGCTCTGGCTGAAATAGTGTGGGGGGGGACTCTGGCTGAAATAGTGTGGGGGGGGACTCTGGCTGCAATAGTGTGGGGGGGACTCTGGCTGCAATAGTGTGGGGGGGACTCTGGCTGCAATAGTGTGGGGGGGGGACTCTGGCTCCAATAGTGTGGGGGGGGACTCTGGCTGCAAAGTGGGGGACATTTTGCTGCCCTGGGGACACATGCTGCATTGGTAGACATGGGCAGGCTGCGTTTTTGGGCACGGATGAAGTTGTTGTTAATATTTATTTTTATAGGTTAATTCTGCATAAAATATTTAAGTGTCATTTCGTGAGATTTATAAGGGCGTGTCTAGGGGCGGGATTATGGGGTGGGGAATGGTAGGGGTTGGGCGGGGCAACTGGTGACGAGTACGCCTTGAGGCCTGGCTAGTAGCTCAGGACTTGAAATTTTGAGCCCTGGGCTGAGGTATTGACGGGTAGGTTTGTCGAGAAAGGATACCAAAGGGAGTTTTTGAGGGACACTTTGGAATCTGTTAGGACAACTGTGCGAGAAGACTTGTTGATTGAAAGGGGCCCTCAGGATCGTGATCGTTTCCCAGTGGGTGTGCCTTTCGTTACTTCTTATCCTATTCAACATAGAGGTATTAAACAATTAATTAACAAACATTGGCACATTGCAAAAAATGATACGTATTGAAGAGCATCCTACCGGATAAACCAAGGGTCATTTTCAAGGGTATATCTTCTTTACGTAGTCATATAGCACCTAATGTTATACAGTAAATCCCCCAGTCAGTACTAGGGTTTTTTTACCAACTTTCTGGCTTTTATCAGTGCAGAAGTTGTAGAGTGTGCTCCCTCAACTCTTGTACTAGTCGAAGGACTACCACCTTCACATGTACTGCCACTCAGAAAACCCTGTGCCACCGTGGGGGTAGTCTACATGCTGCAGTGGCCCTGTGGATTGCAGTATGTAGGCCGGACTAAACGCCTGCTTCGGGTACGCTTGAACGAGCACATTACCAACATTACTACTGGTTTTAAGAATCACTCAGTGTCGAAGCATTATCTATTAGCACATAATCAGGATCCATCTGGGACTTTGTTTTTGGGGATCGACAAATTTAAACCTAATTGGAGAGGAAGCTCTCTGGTGAGGGAGATATCTAAGTTAGAAATGGCTTGGATATACCGATTAAAGTCTTATATACCTCATGGTTTAAATATAGATACTGATGTAAATGCATTTATAAACAATGCGTGATGCTTCATAATGAATTCTTTATACCTAGTTGTGACATGCAAGGATGTTTTTTTTCTATATATAGTTTTTGGATTTTTTTTTATGTTTATAACATACAATTCAATTTTTTTTTTAATATATCTTTTTCTTTTAATTTAACATATTATTATGTATTTAATTACATGGCGTATGGTTCATCGATTCAATATCCACTGATTGGGTGTCGCAAGGTGGGGAGGCGATTGGGTGCTCCTCCTCTTACCTTACACATTAATCTAATATTCCCCTTGGTTTTTTCCACTCGGGGGGTCTAATTAATTGATACATTTTTAACCAGTCACAGGTTTTTGATATTTAGTAATTATTAGTATAATATTAGCACTGTTTATGCTATTCAGTCATGAATAGTCATAGTGTAATTTTTGTATTGGTTTGTCTTCACCAATATTATTATTAATAGTTGTTGCATGCTGTCTCTATGCCTGGGGTTCTCGGCTCTTGATTGGATAGATTGTTAGCAGCGCAGCCATTGGCTTCCACGGCTGTCAATCAAATCCAATGATATGAGCGTCAGGGCGGGGCCGAGTCCTGCATTCGACAGCTATGGATGCCAAATGCTGGACTCGGGAGCGCACCCCGCCTAGGGGGTTATCCAATGCGGGGAGGAGCCACGAGAGTCGCCGGCGGACCCCAGAAAATAGTATTCGGGGCCACTCTGTGCAAAACAAACTGCACAGTGGAGGTAAGTATGACATATTTGTTATAAAAAAAATACAAACTTTAGTATCACTTTAATCTTATGCCGTGTACACACGATCAGTCCATCCGATGAGAACGGACCGACGAACCGGTGTCATAGGTTAACCGATGAAGCTGACTGATGGTCCGTCGCGCCTATACACCATCGGTTAAATAACCGATCCTGTCAGAACGCGGTGACATAAAACACAACGACGTGCTGAAAAAAACGAAGTTTAATGCTTCCAAGCATGCGTCGACTTGATTCTGAGCATGCATGGATTTTTAACCGATGGTTGTGTGTACCAACGATTGGTTTTGATCTATCGGTTAGCAATCCATCGGTTAAATTTTAAAGCAAGTTGCCATTTTTTTAACCGAAGGTTAAATAACCTATGGGGCCTACACACGATCGGTTTGGACCGATGAAAACGGTCCATCAGACCGTTGTCCTCTGGTTAACCTATAGTGTGTATGAGGCCTTAGACGTCTGTTCATGAATCTACAGGCCTCCCATGATGACATTGGCACAAGAGTTCTAGTTGCTTTTAGATGCAGCCAAGGCCTTTGATTTGGTTGAGTGGGGCTAGATTCTGCAAAGAATGCAATATTACGGTTTCAACAGATCTCTGTTGTGAATTTATTAGCTAATGAATGGGCCTGTGTTCCGTTCCCTCTCTCTAGGGGGACAGGGCTGCCCACTTTCCCCACCCCTTTTGCTCTGGTGGCAGAACCCTTAGTGATGTAACCCCTTTATACGTGATTTATGAATAGGCCCCTTAGTTGAGACTTTTTGTATGTATGCAGATGACGTGCTTTTACATGTCAGACTTAGACCCCCTTTTACGAACCACTTTGCAGACCATTGAACACTTTAAGAAATTTTCTGGTCTCAAAATGAATTGGGACAAATCCTAGATCCTGCCTCTTGACAGCTTCCTGCCACCCAGTGATCAAGATCCTCTACCTCTGACAAGGGTTAGTGAGCTAAAATATCTGGGTGTGCTAGTTACTAAGCCCCCTGCAAATTATACCTCCCTCAATATTTTAATCCTTTATAATATGGCTAAAGCTAAGATTCAGACTGTGAAAGGAGTAAAATCATGGGAAGGATAAATCTGGTCGAAATGATCCTGCTACCTAAGATACTGTGCCTTTTATGGCACTCCCCTGTCTATCTACTGTACCTCTAAAACATCTTGAGGCTATACTTAGGTCCTTTGTCTGGGACTCCAATAGACTTCATTTGTCCTGGCGCACTTTAAAAAATCCTACAGGTTTGGATGGGGTTGCCTTGCCAGACTTTAGTCTGTAAAACTCTGCTGCCCCTCCTCTGCCCCACTCAGAAGCAGATGTCACCCAGTTCCCCAATATCACATGATCGCACTAACCTACTGTACCATTACAAAAGGATAGGGATGGGCCCAAAACCCCCCCTGTTCGGTTCGCACCAGAACTCCCGAACAGGAAATATTTTAACCCGAACAACAAACCCCATTAAAGTCTATGAGAGCCGAACAGGAAAAATCAAAAGTGCCAATTTTGAAGGTTTATATGCAAGTAATTGGCCATAAAGAGGGTATGGGGGTATGGGTACTGCCCTGGGGGGACATTAATCAATAACATTTTTTTTTTAAAAAAATATTGTTTTTTAGGAGCAGTGATTTTTAAATTATGCTTAAAGTGCAACAATAAAAATGAAAAATTCCTTTACATATAGTGCCTGGGGGGTCCCCTTAATGTGCCTCTAAAGTGGTACATCTGTAGCATGCAAAAAACATGTTACAGCTAAAATGTGATTTCTAAATAACAAAATAAAAATGATTTGCAGTTACAATTGCCGACAACCAGCTATTGAAAAAATAAAGAAAAAAAATGGCATGAAGTCCCTTCAGTCCATACCAGGCCCATACCACACCATAATTAAACAACGTAGGGCCCCCCAAAATCCAAACCAGACCCTTATCCGAGCATGCAGCCTGGCAGGTCAGGAAAGGGAAGGGGACAAGCGAGCCCCCCCCTCCTGAACCATTCCAGGTCACATGCCCTCAAAATGGCAGGCTCTGCCTCCCCCAAAGCACATTGTCCCTATGTTGATGGGGACAAGGGCCTCTTCCCAACAACCCTGTGCTGTGGTTATCAGGGTATGCTATGCAGACAGTGGGGCTTATTCCCTACCCATTCGCCAAAAAAGCATAATAAAGTAATAACCTAAAAGAAACCGTTTTTGACAAGTCCATTATTAAAACATTTTAAAATATTGTCCCTCGATTTAAATCCGTCATCAATCACAACGCCCAACACGAAAAATAGAAAAAAATTAAAAAGCTCTTGCCTCCTGGGAGCCCTCCCCCGCTCTGTGCTTTGACAGTTTTTACATAGGCAAGGGGCATGACATCAGAAGGGGGGTGCCACCCGGTGATGTATCCAGGTGGCCCCGCCCCTTGCCTATATAAGAACTGCCAAAGTGCAGAGTGGGCAATCGGTGGGAGGCCTCCCAGGAGGCGAGAGCTTATTTTTTTCTATTTTTCGGGTGAATGGGTAGGGATACAATGTACCCTATTCACATAGGGTGGGGGACGAGCCCCACCACCCCAAAGCACCCACCTCTCCATGTTGAGGGCATGTGGCCTGGTATGGTTCAGGAGAGGGGGCACTCGCTTGTCCCCTCCCCTATTCTGACCTGCTGGGCTGCATGCTTAAAGCGGGAGTTCACCCATTTAAAAAAAAAAAAAAAATCTCCCCTTAGCTTCCTGCTCGTTCGGTCTAGGGGAATCGGCTATTTATATTAAAATAGGTGCAGTACTTACCCGTTTTCGAGCTGTATCTTCTTCCGTCGCTTCCGGGTATGGGTCTTCGGGAGCGGGCGTTCCTTCTTGATTGACAGTCTTCCGAGAGGCTTCCGACGGTCGCATCCATCGCGTCACTCGTAGCCGAAAGAAGCCGAACGTCGGTGCGGCTCTATACTGCGCCTGCGCACCGACGTTCGGCTTCTTTCGGAAAATCGTGACGCGATGGATGCGACCGTCGGAAGCCTCTCGGAAACCTGTCAATCAAGAAGGACCGCCCATTCCCGAAGCCCATACCCGGAAGCGACGGAGAGGATGCGTCTCGTAAACGGGTAAGTACTGCACATATTTTAAAATAAATTGCCGATTCCCCTAGTAATAACGAGCAGGAAGCGAAGGGGGAAAAGTGCCCTCTAAGGGTGAACCCCCGCTTTAAATAAAGGGTCTGGTATGGATTTTGTTTGTAAAATGTTATCATTGGGTGTCCCTTAAAATCTATACCAGACCCGAAGGGCCTGGCATGGACTGGGGGGGGGGGGGGGACTCCACGCCATTTTTTTCTTTATTTTGTTACCAGCACTTATTATTCAGCTGTCAGCGGGGAAACCCATTGATAGCTGATGACGCAACGGTTGTTACAGACGCAACAGCCGGCTTCCTGATCCCACTCCTTAACAACCAGCTTACACTGCGCCATGACTGGGCAAAGCACAGTGCATTGAAGGGTGTTTGTTGGGGTGAACACCCAGCGAACACCCTGCAGGGGACCTTGAGGGACCCCTGCCAGGAGGGGCTTTACCTCGGGCTAGAGTTCAGGAGGCTGATCTGGAAGGATTCCACCACAGGAGGCAATTGGAGGGACCCTAGGCAGAGAGACAGTGACAACAAGGAGAGACAGTGAGTAGATCATAGACATGTGCATTTCGTTTCGTTACAAATTCGGACGAATTTTTCATTATTACAAAATTAACGAATTTTTCATTATTACAAAATTAACGAATTTAAAGAAATTCGAAAAAACGCGAACGAAATTCGAATTCAAATCGAATTTGAAAACAAATTTGAATCGAATTTGAAAACAAATTTGAATCGAATTTGAAAAAATAGAAATCGATTTTCGAAAAACTACAATAAAATAGAATATAAAACAATAAAGCAATAGAATCAAAAAGAATAGAATAGAAGTTAATAGAATGTAATAAAATAGAACATGACAGTCTTCCGAAATTCGAAATTCGAATAGTATAAATTTAAATTCTAGAATAGAAATTCGAATTTCTTATTGAATGAAATCGAATTTGAATAGAAAAGATTATAAAAGATAATTTTTATATTAGAATTTGAAAAAAATTGGACCGAATTCCTAAAAAGTCGATCAAATTTGAAAAATTTAATTAGATTGGAAAAAATTTACTGCATTTGAAAAAATTCTACCGCATTTGAAAAAAATCTACCGAATTAGAAAAAACTACCTCATTTGAAAAAAATCGACTAAATTAGAAAAAAACTACCACATTCGATTTTTTTTTACATATAACCATTTTCCAAAATTCGAATTTCATATAGAATGAAATCGAATTGGAATAGAATATATTATATTTTTTTTTCTATTCTGTTCTATTGTTTTTCTATGCTTTTCTTTTCTATCATTTCCTATTCTATTCTAATCTTTTCTATTGGAATTCGATTTCATTCTATACGACTTTCGAATTTCAGGAAATGGTTATATATCGTTTTGTTTAAATGTAGTAGCATTATTTCGAATCTGATCATTTTTTTCGAATTCGGTAGATTTGTTTTCGATTGCGTTAGAATTATTTTGAATGCGGTAGAGTTTTTTCGAATGCGGTAGAATTTTTTTCGAATACGAAATGAATCCCGAAAACGAATGTAATGAATGCAACGAACTTAACTAAACAAATTTAATTAAATAACAAATCGAAACGAAACAATTTTTTTCATCCTGCACATGTCTAGTAGATCAACACAGTGCAGGGACAGTCAAGGGGGGTGACTGCCAGCTGTAGCAGTGCTCTTAAAGGCAGTAGTGTGCCAAGTCTTCATCCAACCTTGCTCTGGGGAGTCTCCATGTGTGTGTCAGTTGGGAGGACTGGTAAGAGAAAGCAGCCAAGTGAACTGGGACGAGCCTCTAAGAAGAGACAGAAGGTTGTGTGAGATGCTGTTCACTCCACATTGAGAGGGACAAATTATGTGGTTTGTGGCACCATCAGTAATTGGCCTCCATCCCAAACTTGGACAGAAAGAAAGAACATTTTGGTCAGGGGGACTTTGAATGAGGCCAATCACTATATAGAGTAATCACATAGGATATAAAGCACAGTATTGCTTGTATGAGTTTTTTACATAATATCCAACAAAAAAGTTATTTTTTTGGGGGACTTTGAATGAGAGATGTATACCAAAAAGCAGTCATTGCAAAGAACATATTACTGTAACTTGTGAGATCTTATACAGCATATTCAATGACAAAAAATGCATACACAAAATTGCATATACGCAAGGCATGCTAAAAACCACATATACATATTGACGCCATGATACTTTGCCATACCATGGAATGAAGACAAGTCCTACACAACATAGGCCACTGGAATGGCTGGATGGTATTTAAAAGTCTTGAGTGGAACAATGTAAAAGACATATAAAATCATCTGTATCATCATGCATCTATGTGGATCCGACGCGTTTTGTTTACTCCACATTGCAACTTTACCAATGGACTGTTCCTAGCCTGTAATGGGCTGTTGCTGAACTAACTAGAGACTGTGGGCCAGATTCACATATAACTGAGGCGGCGTAACGTATCGTCTATACGTTACACCGCCGCAAGTTTTCAGCGCAAGTGCCTGATTCACCAAGCACTTGTGTGTAAACTTACGGCGGTGTAACGTAAAGGCGTCCGGCAAAAGCCCGCATAATTCAAATGGGGCGTGTACCATTTAAATAAGGCATGCTCCCGCGCCGTACGTGCGTAACGTACTTTCGTATTCCCAGACGTCTTACGCAAAAAAAAACTTTGAAATTCGACGCGGGAACGACGGCCATACTTTAACATGGCTCGTCTAAAGTTAAGCCATGTAAAAGCATGCTTAACTTTGCGACGGGAAAAAATTACTAGCGATGACGTAACAAACGCGAAAACCTTCGCGGATCGCCGTAAAAGCTCATTTGCATACCCGACGCTGGAAATCTACGCGAAATCCACCCAGCGGCGGCCAAAGAATTGCAGCCTAAGATCCGACGGTGTAAGTCAATTACACCTGTCGGATCTTAGGGCTATCTATACGTAACTGATTCTATGAATCAGCCGCATAGATACTCTCAAAGATACGACGGTGTATTAGGAGATACACCGTCGTATCTCTTCTGTGAATCTGGCCCTGTAAGTTCCCTTAGGAGTGAACCAGCAGGAGCTGTACAAGGGAACCAAGTTTGTGCAGGTGGAAGGAAGAAGAGAAATCTGTAAATAGGGAGGAAGTTGTCCCTGGTTTTAATTGTTGGACATTTTCAAGTTGGGTATCACATAATCCCTTACCTTACACCATCCAAGTTATCACCCCCTAACAAAATAACAGAAAACAAGCCAAAGGTCTGATTGATCACGGTGTCTGAATACAAGGAAATGCTGTGTGACTGGCTGTGCAGTAGTGGGGCACCCTAACATCAGCAACTCCTACAGGGGTAGTGCTACACTAGTATGACAATTTTATTTTAACTTGCTAAATTACAGTCTAACTGAATGTTGGCAGAGTTGCTCATCACACCACATCACTGTATATTGAAATCTTTCCTGTAATGTCCATATTATGTATTTTTTTTTTCTTTCAGAGATCAACTTCAGGAGAAAGAAATGCGCCTAAGGTCGTCCATCAAGCAGATTTTGAAATGTGATTTTGAAGAGGAAAACATAACTTCCCCGGTGCTACTACCACTTGCTGATTGTATTATCAGTGCGGTGATACTGGAAGTTATCAGTAAAAATGAAGATGAATACATGAAGAATCTGGAGAAGATAATAAAGCTGCTAAAACCCGGAGGCCAACTGTTACTTATTGCGATATTAGATGCAACTTACTGGACTGCTGGAACAGAACGGTTCCATAGTTTTAAATGTAATGAGGAGTTTGTGAAAAACGCCTTTGGTAAGGTGGGTTTAGCCATTGATTACTGTGCAGTGCAGAGGAGACGCAATGTCAGCGATATCATTGATTATAAAGCTATTATAGTCATTGTAGGACGCAAAGGGGAGTAGATGATTGGAGCCAAATAGAGCCAAATAGAATTATGTAATGATATACTAATGGCAGCCAGAAATCACAGCAATTGTGCTAAAGTCAGTAATGTTATTTTGCAATAAATAATGTGTGAAATTGTGTTATCAAATATCGCTATCTTAATAAAGATCATTCAGAATATAAATGTGTGTTGACTTGTCTTGGAACAATGTGTTCATATACGTAGTAATAACTTTTTTTTTTAACAGCACCAGGGACCGTACTAATATACTGTATTTGCTGGCGTATAAGACTACCTTTTACACTTAAAAAAACTGGCCAAAAAGCAGGGGTCGTCTTATACGCCGGATCAGCTGCTCGGATGCCTGCTGGATGTGTGGTAATACTGTATGTAGCTTCGGCTAAATACAGTATATACCTATTAGCCAATCCCGGTGAGCGATCTATTCAAATGAATACAGAGGGATTGGGGTAACAACCTCTGCCAATCCGAGTGCCTACATACAGTAGCCTGCTTGGATTGACTTTGAGAGTCAGAGAAGCGTGGGCTGATGATGTTACAGGCTCTGCCAATCCAAGCAGGCTTTGTATTCATTAGTAGAATACATCTCTCGCCGTGATTGGCTTCAGCTCCAGCAAGAATGAAGAAGAATATGGCTCCAGAAGAAAGAAATATGAAGCATCGGAATAGGCGTCGTCTTATACGGTTAATACAGGCAAAAAATCTTTAAAAAACTGTAAAATTAGGGGGTCGTCTTATACACCCGTCGCCTTATACGCCGGCAAATACGGTAAATGACTTATGCAAAGTACCTGCAAAAGGGCATCTGCAGGTCTTCAGGCAGAAGCTGCATGGTAGCCAATTACAAGATGTGCTGAACAGGATTTTTGAGGCCACATAAATGGAGCAATGTGAGTAAAGAACTATATTTAGGGTTGCCACCTGTCTAGGATTCACCCAGACAGTTTGGGTTTTGAATTATGAGTCCGGGTTTTAGACCACCTGAAATCCGGACACATTATTCAGCCTGGACCATGGCTTCCCAGCATGATTGCTGGCTGCAGTTGTCTAAGCCGAGAGTGTCTGTTACACTCTCCTTCACACTGCCCAAAGCAAGCACTAATAAAACCCCCTCCCCACAAACATATACAGATGGGAGAGGAGAGAGGGCTTGATCTGCTCCCCTTCCTCCCACCCCTATCCCCTCCCACCCCTATGTGTCTGCCCACACTTCAGGGGCATGGTAGGGGTTGGGTGGGGCAACTGGTGGCGAATTAATTCTAAGGCCTGGCTACTTACCTGAGGCCAGAATTTCCGAAGGCGTAATCCCGCGTCGTTCTCTCCATGGCTGATCGGCTCCACATTGGATTGATTGATAGCAGCACAGCCATTGGCTCCCGCTGCTGTCAATCAAATCCAATGACACGGCCGCCGGGGGGCGGGGCCCAATCATACAATTGGCGGCTATGCTCACTGACTGTATAACACAGGAGCACACCCGCAAGGTAACTCCCTTGGGAGAGAGCTTCCCAGAGGGGGTTAGCTCTTGCGGGGGAGGAGCCTAGGCAAGAGTGGAGGTAAGTATGATATGTGTTTTTTTTTTTTTTTAAACTAACCCATAGTATCACTTTAATTATATCCTATGACCACACGATTGGCACAGAGATATAGCGCTGTAGTGTATTGTGTTTTGTGGTTTTATCTTTATACTTATGGTTAATGGTATATCCTGATATATTTACCACAGCGCTGTCACTTTAAAAGCATGAATATTTGCCTTGGACTGCTTGCTGTCCATCAAGTACCAGAATTTTAGGCAGTTGTTTGTACTATTAATCTCTATCCACAGCGCTGTCCTTCTCATGCTAATATTATCACACCAATATTACCATACACAATCTCATCATATATGCATTTGTGCATTTAATAAAACATTTATGAAATTGGTATAATCATTTCTTATTTCTTGTTATATCAATTGCATTTTTGTATTTAATGCAGAAATGCATACAGTATATGATGAGAACATGTATGGTACTATTGCTGTGATAATATTAGCATGAGAAGGACAGCCCTGTGGATAGATAATGGTGTATGCTGGTTCCAGTAGTTCCTCTGCTCCCAATTACTTTGTTTAGATTTCTGTTTAATTTCTGAGTAAGGGAGACCCCACTGTTCACAGAGACCCTGCCCTGGGTGGAGGATCTACCAACGTTATTAACAAACTCACACTTCCACTTAACGACGGTTCTGGTAAGTCGACAATTTTAAAAAAGGCCGATATGTAAAAAAAAATTGTAAAAAAAATTGCAATAAGCGTATATTGATTGGTTTGCGCAAAAGTTAAAGCGTCTACCAAATAGGTGATATTTGCATTTTTATTTGTTTATTTTTTTACTAGTAATGGCAGCGATCTGCGTTTTTTATTGTGACTGTGACATTGCGACAGACATATCGGACACTTTTGAAACCTTTATGGGACCATTCACATTTATACAGCGATTAGTGCTATAAAACGGCACTGTTTACTGTGTAAATGTGACTGGCAGGGAAGGGGTTAAGACTAGGGGGCACTGAAGGGGTTAATTGTGTTACCCAGGGAGTGATTCTAACTGTAGGGGGAGGGGACTCACAAGTGGAGGAGACCAATCTGTGTTCCTCTGTACTGGGAACACACATCTGTCTCCTCACCTCTGACAGGACACAGATCCATGGTCCCGCTGTAATCACGGCAATTGCGGGTGCCCGGCGGGCATCATGGCCGCCGGGCACGCGCAACGGGTCCCAAGCGATGCCGCGGAAGCCCAGGACGTCATATGACGTCCACCCAGGATGGGAAATACCATCTGTGGACGCCATTTGAATATGGGAAAGTGGTTAATATTTAGTAATATTTCTAGCCACATATAAAGCTCTTAGCACTTTTATACAGCTCAGTAGCTCAAGCAAAAATTTACAACAGAACTGAATGAGTCAGGAGACAATCATTTCCAAGTTTCAAATTTTTCTGTCTATAAAGCCTGGTACACGCTAACAGTTTTTTTTTTTTTTTTTGCAGGCTGAAAAAAAAAAAAAAGGGCATGGGAGGAAACACTTTCCTAACTATCCGATGTTAGCGATCTCCCCCGCTGAGCTATTGTGTTCTGCCAGAACACACTGGTCAGCCATCGGCTGGGAACACTGATGGAGTGGCGATCAGCAGACCTTTTTCGGTAAAGCCCTTAAACAGAAGGGCTGAATATCAGCCAATTTGTATTGAATCATTCTATGCCACCTGACATGCGGCCCGTGTGCGTGGCTTTTAAAGGAGCTGTAAAGTCAGAAGGTTTTTTATCTTAATGCATATATATGAAGATAAAAAGCCTTCTGTATGCAACAGCTGCCCCAGAACCCCTGATACTTACCTGAGCTCCATCTCTGTTCAGCGATGTCCACGAGAGTCTCAGCCATCTGAGACTCTCCCTCCTGACTGGCTGAGATACAGAATTTGCTCCCGCTGCTGTCAATCAAAATCAGTCAGCCAATCAGGAGAGAAAGGGGGTGGGACCAGGCCACATGTTCCATGTCTGAATGGACACAGGTAGCTGTGACTTGGCTCAGGTGCCCCCATAGCAAGAGGTGGTAAGTATGACATGTTTGTTATTCTTACAGAAAAAAAAACGAGACTTTACAATCACATTATTTCTGAATATAACTTGTAGATGTTGCTGATAAATTCAGTGCGGAACCAAAATTTACATTCTTCATTCGCAGAATATTAAAAACTTTCCCTGTAATGCCCATTTACTATTTTATTCAGAGATGAAATTCAGTAGAAAGGGATGCACCTTAACTTAATTTGATCAGGAAAAATGAAAATTAATACATTAAGAATCCAGGGAAGATCTTAGGCCTCGTACACACAATCGGTTAAACCGATGAGAATGGTCTGATGGAAAATCAAAACCGATCGTGTGTGGGCACAACCATCGGTTAAAAATCCATGAGAAAAACAAGAGAAAGAAGCGCCTCTGAGTATACTGCTTTTAATTTAAAACATAAAAATATATATCCAGCACTTACATCAAAGTAGTATGGTGCAGTCGTGGAGGCTGGCGTGCATCTATGACAGACAGTCCGCAAAGCGTGAGATGTAGGCAGCCGGAGAGAGCCGGGGGGAGAAACGGCTAAGTCCTAGTTGTTATGCCGCTGCTGGGCAATGGAATCATCAGCTGTTGCGTGACGTCAGGTCGGACGGAGGCTGAGGGGGACCACAACGCGTTTCAGAGCCTGCGCACGGAGAAGACCAGCGCGCTCCTTTTTCAAGTGTAATGAATGGAAGACAGAGCTCATATTTTAAACAGTCATGTGGTTCGTGCCGACCAATCGGCATACAAGGATAACGAGCAATTAAAATAAATGGAATTGCTTGGTTGAAACTGACAGCGGGACAAAGATTATATATATATACTTAAACTGGAAAAGTATAATCTAAATAAGGTGAAGATTAAATGATTATCTATATATGCATAGTGAAAGCAGCTATATAGTGCGGGAAGCATGATTAGACAGGTTAAAAGATAAAAGCCACGTATTAAAAACATTGGACACTAGAGGGCCGCCAGAGAAAAAATATATATATAGAGAGCCAGTGCCTCAGTTTAAAGTTGTATTATAATAGGAATGCTTATAAGGGGCGTTGCTTCGGGTGATGGCAATAAGACCCGCAAGGCTGTGATGAGACAAATATAAATATAAAAATGACATGAGATTAAATGTAAATATAAATAAGAATTAATCATATCAAAAAATAATAATAATAAATAATAAAATACAATATAAAGACAAGTAGGAGCAATCATTGAGCATATCAGGCTTAAGTATAAATGGAAGCTGATACGTGATAAAGTATAAAGGGATATAGGGGGGGGGGAAAAGAAGAGAAAAGAAAGATAGGCGTGTAGGTGGGGCTGCATACATAAACACACATATGCATGCATCCACATATACATGTTAAGATGTAATAACACAGTGAAGTTTAAAATGTAAAGAATATATATATTTTTGGATATTTAAAGAATGGCGTTAACATCTAGTTCTTCGTTGAGGCCGAGAGGAGAGAGACAATCAAGAGTAAATATCCAGAAAGTCTCGCGTTCGCACAGTCTGGAAAAACGCTCAGCCTCAGAGAGGCCCCTAGGTATGGATTCAATGACCCATACCCGTAGGCCCTCCGTAGACCGGTCGTGATGCTCCAGGAAATGGCGAGGCACACTATGTTCGTCACATCCAGCCTCAACGAAGCGTCGGTGTGCACCAAACCGCTGTCTCAAAGGGTTGATGGTGCGACCAACATAAAGTAGTTTACAGGGGCATGTAATACAGTACACCACATAGTCGCTGGAACAATTGTGAAAATTGTCCAGCGAGTATGATTTACCTCTGTGGAAGAAATCTTTTTGGCCATGAGTGACAAATGGACAGGTTTTGCACCTGGGTTTGTTGCACCTGTACATCCCTTTAAGTGGGATCAGACAGGTGGAATCTAGCGGTTTAAGACTTTTTAACCTACTGGGTGCTATCTTATTTTTGAGTGTAGGAGCTCTTCTGTAAGTTACTTTAGGTTTATCACACAAGGTAGTAGCTAAGTGGGGGTCCTGTTTAAGTATGTTCCAATGTTTTGAAAGGATTTGTTCCATTTTTTTGTATTGTCCATGGAAACCGGTGATAAAACGCACAGCAGGTTTTTCTGGTGATTTAACAGTTTTGGGTTTTTTTCCGGGGAGAAAGATATTGTAAGCATGATCTATTAATGATTCGGGATATCCTTTTTCAAGGAATTTTTGTTTTAAATGAGCACTTTGGAGAATATAGTCGCTATCTTTGGTACAGTTTTGGCGTAATCGGCAGAATTGGCCTTTAGGTATGTTTTTGACCCATAATGGATGATGACAACTATCATAATGCAGGTAAGAATTTCCTGCAGTAGGTTTAGTGTAGTTGCGGACGAATATATTGTTGTGTTCGTGACATAATTCTAGGTCGAGAAAGGCCAGAGATTCCTGATTCCACACGAAAGAGAAAGAGAGTCCTAACTGATTGACATTACAGTGATCGACAAAACTATTCACCAAATTGGGGGGACCGTCCCAGATGATCACAATGTCGTCGATGTATCGGCCGTAAAAAATGATGTGTCTTGAAAAAGGGTTGTCTTTCCATATGGCTAGGTTCTCCCAAAGACCCATGGTCAGGTTGGCATAGGAGGGGGCAAAATTTGCCCCCATAGCTGTCCCATGGGTCTGTAGGTAGAAGTCGCCTTCAAAATGGAAATAATTATGATTAAGGCAAAAGGAGGTAGCCTCTAGAATGAAGGCCATCTGTTTTGAATTAAGCAGGGGATCAGAGAATAAGAATTCCTGTATCGCACGAAGGCCAATATTATGGGGAATGGAAGTGTATAAGGAATTGACATCCAAAGACAACCAGGAGTAGTTCTCCTGCCAAGCATACGGGGACAAGAGTTCCATGAGATGTATAGAATCACGTATGTACGATGGGAGTTTCTGTGCTAGGGGCTGCAGGAAAGAATCTATGTATAATGAAAAGCCACTGGTTACACTGTTCATAGAGGCAACGATAGGCCTACCGGGTGGATGTAATGAATCTTTATGAACCTTAGCAGCCCCTAGCACAGAAACTCCCATCGTACATACGTGATTCTATACATCTCATGGAACTCTTGTCCCCGTATGCTTGGCAGGAGAACTACTCCTGGTTGTCTTTGGATGTCAATTCCTTATACACTTCCATTCCCCATAATATTGGCCTTCGTGCGATACAGGAATTCTTATTCTCTGATCCCCTGCTTAATTCAAAACAGATGGCCTTCATTCTAGAGGCTACCTCCTTTTGCCTTAATCATAATTATTTCCATTTTGAAGGCGACTTCTACCTACAGACCCATGGGACAGCTATGGGGGCAAATTTTGCCCCCTCCTATGCCAACCTGACCATGGGTCTTTGGGAGAACCTAGCCATATGGAAAGACAACCCTTTTTCAAGACACATCATTTTTTACGGCCGATACATCGACGACATTGTGATCATCTGGGACGGTCCCCCCAATTTGGTGAATAGTTTTGTCGATCACTGTAATGTCAATCAGTTAGGACTCTCTTTCTCTTTCGTGTGGAATCAGGAATCTCTGGCCTTTCTCGACCTAGAATTATGTCACGAACACAACAATATATTCGTCCGCAACTACACTAAACCTACTGCAGGAAATTCTTACCTGCATTATGATAGTTGTCATCATCCATTATGGGTCAAAAACATACCTAAAGGCCAATTCTGCCGATTACGCCAAAACTGTACCAAAGATAGCGACTATATTCTCCAAAGTGCTCATTTAAAACAAAAATTCCTTGAAAAAGGATATCCCGAATCATTAATAGATCATGCTTACAATATCTTTCTCCCCGGAAAAAAACCCAAAACTGTTAAATCACCAGAAAAACCTGCTGTGCGTTTTATCACCGGTTTCCATGGACAATACAAAAAAATGGAACAAATCCTTTCAAAACATTGGAACATACTTAAACAGGACCCCCACTTAGCTACTACCTTGTGTGATAAACCTAAAGTAACTTACAGAAGAGCTCCTACACTCAAAAATAAGATAGCACCCAGTAGGTTAAAAAGTCTTAAACCGCTAGATTCCACCTGTCTGATCCCACTTAAAGGGATGTACAGGTGCAACAAACCCAGGTGCAAAACCTGTCCATTTGTCACTCATGGCCAAAAAGATTTCTTCCACAGAGGTAAATCATACTCGCTGGACAATTTTCACAATTGTTCCAGCGACTATGTGGTGTACTGTATTACATGCCCCTGTAAACTACTTTATGTTGGTCGCACCATCAACCCTTTGAGACAGCGGTTTGGTGCACACCGACGCTTCGTTGAGGCTGGATGTGACGAACATAGTGTGCCTCGCCATTTCCTGGAGCATCACGACCGGTCTACGGAGGGCCTACGGGTATGGGTCATTGAATCCATACCTAGGGGCCTCTCTGAGGCTGAGCGTTTTTCCAGACTGTGCGAACGCGAGACTTTCTGGATATTTACTCTTGATTGTCTCTCTCCTCTCGGCCTCAACGAAGAACTAGATGTTAACGCCATTCTTTAAATATCCAAAAATATATATATTCTTTACATTTTAAACTTCACTGTGTTATTACATCTTAACATGTATATGTGGATGCATGCATATGTGTGTTTATGTATGCAGCCCCACCTACACGCCTATCTTTCTTTTCTCTTCTTTTCCCCCCCCCCTATATCCCTTTATACTTTATCACGTATCAGCTTCCATTTATACTTAAGCCTGATATGCTCAATGATTGCTCCTACTTGTCTTTATATTGTATTTTATTATTTATTATTATTATTTTTTGATATGATTAATTCTTATTTATATTTACATTTAATCTCATGTCATTTTTATATTTATATTTGTCTCATCACAGCCTTGCGGGTCTTATTGCCATCACCCGAAGCAACGCCCCTTATAAGCATTCCTATTATAATACAACTTTAAACTGAGGCACTGGCTCTCTATATATATATTTTTTCTCTGGCGGCCCTCTAGTGTCCAATGTTTTTAATACGTGGCTTTTATCTTTTAACCTGTCTAATCATGCTTCCCGCACTATATAGCTGCTTTCACTATGCATATATAGATAATCATTTAATCTTCACCTTATTTAGATTATACTTTTCCAGTTTAAGTATATATATATAATCTTTGTCCCGCTGTCAGTTTCAACCAAGCAATTCCATTTATTTTAATTGCTCGTTATCCTTGTATGCCGATTGGTCGGCACGAACCACATGACTGTTTAAAATATGAGCTCTGTCTTCCATTCATTACACTTGAAAAAGGAGCGCGCTGGTCTTCTCCGTGCGCAGGCTCTGAAACGCGTTGTGGTCCCCCTCAGCCTCCGTCCGACCTGACGTCACGCAACAGCTGATGATTCCATTGCCCAGCAGCGGCATAACAACTAGGACTTAGCCGTTTCTCCCCCCGGCTCTCTCCGGCTGCCTACATCTCACGCTTTGCGGACTGTCTGTCATAGATGCACGCCAGCCTCCACGACTGCACCATACTACTTTGATGTAAGTGCTGGATATATATTTTTATGTTTTAAATTAAAAGCAGTATACTCAGAGGCGCTTCTTTCTCTTGTTTTTCTCTTGTATACACCGAGCTGGCTTCGCTCCCGGATAGCAGCCCTGAACTACTGCCTTCAACCACATCAGTTCCTTACTTTCATTTTCATCCACCACAGCCTTTTTAGGCGTTTTTACTGGGACTGAACCTATCATGGATTTCTGATATGAACTACCATACTACATA
The DNA here is from genome assembly GCF_905171775.1 of Rana temporaria. Classification (NCBI taxonomy): domain Eukaryota; kingdom Metazoa; phylum Chordata; class Amphibia; order Anura; family Ranidae; genus Rana; species Rana temporaria. The sequence goes on from NC_053498.1 coordinate 133,399,196, forward strand.
TCCCCAATGTGTTTTTATCTTAAACTAATCGATTCTTTCAACCAATTTTATTTTTATTATTTTTATTAATTTTTAACCCTTTATTTGATTGTTGTGTGCAAACACCCTGAGCGCTGTACTCCATCCATTTGGTTAAAAATCCATGCATGCTCAGAATCGGTTATTTATCCATAGGTTAAAAAAAAGCAATCTTTAAATTTAACCGATGGATTCCTAACCGATGAAAAAAAAAACGATCGTTAGTAGGCACAACCATCGGTTAAAAATCCATGCATGCTCAGAATCAAGTCGACGCATGCTTGGAAGCATTGAACTTCCTTTTTTTTCAGCACGTTGTTGTGTTTTACGTCACCGCGTTCTGACACGATTGTTTTTTTAACTGATGGTGTGTAGGCGTGACGGACCATCAGTCAGCTTCATCGGTTAACCGATGAAAACGGTCCATCGGTTTGTTCTCATCGGATGGGCTGATCGTGTGTATGAGGCTTTAAAGCTGCTTTCTTTCTTTTTGGGTTATTAGACAGATCTTACATGGTTGTTGGAGAGGAACAGATCCAATCAGGACTTTGTAAAAAAAATGCTCCTATTAAACTGGTGTTAGCCATTGATTACTTTGCAGTACAAATTAGACTCAATGTTAGCGATCTCACCGATTATATCGCCATTATGTTCATCGCAGCTTGTAGATGATTGGAACCAACAGCATTCATCTCTGTGTGCAAAAGTTACAAAGCATCTACAGACAACAAGTGGCAGTCAGACAGCACTGCATCTGTGAAGTCAGAAATGTTATGCCGCATACACACAGTCGGAATTTCCGATTTTTTTCATTGGATATTCCGACCGTGTGTATGCCCCATTGGACTTTTTGCATTGGAAATTCCGACGGACTTAGGAAGAGAACATGTTCCGTTTGTCTGTATGGAATTCCGACAGAGAAAAAGACATGCATGCTCGGAAACAATTTTACGCATGCTCGGAAGCATTGAACTTAATTTTTCTAGCCTCGTTTTTGACAGTCGGAATTTGGTGTGTCCGTGTGTATGCAAGACAGTTTAAGCGGAATTCCGACAGAAAAACTGGTCATGTGTACGTGACATAAGTTTGCATTAATATTAATGCAGATCAATATTGAAATAATATTGTTATACCTGTATCTAATAAACACCACTGTGTGTCTTATTTATCTATAAAAAGCCAATATGTTTCAGAACAATTACAGGCAATTATTGGCCTTGCTGTCAAAAATGTAAATGATATGCACCTGTCAAACAGATGGGGGAAAATTGGTCCTTGGGTGTTAATTGTGCTCATGAAACCTACACCAAAAAACTTCTCCCAGATGAAATCAACACCCACAAAGCTAGGCAGCCTAGACAATCTTTCAGAGTCCAGGTCCAGAAAGCACTTAATCAGTGACATCGGCATTAGGGGCCTGATAGCTGCTGCTAATTCAGGCCTGATTCATTTTGATACATGTCAGCCAGTCCACGGAGTCTGTGGACAGACGCAGTCTCTTATCTGTCACAAGACCTCCGGCAGCACTGAATGCCTGTTTGGAAAGCGTACTGGATGCAGGGCAGGCCACAGCTCAATTGCGTGATTGGGTAAAGCTTTCATTGCTTCAGCCAATCATGGCTTCCAATGCACTCTGCGGTGGCGCAGTGCATTGTGGTTATTTGGCAGGCAGAACAAACGGTCAAACGCTCCAGCAATTAGGATGTTCACTGAACAGGCGAACAGCCAATGCTCAGAGCCGAACCGTTCGCCCCCCAACACAATTTGTTACACAATGGAATACACTGGCTAACGCCATTAATTAAATGTCCTTAAAGCATTCCCACTTTTCCTCCATGTTTTTTGTTTCTAGGATATCCTCACATTTAACGTCATGGAGTGTGGAGCACAGTTTGGTAAAATTTACTCTCTTGAATTTTTATGTACTGTACATATCCTACCCTTGTGTCTACTTTTCCTATGATTTACAGTCAACGTACCATAATTGCCTTGTTTCCCAAGTTATCCCTTGCTTCCACATCTGCTATCAACTCTGGGTTTTTTGTAATTAGGGATGAGCCCGTTAAAACATTATGGGAAAATCACAGTGCATTGACGTCTGCTGATTGGCCAAAGCATTCACCTGACCTGCATGCTTTAGACAATCACAGCGCGCCCTGCTGTGAGAGCCAAGGGCAGAGTGCCTTTGGCCAATCATGGCTTAGTCTTCGCCCCACACTATGTAAGGCCGTTCATAATATAATAAAGGAGAGCAGCAAAATCACATTTCTAAAGGAAAAAACATAAATGTAAAGCTGCTCGCGGCTGTAATGTATTGTCGGATCCCAGCAACATACATAATTTTTTTTTCAATTGTGGGGGGTCCCCCCAATCCATACCAGGCCCTTCGGGTCCTATATGGATTTTAAGGGGAACCCCACGCCCACATTTAAAAAAAAATGGTGTGGGGGTCCCCCCAGATTGATACCAGGCTCCTTATCAGAGCATGCACCGGGCAGGCTGTAGAAAAAGGGGAGGGATGAGAGAGTGCCCCCTCCTAAACCGTACCAGGCCGCATGCCCTTGTCAGAATGTTTATACTGAAATAATAAAATAGTAGTGTATTTATGGAAATATGCAAACCTTGTTTTTGGGAGATTTACAATTTTCCTACAATACAAACAAGAAATTTAAGTTTGTTTATCCATGCTATTTTGAAAACAAGTGATGCAAATGATATTTAAAACATATATATTTATTAACTAAAATACAGTGCAAATTAAAATGTCCTTATTTCTTCTGAGAAATCCTCACTTCCTGTTCTTCTGCCTGTAACTACACACCGAACAGGAACAGGAAGTGAGGATTTCTCAGAAGAAATAAGGACATTTAAAAGCAAAATGGAAGGATGAGGTAAGTGAAGGAGGACTGCACTAAGGTAAAGGAAGCTATTTAGGGAAAACATTTTTTACCTTTACAACCCCTTTAAGACTTGGGTTGACTTATGTCATTAATCTTGTTTACCTTAACACTATGTAATCTCTTATCAAATAAACAGATCTTCTCCTTACACTCTTAAATGGACAAACAAAAACTGTTATATTGTACACAGCTAGATACTTTGATCAAAGCTTATGTTTAATTTAGAATGAATCTATTTTACACATACTTCCCATCAAAACCATTGTACAGGCTTTAGCTTAAGCTTTTTAAAGACAACCAAATCGGTGTATGTCTCTTAATATTTGGAATATAATTATTTCATACTGCAGTTAAAAATAATACAACTTCAACATTTGCTCTGCCATATATATTTAAATGGTTTTAGTTATGTGTATGCAAAAACAATTCAATTACCAAAAAGGTAAAACTAAAAGATTTATACTTTACCAGTTCTGTCTGTCTGAGAAGCTTCACATAAGGTAATGATGAATCCCATAAGACTCCTTCCAACCCCTACATTTTTGCGTTTCAAGATCTCCTCCTCCCAGCTTCAGTCTCCAGAGAGATCCCCGTCAGATTCAGATGTAGAGCCAGCGAGAGAGATAGCTCTCCCTACCTTCGGAGATTCCTCATAGCTCCTTCCTGCCCAAGATATAGCGAGGTGTAGCCAGAGATCCCTTCTCCCTGATGCCTTCTTACTTTTACCCCCCCCCCCCAAAAGTGTGTGTGTCTCATTACTATGTAATTGATGATGTCAAATGACAATGTGTTTTGGTAGGTTACCTTGACAACCTAGTATGCGGCCATCTTGAGTAATAACTATTTTCACCACCAGAGGGCAGTCTTGTATAAGGAATGACTTCTAATATTATTTTCATACTAAGTCAAAGATAATTTATGATACCCTGTGATTTAGGCTTCGCAAAACACAATTAATTGTCAAAAACTGTCAACTTGCTCAGCCATCCTGGCGGCTGGCTTAAATTTATGTATTGGGAAAAATAAACCCCACATAATTAACTAAGGGTTTGTTGAATTCCTTGAAGCTGAATTCATTGGAATGTAAGTTAAGCAGTTTTTAATGCTTTTAACTATTATAGGATCTTATATTTGTGACCCTTTTACCATAATGATATATATGTATCAAAGGGGTTTATATATGTTAACTACACAGATACATATTATGAACGAAACAATATTATTTAAGATATACAATACCATTGGAATTGTGAATAAGCCCTTTGGTTTCGTTATACAAAGACAATACTATGAGCTCATATCTCCTTTATTTTAACACAGCTGATCACATGGTAAAAGGCCGCTGTGATTGGCCCTTTAGCTCAATTTGTGTGACACAGTGATCATAGAGCGCGCTGCCCACACACTGCAGTGAGCGCACTACATACGTGATCATGGGAGGACAAACTAGCCAGCCGCACTGTAGCCATCATTTGGCAATAGCACAGTCAGCAAGTGGTTAATATAATATTAGTTCTGGCAGGGGAGGGCTGGCAGCCTTAGGCCTGGGGTGCAAGTCTAGTCATTGAACCACCGAATTAGCTCACCATCCATGGCCCATCTGGTTTTTCAATGCAGCCTCACCGGTGCAGCCAACTCCAGTGCCCAACAATGCAGCCTGATCACTGGGACAGGTTACATGGGGTGTATGTGGGTCAGCTAGGGGTGTCCGGGTCTCTCACCTCAGTGATCTCAGCTCAGCAGTTCCTTGCACGCCACGGCCTCCTGGGGGGTAATGCTCCTGGTCCTGGGGTCAAGTTGCAGCCAGCGGCCAGCCCTGCATTCCGACTCCCTGGCATGACCTGCCTCTGCCTGCTTCCAAGAATGTTGTAGTTTTCTCTGTGCTGCTCTGTTTTCCACCCACCGGAAGCTTGAATGTGGACTACAACTCCTGGAATGCAACAGCTAGTGGTCGGCCCGACTTCCAAGACCAGAATAAAAAATAAAATGGTAGCGGGAATTTTTAACATAAGTTAGGGCGGCCTGGGAGGCAATTGCCCCCTGCCCCCCAGCCCAGCCCTCCCCTGACTTCCGGTTCTCAGGTTAATAGGAAAAATATAGGCAAAACTTTTTTTCCATTTTGGATAGAGCAAGGGAGGGTTATATCCCCAGTTGGATTTTTTGCCATCCGTGTCCCATTGCGGAGATTTCCCTTCACTTCCTGTCCCATAGCCAGGGAGTGAGAGAAAATGCCTACGAACTAAGGGAATTCCTTGGGGACCCCCAGGTCACCAGAACTAGTGTCCTTATGGGAAGATTTCCCCTCTATTACTTTTCTGGGGACAACCCAAGATTTTCTTTTACTTTCACTTTCAATGATAATGGTAAACACGACAATTGGAGAGGGTGAATCTCTTTACCGGGGAGCACAGACAGCAATAAAAACTGACAAGCATTCAAATCCATTCTATCTAAAGCTAAAAGTTTCGCCTTTAGTTATACTTTTAAGACATGATTTTTATTTTTTTTTAAGTCAAAGGGTATTTTTTTTTCCTCTTTTGCTTTTAAGAGTAAATGAGAGTCTTTTCATAGGGCCAGATTCACAAAGGGGATACGACGGCGTATCTCCTGATACGCCGTCGTATCTCTGTTTCTATCTGTGCGACTGATTCATAGAATCAGTTACGCATAGATATCCATAAGATCCGACAGGTGTAATTGTTTTACACTGTCGGATCTTAGGATGCAGTACCGCGGCCGCCGCTGGGGGGAGTTTGCGTCATAAACCAGCATCGGGTATGCAAATTAGGAGTTACGGCGATCCACAACGGATTTTCGCGTTCGCTACGTCGCCGCTAGTCTAGTTTCCCGTCGCAAATTTAGTCGTCGTTTTGGGTGCCCTAACTTTAGTCAGCAAACGTATTGCTGTCTGAAGTATGGCTGTCGTTCCCGCGTCGAAATTAAAAATTTAACGTCGTTTGCATAACACGTCGGGGAATACGGAAGTACGCTACGCACGTCGCCGTTCGAAAAAATGACGTCACGGCGCGCAAAGCACGACGGGAATTGCGAAACGGAGCATGCGCAGTAGGTCCAGCGCGGGAGCGCGCCTAATTTAAATGGCACACGCCCATTTGAATTGGCCCGCCTTGCGCCGGAGGCTGCCGGCGTAGTTTTCATCGCAAGTGCTTTGTGAATCAGGCAGTTGCGATGAAAACTTGCGGCGGTGTAACGTATCTACGATACGTTACGCCGCCGCGATTCTACGTGAATCTGGCCCATAGATCCCAACTGTCCCTGATTTCGAGGGACTGACCCTGATTTGTAGCAATGTCACTCTTGCCCTCTTTCCTCCTCATTTGTCCTTCATTTTGGTCTGATCTATATAGATGTATATAAAATGCACTTTTTAAGGGCAATTCTGCAGACCCTAATGTAAGTGGGAACTGTGATGTAAATGGGAATACAGTGGACTCTGATAAAAGATGGTATCTGGGGACCAGAGGAGCCCCCCTCCCCCTTGTCATCAGAGTTCTGCCTAAGATCATGATCTTCAGAACTCCCCTTTACATCAGAATTCCCTTGCACTGTAGGGGGGAATCCTGCAGACTCTGATGTAAAGATGAACTCTGTGTTTTTGACATTTGTTTAACTTAAACACATGTTTATAGTGTAAATATTGATATCCCCACTGTTTAGCACTGAAAACTGGCATTTTGGCTCTGTCAGTAAATTTCATGATTTTTACAAGTAAAAAAATGTAGCTGTTTGTAAATTTGGGCATTTTTGCACTTTGGGGGGGTTGGCAACTATGAATCCTGGTAACCAACTACAAGAAACGTCTTACCTCTGTGCTTGCCAACACGGTTTTCTCCACCAAGTACTAAGTCTTACATGGGGATCAAATACTTATTTCACTCACTGAACTGCAACTCAATTTATAGCATTTGTTTTATGTGTTTGTTTAGTCATTTTTTTGTTTTTAAATACACATATGATAAAAAATGATAGACCCTTCATTTCTGTGTAAGTGGAAAAACTTACAAAATCTGCAGGGGATCAAATAATTATTTTATCCACTGTATAATATTTGGGTGTTCTAAGTAATTTTCTAGCAAAAAATACAAATTTTTACTTGAAAACAACAAATAATAATAATAAAAAAAAGCCTGGTTTTAAAGTGGTGAAACCTTTGCAAACTCAGGTGACAGTCATACCTCAGTCAGCACTATCCCCATGACTGCTTTATAAATATATTTTATGATTATATTACAATGAAATGTAAACACTTTATTTCAAAAGAATATAAATAGAACTCCAACATTAAAGCTTAGTTGAATTCAGAAATCAAAGAGGTGAAGTTCAGCATTGCAAGACGATGGATTGCACAACACCTAAACTCTATCATGTACATGGAATGGATTCCAGAAATTTTCTGGATTTATATTTCTCTAATAAGGAGGAGATGGTCTTTGCAGAGGATACTTTAAAATTTCCAATGGCGTGTTTTCACTATCTGTTCAGAACCGGTATGTACAGCATAGATTGATATTTTCAACCAAAAAAGACTAATGTACATTATAATTTTGTTAAAAAATCTAAGAGTATCACTCACATGAGTGGAGTCCCCATAGCTCTGTCCTCACAGCTTCCTATTGCTGGTAGAGGGGGAATGCTTTTTTCTTGCTCAAAAATCAAGCTGTTTCTATAGAAAAAGTTATTCACCTCACTTTGGGCTCTTCCACATTTTGTTGTGTTACAACCTGAGGTACATGAAATTAAATTGAATTTGTAATAAATAACAAAGATCAACACAAAAAAGTTGGGTTTCCTCTGGAGCGACCAATCGCCCTTCTGATTTAGTATAATTGGTTGAATGAAGCCTACCTTTGGGTAATTAAAGGGGTTGTAAAGGTTTGTTTTTTATTTTCTAAATAGGTTTAAGCTAGTGCATTGTTAGTTCACTTACTTTTTCCTTCAATTTCCCTTCTAAATGTTTTTTTTTCTTTGTCTGAATTTCTCACTTCCTGTTGCTCCTCGGTAAGCTTGCTCCCATCATCCATGGAGGTTAGTCAGCCAGAATAGCTTACTGAGGAGGAACAGGAAGTGAGAAATTCACACAAGGAAAAAAAACATTTAGAAGGGAAATCGAAGGAAAAGGTAAGTGAACCAACAATGCACTAGCTTAAAGTGGTTGTAAACCCACTTTTTTCACTTTTACCTACAGGTAAGCCTATAATAAGGCTTACCTGTAGGCAGGGCTTTTTTTCTGGGGGAACTTGGGGGAACTCAGTTCCACCACCTCTAGCTCAGACCCTTTGGTGCCTGCTCACCACAATCACTTGTAAACACAGAAGTCTGGTTTCTGTGTTTACAAGTCACAGCTCTGCACTCTGTGTGTAACCCCCTGAACTCTGCATTCTGTATGTAATGCAATCCTGGTATTTAATGCCCCTTTAAGACCCTTCTACTGTTTTTGAAATCTGAACGGGGTCGTGGTTGAGTTCCTGCACCTATTTTCTGAGAAAAAAAGCTCTGCCTGTAGGTATAAAGAATATCTTCTAAACCTGTATGGTTTAGGAGATATTCCCCTCGCAATGCACCGCTGATTGCAGCGGCACATGCGCAGGGGGGAATTCACGGCGAAAGGACCGGCAGCCGCCGGACCTTGCCGAATTTAAATCTCCTGCGCGCACACGCGGGAGTGACGTATGGCATGCAACTTTGGACCCCAAAGTCATATGACAAGCTGCACCCCATGTTTTCCAATGAGTGCCGTTCATAAGACTCATTAAGACTCATTAAGACTCATGCACACAGGACTTTTTTCCTTCCGCTTTTAGGAGCGTCATGCATTTTTTTTTTTTTCAGAGTAAAAACATCTCTCCATGTTATTCTATGTGTCCACAAAGTCTTTTAGGAGCTTTTAGTGGCATAGGCGTTTTCAAGCTGCAAAAAGCGTGTTCTTGAGCAGCAGCGTTACAGCTGTAAACATAGGTGTGCGCAGCCTATTGCATCAGGATGTGCACCCCAAAGCTTAAACACACATGCATGTGTGTGTGTGTATAAATATATAGGGCAGTAGGACATTGGACAGCATCGGTAGAGCAGAGGATGAGGTCAGTAGGGCAGAGGTTGGTGTCAGTAGTTTATTTTTATTTTTTTATTATTATTATTACATTTTTACAATTGCATTATTTTTTATAATATTTTTATACAATCATTTTTATTATTTTTCTTTTACAATTTTTTTAGGTTTCGCATTGGGGGCTTTGGTGAAATATTAGGGGTCTAAACGGGCCCCTGATGTCTCCCTTTTGACACATGTGTGTGTGTATATAAATATATAGGGCAGTAGGGCAATGTACAGCATCAGTAGAGCAGTGAACGAGGTCAGTAGGGCAGAGGTTGGTGTCAGAGTTTTTTTATTATTACATTTTTTTAAATTGCATTATTGTTTATAATATTTTTATACAGTAATATTTTAAATATTTTTTTTACAATTTTTTTCGGTTCCCCATTGGTGAAATATTAAGGGTCTGAACAAGCCCCTGATGTCTCACTTTTTAGACAAAGAAAGGGACTGAGGACAGAGATTCCCCAGTCCCTTTCTCTGTAGCCAAGCAGCTGGGGGAATCTAGCCAGCACAGGGTGATTAGGGTGTGCCCAGGCACACCTGGCACACCCTGTGCGCACGCTATGGCTGTAAAAATGCCTGACGTGGCTAAATGCATGTTAATGCTGTAGTAATTGGATTTAGGAGTGCAAAATAGAAGAGGGCAGAGAAACACTGCTAAATGCCAACACAGCTCAACACAGCTAAATGTGCATTAACGCCAATGATTTTTTTTAACGCACTGTGTGCATGAGGCCTTAAAGTCACAGCGACTTTGAAGTAGTTCCAGTACTAGTTTGGTCAGACTTTTATGCAACATGAGGGCCATAGACTTCAATGTAAACCCTCAAAAGTTGCATGAAAGTCACACCTGAATCATATACATGCGTGTGCAACTTTGTAGAGCACACGCAGTCACATGGTCAAAGCCAAAGACGCAACAAAGTCACACTCCTCCAAAGTGGCATCTCCTTATACTCTCCTTTCTCTCTCTCTCTCTCTCTCTCTCTCTCTCTGCTCCTTGCTCATCTGGCGCTTTCATATATGGAGGATAATGTGACAGATAATCGTGGCTGGCCTAGCAGGAAATCCCAGAGCCATATTATATATTGGTTGGGAACGATTTTTTAAAGCTATTTTCACCTAGCAGTGTCATTAAATGCCAAATGTTGTGAAAAGGTGAAATCTCTTTTTTGGCAGTGAAATTAGTTTTGGCTAAGATAACATCTGAATCTCTAATATTCCTGCAGGTCGAGTTAAGGGTACGTTTTTGATTGATATCAGCCTTGGTTCCGCCATTCACCATCTTTATTCCGCCTCCAATTTCTTCAAAAAAATTATCCTATTAAAATTCCAAGAGAGATGTATCATGGAACTGAACAGATGGCTACATGACCGTACCGGAGCATATGATTGGTCGCATACATCATCAGCCGCAGCTGAGTTAGAAGGAACGAGGTGACTTGTCCCCTAATGATTCCTCACTTCCTGACTTTTCTTTCAGGTTTCTTTAACGGCAACGTCTATTATTTTTGAGTATGTTTAATTTATTACGTTTTCTTAAAATATAACCTTTTTTTTTCATGTTTTTAGTCAGGTAACTTTGAAATATTGTATTTGAAAGTTGAAATCTATGGGCCAGATTCACAAAGAACTGCTGCGGCGTAACGTATCGTAGATACTCTATCGCATAGATACTCTGAGAGATACGACGGAGTATCTGAGATACTCTGTCGTATCTCGGCTGTGAATCTGGCCCCATGTTTTTATCCAGCAGATGGAGCTCTCAGCTCTTTATAATGATTTTATTTAGGCTCTCCTTATCTACTGTGCTGAAAAAGCCTATTCACATTGTGTAAAGTAGAAGTCCAGTCACATTTAAACTTAACCTTGCTCTCACCCCAATCCTAAGCCCTATACTAACTATCCTGTAAAGGAATGATGCCTATGCTTACCTATTCTGAGGGCTCTCCCTTCCAGACCGACTACTGCTACTACTGAATCACTGCTCAAGGTCGGTCTCCACCTGTACCGCCTCCACTACAAGGTGCTGGCCCCGTTCATTACACGCTTCACAGCCTGTACATTGTGGAGTGTCTATTTTAGAATATGTCTAAATTAAGGTGATATTATTGGATGTGTGGCCGACCAGACCCTTTTTTCTCTACTGTGAAGCACATAATGAACAGGGCCAGCCCCTGGTATTATGCAGTGGAGGTGGTACAGGTGGAGATCAACCTTGAGCAATGATTACTCGTAATCTATAGGCTTACTATGGGGCAGCCTTAGTCAGTTGTCCCTCCAATACTCTAAAGTCTCTGGGAGCCGATCATGTGACCAACCAGACCATTTTCCTCTACTGTGAAAAGCACATGTTCATGTGGTGATAGAAGAAAGGAGCAGAGTGACAGAGAGACAAGACCATCACTGTGCTGCTTCTCATTTCACTGTCCAGTCACAGAGTGGGGAGGGTCCAGCACAACCTGGGCTCAGAGAAAGTGGGTTGAATGATCCTGGCTCCTAAAATTTATAGATATAGTATAGAGTAGATATAAAATAAAATCCTGTTTATTTGTATTTGATCAGAAATTAGTGGATGTGCTTTCCAGATATGTTGGAGTAGCTGGTGTGTATGAGAGTGGTGTATTAGGCTGCCCATATTGAGCAAATGCCCCTATACACACATTCAAGGTGGATGAATGAATCCTTCCCGCCGACTCTCCTCCAATGCTGCGTCCCGCTCCCGCTGACAACCCTCCTCCGATGCTGCGTCCCGCTGATATGTCCGTACCGATGTCAAGCATGTCTTAGATAATGGGTCGGTGGAGGTAGAGGAAGAAGAATACCGGACAAAGAAGACAGAAGAAAGAAGAAGAGCGGAGGAAGAAGCAGTGGGAGAAGAGCAGCGAGAGAAGGAGAAGCCCGGAGGAGGAAGATGCGGGATAAGATGGAGGAAGACTAGAGAAAGAAGAAGAAACCCGCTGACAGTTGATGACTTATCGGTTGTTAGGGACGGTGCCCGGTTTCCCGACCCCCTCCTTAGCAACCAGCTATATACAGTGTAAAAAAGAAGCAAATCACTGTAAAAACGCATGTCCAAAAACGCTGCAAGCACCACAAAAAGCACTGCAGAAACGCTCAAAGGCAACATGCATAGATGTGAATCGAACCTTAATCTTGCCTCAAGTTTACTTTTTTCTTTGGGCTACGTCAGTCTTGTAATATTTAACCACACAGATTTACCTCTGAGTTCAGCACTTAAAGCGGAGTTCCACCCAAAAGTAGAACTTCCGCTTAATCCACTCCTCGCCCCCTTACATGCCACATTTGGCATGTCATTTTTTTGGGGGGGGGGAGTGGGGGCTTCAGGAGGAGTGGGACATCCTGTCCCACTTCCTCCATTCGCCGAGGGGCCGCTAAGGTGATACGTCATATCGCCTTTTGGCGGCCCCTCCCTGTAGGTGATCGCCTGGGACAGGTCCCAGGTGATCGCCTTTCCAATCAGATCGCATGTGCAGTGAGTGCCCGGCTGTAAAGCCGAAAGCTGTCACGGCCGGGTGCCCACAGTAGCAATGAGGACGCTGGCCGGAGAAGGGGGGAGAGGAGCGGAGCTCCAGCTGGCGCGTCGCTGGAACGTGGAGCAGGTGAGTGCAAGTTTATCAAAAGCCAGCAGCTACACTTTTTGTAGCTGCTGATCTATATATATAAAACTCAACTGTGTGTATGTATGTATGTATGTATGTTCCAGCATCACGTCCAAACGGCTAAAGATATTAACATGAAACTTGGCACACATGTTACTTATATGTCAGCAACAAACATAGGATAGGTGGTTTAACCCTTACCCACCCCCATTTGCCATGGTCGGGGTTTTCCTTTAAAGTCCCATTCAACTCTATGAGAAATACATGTTACTTCATAACTTCCAAACGGCTGTAGATATTTCGATAACACTTGGTCACATGTTACTTATATGTCCACTTAAACTATAGGATAGTTAATTTATCCCTTAACTACCCCCATTTGTGAGGGTCAGGGTTTTTGTTTAAAGTCCCATGCAAATCAATGGGAAATGTATGTTCCCACATAACTTCTGTACACCTGGAGATATTTCAATAATACCTGGTACACATATTACTTATATGCCAAATAAAAATATATGACAGTTAAATTAACCCTTACCTACACCCTTATATAAAAGATGGGTATATTTATATTACTATGATTTTCCTCCCCAAAAGGTTAAGATAGGAAGACCAGGCAACGCCGGGTATTCAGCTAGTTTTTAATAAACATGAAAAATGCCTGGAACTCCCCTTTAAGGGTAACTCCACTTGTGTGGGGAAAAAAAATAGCAAATGAAAAAATAATATAGCGTGCACAATTGCGATACAAGTCATATTGTAATTGAATGTTATAAAAAAAATACCTTTCCTTTTCAATCTGCAGCTGCTCTCTCCTGGGAACAGTGTGTTTTCCAGGAGACAGCAGGGGGGGTGGGTTGGGACGGGAAGTGGCGTAGACTCTCACGGTAGTCTATGCCTGGAAGGGGGTGCAAAATACCTGTCTTGGACAGGTATCTGCACCCCCCTCCCCCTGAAAGGTGCCAAATGTGTCACCAAAGGGGGAGAGGGTTCCGAAAAGTTTAATTTTTGGTTGGATATTAGTTATTTTGTCCTTGATCCACTCAGATCAGTTGGGCTTCATGCCTAGAGATCTCTTAAAGGGGTTGTAAACCCTCTTGTTTTTTCACCGTAATGCTTCCTATGCATTTAGGTTAAAAAAAAACTTCTGTCAGTCACCGGCCCCCCGTTTTACTCACCTGAGCCCTGGAATTTCCCACACCGAGGACATGCTGTCTCTATGCCTGGGGTTCTCGGCTCTTGATTGGATAGATTGATAGCAGCGCAGCTATTGGCTCCCACTGCTGTCAATCAAATCCAATGATGCGAGCGCCGGGGGCGGGGCCGAGTCCTGCATTCGACAGCTATGGACGTCAAATGCTGGACTTCGGGAACGCGCCCGCCTAGGGGGTTATCTAATGCGGGGAGGAACCACGAGAGTCCCCGGGGGACCCCAGAAAATGGTATTCGGGGCCACTCTGTGCAAAACAAACTGCACAGTGGAGGTAAGTGTGACATGTTTGTTATATAAAAAAAAAAACAACCTTTAGTATCACTTTAATCTTAGACGTCTGTTCATGAATCTACAGGCCTCCCATGATGACATTGGCACAAGAGCTCTAGTTGCTTATAGATGCAGACAAGGCCTTTGATTTGGTTGAGTGGGGCTAGATTCGGCAAAGAATGCAATATTATGGTTTCAACAGGTCTCTGTTGTGAATTTATTAGCTAATGAATGGACCTGTGTTCCCTTCCCTCTCTCTAAGGGGACAGGGCTGCCCACTTTCCCTACCCCTTTTGCTCTGGTGGCAGAACCCTTAGTGATGTAACCCCTTTATACATGATTTATGAATAGGCCCCTTAGTTGAGACTGTTTGTATGTATGCAGATGACATGCTTCTATATGTCAGACTTAGGCCCCCCTTTTCGAAACACTTTTCAGACCATTGAACACTTTGGGAAATTTTCTGGTCTCAAAATGAATTGGGACAAATCCTAGATCTTGCCTCTTGACAGCTTCCTGCCACGCAGTGATCAAGATCCTCTATCTCTGACAAGGGTTAGTGAATGAATGAATGAATGAATGAATGAAAAACTTATAAAGCGCGGCGCATGCGAACTGAATCGCTTCTGGGCGCTAGTTGTTCGTGTCTCATGACATCAAAAGAGCAGAGTTTTAATCTGTCTTCTGAAAGTCAGGTGGTTTTCCTCCAACCGAATGCTGGTTGGTAAAGCGTTCCATAGTCTAGGACCCTGAAAAGCAAACCTTCTTTCTCCTTTGGACTTGTATTTGGTTTTTGGTACCCTGACCAGATTTTGGTCGGTGGATCGCAGAACGCGATTCGAATTGTGAGGTTCTATCTTGTCGCAAAGATATTGCGGAGCCTTCCCATGGATGCACTTATGTGTCAGGCAGAGTGCTTTAAATGCAATTCTGTCTTTTACTGGCAGCCAGTGAAGGGTTCTCAACGAAGGTGAGATTGATTCCCATTTTTTTTCCCAGTCACCAGTCTGGCGGCCGTATTCTGAACGACTTGCAGACGGGAGATTTGGTACTTTGGGAGTCCGAGGTACAGGGCGTTAGCATAGTCCAGTCTGGAATTCACGATTGTTCCCACCACGACTGCTACGTCTTCTTTGGGGATAAATGGAATAAGTCTGCGTAGTAGGCGCAACAGATGGTGCGCTCCGCTGACTACTGACCCTATTTGTGCGTCCATTGTCATGAAGGTGTCGAAGATGACCCCGAGACTTTAGACTTTGGAGCTAGGGGTGATGATTTGGCCCAAAATGGGCGGGGGTGTCCAGGTTGTTGCCAGTTGACTCTTTCGGCTGGCGTGAAACATAAGGAGTTCTGTTTTTGAACTGTTGAGTTTAAGATAACTCTTTGTCATCCAGTTTTCTATCAAAGAGAGACATTTCTCTTAATTGGGATGATGATCCTTTTTGTTGCAGATGCGAAAATACAGTTGCGTATCGTCTGCATAAGAGTGATAGAGTAGTTCTTGGCTACTGATAATATCAAAGAGAGGGCGAAGATAGATGTTGAAAAGCACCGGTGACAGGGGGGATCCTTGGGGGACTCCACATGACACCGTGCGCTTTTCCGACGTGAAAGAACCCAATTTAACTGTTTGTGATCGGTTTTCAAGAAAGGAAGAAAACCATGGTAAATCACCTTCTGCGACTTCTGCTACCTTGGCTAGTCGCATCAGTAACAGTTTGTGGTCTACCGTGTCAAAGGCTGCGCTTAGGTCCAGCAGAACCAGGAGACAAGATTCTCCTTCGTTTTGCGGCCTCGAGGGCATCGTCCCATATTTTGAGTAAGGCCGTTTCTGTCCCGTGTCCGGGACGGAAGCCTGATTGTAATGGATCCAGTAGATTGTGGGTATCTAGATGCTGTTGCAGCTGTTGTACCACTACTTTCTCCATTATCTTGGAGAGAACATTTAGGCCTGTTATGGGACGGCGGTGAGTTGGGTCCTTGGGATCCAGGTTAGTTTTTTTCAAGATGGGCTGGATTGTGCCCTCTTTCAACAGGGATGGCACTGTGCCTTCCTTAAATGACTGGTTTATAAGCTGTGTGATGGGTGGTGCCAGGATGTCGGCACATTCCTTCAGCAGTTTGGTGGGGATGATAAATGAGCTAAAATATCTGGGTGTGCTAGTTACTAAGCCCCCTGCAAATTATACCTCCCTCAATATTGAACTCTTTTATAATATGGCTAAAGCTAAGATTCAGACTTTCACTAGGGGTCATGGGAAGGATACATCTGGTCAAAATGATCCTGCTACCTAAGATACTGTGCCATTTATGGCACTCCCCTGTCTATCTACTGTACCTCTGAAACATCTTGAAGCTATACTTAGGTCCTTTGTCTGGGACTCCAATAGACTTTATTTGTCCTGGCGCACTTTAAAAAATCCTACAGGTTTGGATGGGGTTGCCTTGCCAGACTTTAGTCTCTAATGCCGCGTACACACGATCAGTCCATCCGATGAGAACGAACCGATGGACCGTTTTCATCGGTTAACCGATGAAGCTGACTGATGGTCCGTCGCGCCTACACACCATCGGTTAAAAAAACGATCGTGTCAGAACGCGGTGACATAAAACACAACGACACGCTGAAAAAAACGAAGTTCAATGCTTCCAAGCTTGTTGTTGTCCCAGTTGGCTGCAGGGTCACTGATTTTAGTACAGATGATGTGTAACTACACCTGTGACGCCTAATCCAAGTTTGAAATACGTTTTGTTTTGACCTCAAAGTCACTGCAAGATTCTTTCAAAATTTGAGGACAAGTTCCTTGTCGGTTGTGTTATACCGCCTGCTATACGTGCCCTGTGGTTACATCCATCGAGAGACCATCTGTTATATAACCACTTGTTCTCTGTTACACACTTTTCCACGAAATCCTTGTCATCGTCCTAAAGAAGCCCCACGGCAAAACGTGCGTCGGCGACTTCTAAGGATTTTGTATACAGTGGTCATTTTTTGTATTTGTATTTTAGAACTATGTGCTTTTTTGTATTATATTGATGATATTAAAACTTTATTTTTAACATACTTCCTTGGCCTTAAAGTCTGACCATCAATATCTACCTGTAGTTATTGTTCTCCTTCCACTATATAAACGGATGCGGCCCATGTGAGTGCTATCCCTTTGTATCCTAACCTTCCCCTCCCTTTTTCTTTCCCTCTTTCTTTCTTTGGCCCTCCCTTCTTTTCCCTCTCTATTCCCAATCCTTTCTCATTTAATGCTTCCAAGCATGCGTCAACTTGATTCTGAGCATTCGTGGATTTTTAACCGTAAAACAAGTTGTCTTTTTTTTAACCGATGGTTAACTAACCGATGGCGCCCACACACGATCGGTTTTGACCGATGAAAACGGTCCATCAGACCATTCTCATCGGTTTAACCGATCGTGTGTACGCGGCATAATACTCTGCTGCCCCAGTTCTATTTCAATTATATTGACAAATCGTATAATCTTATATTTCATACCCTCCTCTGCCCCACTCAGAAGCAGATGTCACCCAGTTCCCCAATATCACATGATCCCACTAACCTACTGTACCATTACAAAAGGATAGGGATGGGCCCCAAACCACACCATAATTAAACGAAGTAGGGCCCCCCAAAATCCATACCAGACCCTTATGCGAGCATGCAGCCTGGCAGGTCAGGAAAGGGAAGGGGACAAGCGAGCCCCCCCTCCTGAACCATACCAGGCCACATGCCCTCATGGCTCTGCCTCCCCCAAAGCATCTTGTCCCTATTGTTGATGGGGACAAGGGCCTCTTCCCAACAACCCTGTGCTGTGGTTGTCAGGGTATGCTATGCAGGCAGTGGGGCTTACTCCCTACCCATTCGCCAAAAAAGCATAATAAAGTAATAACCTAAAAGAAACAGTTTTTGACAAGTCCTTTATTAAAAAATTAAAAAATATTGTCCCTCGATGTAAATTCATCATCATTTACGACACCCGACCAGAAAAATAGAACAATTTCAAAAAGCTCTTGCCTCCTGGGACCCCCCCCCCCCGGTCTTTGCTTTTACAGTTCTTATATAGGCAAGGGGCGTGACATCAGAAGGGGTGCCACCCTCGGTGATGTATCTGGGTGGCCCCGCCCCTTGCTTATATAAGAACTGCCAAAATGCAGAGTGGGCAATCGGTGGGAGGCCTCGCAGGAGGCGAGAGCTTTTTTTATTTTTTAAATTTTTGGGGTCTGGCGGACGTCATGATTGACAATGGATTTACATCAAGGGACACTATTTTTTTATTATTTATTTCTAATAAAGGATTTGTCAAAAACTGTTTCTTGTGGTCTTCACTTTTTGACACTTTTTGGTGAATGGGTAGGGGTACAATGTACCCGATACCCATTCACATAGGGTGGGGGACGAGCCCCTGCCACCCCAAAGCACCCACCCCTCCATATTGAGGTCATGTGGCCTGGTATGGTTCAGGAGGGGGGCGCTCACTCGTTCCCTCCCCTTTTTTGACCTGTTGGCTGCATGCTTAAATAAGGGTCCGGTATGGATGTTGGGGGGACCCTATGCTGTTTGTTTTTAAAATGTTATCATTGGGTTCCCCTTAAAATCCATACCAGACATAAAGGGCCTGGTATGGACAGGGGAGGGGGACTCCAAGCCAATTTTTTCTTTATTTTGTTACCAGCACTTTTTTTATTATTCAGCTGTCAGCGGGGAAACCCATTGATAGCTGATGACTCAACGGTTGTTACGGACGCTGCAGCCGGCTTCCTGGCCCCACTTCTTAACAACCAGCTTACACTGTGCCATGACTGGGCAAAGTTTTGCCCAATCAGGGAGCAGAATGCACTGTGCAGAGCACAGTACATCGAAGGGTGATTGTTGGGGTGAACACCCAGCGAACACCCTGCAGGGGACCTTGAGGGACCCCTGCCAGGAGGGGCTTTACCTTGGGCTTGAGTTCAGGACGCTGACCTGGAAGGATTCCACCACAGGAGGCAGTTGGAGGGACCCTATCCAGAGAGATAGTGAGAGCAAGGAGAGACAGTGAGTAGATCAACACAGTGCATGGACAGACAAGGGGAGAGACTGCCAGCTGTAGCAGTGCTCCTAAAGACAGTAGTGTGCCAAGTCTTCATCCAACCTTGCTCTGGGGAGTCTCCATGTGTGTGTCAGTTGGGAGGACTGGTAAGAGAAAGCAGCCAAGTGAACTGGGACGAGCCTCTAAGAAGAGACAGAAGGTTGTGTGAGATGCTGTTCACTCCACATTGAGAGAGAAACATTATGTGGTTTGTGGCACCATCAGTAAATGGCCTCCATTCCAAACTTGGACAGAAAGAAAGAACATTTTGGTCAGGGGGACTTTGAATGAGGCCTATCACTATATAGAGTAAGCACATAGGATATAAAGCACAGTATTGCTTGTATGTTGTATATAGTTTTTTACATAATATCCAACAAAAGTAATTTATTTTGGGCGACTGAATGAGAGATGTAAACCAAAAAGCAGTCATTGCAAAGAACACATTACTGTAACTTGTGAGATCTTATACAGCATATTCAGTGACAAAAAATGTATACACAAAATTGCATATACCCAAGGCATGCTAAAAACCACATATACATATTGACGCCATGGTACTTTGCCATACCATGGGATGAAGACAAGTCCTACACAACATAGGCCACTGGAAGGGCTGGATGGTATTGAAAAGTCTTGAGGGGAACAATGTAAAAGATATATAAAATCATCTGTATGGACATCATGCATCTATGTGGATCCGACGCGTTTCGTTTACTCCACATTGCAACTTTACCAATGGACTGTTCCTAGCCTGTAATGGGCTGTTGCTGAACTAACTAGAGACTGTGGGCCAGATTCACATATAACTGCGGCAGCGTAACGTATCGTCTATACATTACACCGCCGCAAGTTTTCAGCGCAAGTGCCTGATTCACCAAGCACTTGCGTGTAAACTTACGGCGGTGTAACGTAAAGGCGTCCGGCGCAAGCCCACCTAATTCAAATGGGGCGTGTACCATTTAAATTAGGCGCGCTCCCGCGCCGGACGTACTGCGCATGCTCCGTTTTGAAATTCCCACGGTGCTTTGCGCGAAGTGATGTACTTTCGTATTCCCGGACGTCTTACGCCCAAAAAAAATTCGAAATTCGACGCGGGAATGACGGCCATACTTTAACATGGCTCGTCTAAAGTTAAGCCATGTAAAAGCATGCTTAACTTTGCGATGGGAAAAAATTACTAGCGATGACGTAACAAACGCGAAAACCTTCGCGGATCGCCGTAAAAGCTCATTTGCATACCCGACGCTGGAAAACTACGCGAAATCCACCCAGCAGCGGCCAAAGAATTGCAGCCTAAGATCCGACGGTGTAAGTCAATTACACCTGTCGGATCTTAGGGCTATCTATGCGTAACTGATTCTATGAATCAGCCGCATAGATACTCTCAAAGATACGACGGTGTATCAGGAGATACACCGTCGTATCTCTTCTGTGAATCTGGCCCTGTAAGTTCCCCCAGGAGTGAGCCAGCAGGAGCTGTACAAGGGAACCAAGTTTGTGCAGGTGGAAGGAAGAAGAGAAATCTGTAAATAGGGAGGAAGTTGTCCCTGGTTTTAATTGTTGGACATTTTCAATTTGGGTATCACATAATCCCTTACCTTACACCATCCAAGTTATCACCCCCTAACAAAATAACAGAAAACAAGCCAAAGGTCTGATCACTGTGTCTGAATACAAGGAAATGCTGTGTGACTGGCTGTGCAGTAGTGGGGCACCCTGACATCAGCAACTCCTACGGGGGTAGTGCTACACTAGTATGACAATTTTATTTTAACTTGCCAAATTACAGTCTAACTGAATGTTGGCAGAGTTGCTCATCACACCACATGACTGTATATTGAAATCTTTCCTGTAATGTCCATATTATGTATTTTTTTTTTCTTTCAGAGATCAACTTCAGGAGAAAGAAATGCGCCTAAGGTCGTCCATCAAGCAGATTTTGAAATGTGATTTTGAAGAGGAAAACATAACTTCCCCGGTGCTACTACCACTTGCTGATTGTATTATCAGTGCGGTGATACTGGAAGTTATCAGTAAAAATGAAGATGAATACATGAAGAATCTGGAGAAGATAATAAAGCTGCTAAAACCCGGAGGCCAACTGTTACTTATTGCGATATTAGATGCAACTTACTGGACTGCTGGAACAGAACGGTTCCATAGTTTTAAATGTAATGAGGAGTTTGTGAAAAACGCCTTTGGTAAGGTGGGTTTAGCCATTGATTACTGTGCAGTGCAGAGGAGACGCAATGTCAGCGATCTCACTGATTATAAAGCTATTATAGTCATTGTAGGACGCAAAGGGGAGTAGATGATTGGAGCCAAATAGAGCCAAATAGAATTATGTAATGATCTACTAATGGCAGCCAGAAATCACAGCAATTGTGCTAAAGTCAGTAATGTTATTTTGCAATAAATAATGTGTGAAATTGTGTTATCAAATATCGCTATCTTAATAAAGATCATTCAGAATATAAATGTGTGTTGACCGTACTAACACTTAAAAAAACTGGCCAAAAAGCAGGGGTCGTCTTATACGCCGGGTCAGCTGCTCGGATGCCTGCTGGATGTGTGGTAATACTGTATGTAGCTTCGGCTAAATACAGTATATACCTATTAGCCAATCCTGGTGAGCGATCTATTCAAATGAATACAGAGGGATTGGGGTAACAACCTCTGCCAATCCGAGTGCCTACATACAGTAGCCTGCTTGGATTCACTTTGAGAGTCAGAGAAGCGTGGGCTGATGATGTTACAGGCTCTGCCAATCCAAGCAGGCTTTGTATTCATTAGTAGAATACATCGCTCGCCGTGATTGGCTTCAGCTCCAGCAAGAATGAAGAAGAATATGGCTCCAGAAGAAAGAAATATGAAGCATCGGAATAGGGGTCGTCTTATACGGTTAATACAGGCAAAAAATCTTTAAAAAACTGTAAAATTAGGGGGTCGTCTTATACACCCGTCGCCTTATACGCCGGCAAATACGGTAAATGACTTATGCAAAGTACCTGCAAAAGGGCATCTGCAGGTCTTCAGGCAGAAGCTGCATGGTAGCCAATTACAAGATGTGCTGAACAGGATTTTTGAGGCCACATAAATGGAGCAATGTGAGTAAAGAACTATATTTAGGGTTGCCACCTGTCTAGGATTCACCCAGACAGTTTGGGTTTTGAATTATGAGTCCGGGTTTTAGACCACCTGAAATCCGGACACATTATTCAGCCTGGACCATGGCTTCCCAGCATGATTGCTGGCTGCAGTTGTCTAAGCCGAGAGTGTCTGTTACACTCTCCTTCACACTGCCCAAAGCAAGCACTAATAAAACCCCCTCCCCACAAACATATACAGATGGGAGAGGAGAGAGGGCTTGATCTGCTCCCCTTCCTCCCACCCCTATCCCCTCCCACCCCTATGTGTCTGCCCACACTTCAGGGGCATGGTAGGGGTTGGGTGGGGCAACTGGTGGCAAATTAATTCTAAGGCCTGGCTACTTACCTGAGGCCAGAATTTCCGAAGGCGTAATGCCGCGTCGTTCTCTCCATGGCTGATCGGCTCCACATTGGATTGATTGATAGCAGCACAGCCATTGGCTCCCGCTGCTGTCAATCAAATCCAATGACACGGCCGCCGGGGGGCGGGGCCCAATCATACAATTGGTGGCTATGCTCACTGACTGTATAACACAGGAGCGCACCCGCAAGGTAACTCCCTTGGGAGAGAGCTTCCCAGAGGGGGTTAGCTCTTGCGGGGGAGGAGCCTAGGCAAGAGTGGAGGTAAGTATGATATGTGTTTTTTTTTTTTTTTTTAAACTAACCCATAGTATCACTTTAATTATATCCTATGACCACACGATTGGCACAGAGATATAGCGCTGTAGTGTATTGTGTTTTGTGGTTTTATCTTTATACTTATGGTTAATGGTATATCCTGATATATTTACCACAGCGCTGTCACTTTAAAAGCATGAATATTTGCCTTGGACTGCTTGCTGTCCATCAAGTACCAGAATTTTAGGCAGTTGTTTGTACTATTAATCTCTATCCACAGCGCTGTCCTTCTCATGCTAATATTATCACACCAATATTACCATACACGATCTCATCATATATGCATTTGTGCATTTAATAAAACATTTATGAAATTGGTATAATCATTTCTTATTTCTTGTTATATCAATTTCATTTTTGTATTTAATGCAGAAATGCATACAGTATATGATGAGAACATGTATGGTACTATTGCTGTGATAATATTAGCATGAGAAGGACAGCCCTGTGGATAGATAATGGTGTATGCTGGTTCCAGTAGTTCCTCTGCTCCCAATTACTTTGTTAAGATTTCTGTTTAATTTCTGAGTAAGGGAGACCCCACTGTTCACAGAGACCCTGCCCTGGGTGGAGGATCTGCCAACGTTATTAACAAACTCACACTTCCACTTACCGACGGTTCTGGTAAGTCGACAATTTTAAAAAAGGCCGATATGTAAAAAAAAATTGTAAAAAAAATTGCAATAAGCGTATATTGATTGGTTTGCGCAAAAGTTATAGCGTCTACCAAATAGGTGATAATTGCATTTTTATTTGTTTATTTTTTTACTAGTAATGGCAGCGATCTGCGTTTTTTATTGTGACTGTGACATTGCGACAGACATATCGGACACTTTTGAAACCTTTATGGGACCATTCACATTTATACAGCGATTAGTGCTATAAAACGGCACTGTTTACTGTGTAAATGTGACTGGCAGGGAAGGGGTTAAGACTAGGGGGCGCTGAAGGGGTTAATTGTGTTACCCAGGGAGTGATTCTAACTGTAGGGGGAGGGGACTCACAAGTGGAGGAGACCAATCTGTGTTCCTCTGTACTGGGAACACACATCTGTCTCCTCACCTCTGACAGGACACAGATCCATGGTCCCGCTGTAATCACGGCAATTGCGGGTGCCCGGTGGGTATCATGGCCGCCGGGCACGCTCAACGGGTCCCAAGCGATGCCGCGAAAGCCCAGGACGTCATATGACGTCCACCCAGGATGGGAGATCCCATCTGTGGACGCCATTTGAATATGGGAAAGTGGTTAATATTTAGTAATATTTCTAGCCACATACAAAGCTCTTAGCACTTTTATACAGCTCAGTAGCTCAAGCAAAAATTTACAACAGAACTGAATGAGTCAGGAGACAATCATTTCCAAGTTTCAAATTTTTCTGTCTATAAAGCCTGGTACACGCTAACAGTTGTTTTTTTTTTTTGCAGGCTGAAAAAAAACAAAAAAAGGGCATGGGAGGAACCACTTTCCTAACTATCCGATGTTAGCGATCTCCCCCGCTGAGCTATTGTGTTCTGCCAGAACACACTGGTCAGCCATCGGCTGGGAACACTGATGGAGTGGCGATCAGCAGACCTTTTTCGGTAAAGCCCTTAAACAGAAGGGCTGAATATCAGCCAATTTGTATTGAATCATTCTATGCCACCTGACATGCGGCCCGTGTGCGTGGCTTTTAAAGGAGCTGTAAAGTCAGAAGGTTTTTTATCTTAATGCATATATATGAAGATAAAAAGCCTTTTGTATGCAACAGCTGCCCCAGAACCCCTGATACTTACCTGAGCTCCATCTATGTTCAGCGATGTCCACGAGAGTCTCAGCCATCTGAGACTCTCCCTCCTGACTGGCTGAGATACAGAATTTGCTCCCGCTGCTGTCAATCAAAA
Source organism: Rana temporaria (assembly GCF_905171775.1). Lineage (NCBI taxonomy): Eukaryota > Metazoa > Chordata > Amphibia > Anura > Ranidae > Rana > Rana temporaria. The sequence goes on from NC_053498.1 coordinate 133,424,124, forward strand.
TCAGTCAGCCAATCAGGAGAGAAAGGGGGTGGGACCAGGCCACATGTTCCGTGTCTGAATGGACACAGGTAGCTGTGACTTGGCTCAGGTACCCCCATATCAAGCTGCTTGCTGTGAAGGCACTCAACAGGAGTGAGGGGCCATGAGAGCCAAAGAGGGACCTCAGAAGAGGAGGATCTGGGCTGCTTTGTGCAAAGCCACTACACAGAGGAGGTAAGTATGACATGTTTGTTATTCTTACAGAAAAAAAAAACGAGACTTTACAATCACTTTATTTCTGAATATAACTTGTAGATGTTGCTGATAAATTTAGTGCGGAACCAAAATTTACATTCTTCATTCGCAGAATATTAAAAACTTTCCCTGTAATGCCCATTTAGTATTTTATTCAGAGATGAAATTCAGTAGAAAGGGATGCACCTTAACTTAATTTGATCAGGAAAAATGAAAATTAATACATTAAGAATCCAGGGAAGATCTTAGGCCTCGTACACACAATCGGTTAAACCGATGAGAATGGTCTGATGGAAAATCAAAACCGATCGTGTGTGGGCACAACCATCGGTTAAAAATCCATGCATGCTCAGAATCGGTTATTTATCCATAGGTTAAAAAAAAGCAATCTTTAAATTTAACCGATGGATTCCTAACCGATGGAAAAAAAAACGATCGTTAGTAGGCACAACCATCGGTTAAAAATCCATGCATGCTCAGAATCAAGTCGACGCATGCTTGGAAGCATTGAACTTCCTTTTTTTCAGCACTTTGTTGTGTTTTACGTCACCGCGTTCTGACACGATTGTTTTTTTAACTGATGGTGTGTAGGCGTGACGGACCATCAGTCAGCTTCATCGGTTAACCGATGAAAACGGTCCATCGGTTTGTTCTCATCGGATGGGCTGATCGTGTGTATGAGGCTTTAAAGCTGCTTTCTTTCTTTTTGGGTTATTATACAGATCTTACATGGTTGTTGGAGAGGAACAGATCCAATCAGGACTTTGTAAAAAAAATACTCCTATTAAACCGGTGTTAGCCATTGATTACTTTGCAGTACAAATTAGACTCAATGTTAGCGATCTCACCGATTATATCGCCATTATGTTCATCGCAGCTTGTAGATGATTGGAACCAACAGCATTCATCTCTGTGTGCAAAAGTTACAAAGCATCTACAGACAACAAGTGGCAGTCAGACAGCACTGCATCTGTGAAGTCAGAAATGTTATGCCGCATACACACAGTCGGAATTTCCGATTTTTTTCATTGGATATTCCGACCGTGTGTATGCCCCATTGGACTTTTTCCGTTGGAAATTCCGACGGACTTAGAAAGAGAACATGTTCCGTTTGTCTGTATGGAATTCTGACAGAGAAAAAGACATGCATGCTCGGAAACAATTTTACGCATGCTCGGAAGCATTGAACTTAATTTTTCTAGCCTCGTCGTAGTCTTTTAAGTCACCGCGTTTTTGACAGTCGGAATTTGGTGTGTCCGTGTGTATGCAAGACAGTTTAAGCGGAATTCCGACAGAAAAACTGGTCATGTGTACGTGACATAAGTTTGCATTAATATTAATGCAGATCAATATTGAAATAATATTGTTATACCTGTATCTAATAAACACCACTGTGTGTCTTATTTATCTATAAAAAGCCAATATGTTTCAGAACAATTATAGGCAATTATTGGCCTTGCTGTCAAAAATGTAAATGATATGCACCTGTCAAACAGATGGGGGAAAATTGGTCCTTGGGTGTTAATTGTGCTCATGAAACCTACACCAAAAAACTTCTCCCAGATGAAATCAACACCCACAAAGCTAGGCAGCCTAGACAATCTTTCAGAGTCCAGGTCCAGAAAGCACTTAATCAGTGACATCGGCATTAGGGGCCTGATAGCTGCTGCTAATTCAGGCCTGATTCATTTTGATACATGTCAGCCAGTCCTCGGAGTCTGTGGACAGACGCAGTCTCTTATCTGTCACAAGACCTCCGGCAGCACTGAATGCCTGTTTGGAAAGCGTACTGGATGCAGGGCAGGCCACAGCTCAATTGCGTGATTGGGTAAAGCTTTCATTGCTTCAGCCAATCATGGCTTCCAATGCACTCTGCGGTGGCGCAGTGCATTGTGGTTATTTGGCAGGCAGAACAAACGGTCAAACGCTCCAGCAATTAGGATGTTCACTGAACAGGCGAACAGCCAATGCTCAGAGCCGAACCGTTCGCCCAACACAATTTGTTACACAATGGAATACACTGGCTAACGCCATTAATTAAATGTCCTTAAAGCATTCCCACTTTTCCTGCATGTTTTTTGTTTCTAGGATATCCTCACATTTAACGTCATGGAGTGTGGAGCACAGTTTGGTAAAATTTACTCTCTTGAATTTTTATGTACTGTACATATCCTACCCTTGTGTCTACTTTTCCTATGATTTACAGTCAACGTACCATAATTGCCTTGTTTCCCAAGTTATCCCTTGCTTCCACATCTGCTATCAACTCTGGGTTTTTTGTAATTAGGGATGAGCCCGTTAAAACATTATGGGAAAATCACAGTGCATTGACGTCTGCTGATTGGCCAAAGCATTCACCTGACCTGCATGCTTTAGACAATCACAGCGCGCCCTGCTGTGAGAGCCAAGGGCAGAGTGCCTTTGGCCAATCATGGCTTAGTCTTCGCCCCACACTATGTAAGGCCGTTCATAATATAATAAAGGAGAGCAGCAAAATCACATTTCTAAAGGAAAAAACATAAATGTAAAGCTGCTTGCGGCTGTAATGTATTGTCGGATCCCAGCAACATACATCATTTTTTTTTCAATTGTGGGGGGTCCCCCCAATCCATACCAGGCCCTTCGGGTCCTATATGGATTTTAAGGGGAACCCCACGCCCACATTTAAAAAAAAATGGTGTGGGGGTCCCCCCAGATTGATACCAGGCTCCTTATCAGAGCATGCACCGGGCAGGCTGTAGAAAAAGGGGAGGGATGAGAGAGTGCCCCCTCCTAAACCGTACCAGGCCGCATGCCCTTGTCAGAATGTTTATACTGAAATAATAAAATAGTAGTGTATTTATGGAAATATGCAAACCTTGTTTTTGGGAGATTTACAATTTTCCTACAATACAAACAAGAAATTTAAGTTTGTTTATCCGTGCTATTTTGAAAACAAGTGATGCAAATGATATTTAAAACATATATATTTATTAACTAAAATACAGTGCAAATTAAAATGTCCTTATTTCTTCTGAGAAATCCTCACTTCCTGTTCTTCTGCCTGTAACTACACACCGAACAGGAACAGGAAGTGAGGATTTCTCAGAAGAAATAAGGACATTTAAAAGCAAAATGGAAGGATGAGGTAAGTGAAGGAGGACTGCACTAAGGTAAAGGAAGCTATTTAGGGAAAACATTTTTTACCTTTACAACCCCTTTAAGACTTGGGTTGACTTATGTCATTAATCTTGTTTACCTTAACACTATGTAATCTCTTATCAAATAAACAGATCTTCTCCTTACACTCTTAAATGGACAAACAAAAACTGTTATATTGTACACAGCTAGATACTTTGATCAAAGCTTATGTTTAATTTAGAATGAATCTATTTTACACATACTT